>NW_022280091.1:383864-391579 GCF_004355925.1 Anarrhichthys ocellatus | reverse complement strand
TATATATATATATATATATATATATATATATATATGTATATGCTCATGCACTTATATGACTGCGTGTTTGTGTGTCTTTGTGTGTATATAAAGCAGCCCTTGACAGCCATTGGGGGCGGCGGTGGTGCGGACGGTGTGTTTGCCTTGGCAGCGATTCAGCATTCCACATTCCTCTGTGATATTCAGTACTGTGACCTCAGGAAACCCGCCCTGCAAAGAAGCTCTTGCTCTTTCGCTTACGTCCCTCCTCTCTCTCTCTCGCTCTTTTCCTCCTTCGCCACCTCCCCACTTCTCTCTCAAGCATTTACTCCGCCCCCTTTTCATATCTGAACTTGGGAAATCATCCGTCAACCACCACACCACCCCCACCCCATCGGTTTATTTTCCCTCCGTCCTTCTCTCTGAAACTTTCTCCTCAACGCCCCCGGCCCCCCTTTTACCCCCCGACAGAGGTCCCCTGACGAGGCACCTTTTTCAGTGCTCCAAGTCTGAACACACATCTCGCTGTCACTGGGAATCCACAACACTTCACACTGTCCCGGTCACTCAATGGATCACTCACATACATACATATTTCTCCTTTATTAGGACCTCTTTCTGCATCCAGCACAGCCAGAGGCCAGAAGGAGTTACTCCCTCATCTCCCACCCTCTTTCTTTCTTTCTCTCATTCTCACAACTCTTATCCCTGCCACTGTAATCCTCCAACACATAAGCTAAACAATACATGCATGTTGAAGGACACAATTTGTACTACATTTGAGGAGACGTTTGTGCTAAGAATGAACAAATATAGATTATTGACAGGTTTCCTGATCTACAGCAAACTTTATATCTACTTGTTGTTTGTCGACTCCTCCTCTCACCCCTCCCTCTTCTCTTTGAGGCCACGCCCACTTGCCCAGAGAGGCATTTCACCTGAGATGACCCTGCGCCCGGGGCAAGGCGGTTCCTCCTCCCTCCCTCCCCGCTTGCCTCCCCTTCCTCCCCCTCTTAGCTTGGGCTGTAAACCACTACACGTACTTCAACACATGGTCGCCACACCTGCCGCTGGGAGGCAGAAGGGCTGAGAGAAAGACAAAGAAAAGAGAAAGAGGTATGGTCTGATGTGCCAAATAAAGTCAGAAAAAGAAAGCCATCAACAGGTTTTGGAGGCACAATCAAACCTTCTACTGCACGGTGGAAAGAAATTATTTAAAAGACTGTATATATACAGAACTTCAGATAATAAAGGAAAAGCATAATAATACCGTGAAGTAAAACTTGTAAGCCATTTAAAGTTAAACTGAGAAACAAGTCACATAAAAGCTCAATGAAACAGAGAAATTGTTGAGTGAGCCAGAGAGAAGCAGAAAAGGGAAGATAGCCATCGTACAGTAACACCCCCTCCCCAATGAGGCCTCCCCATGTTATAACGTCGCTATCCACTGTGTGCACTGTGTGGTTGACCCACATACAGTAGAGCGGAGTGGAACTGGGGTGAACCGAGGTAAAGGGTGGAGCCGCCAGTCAACCCTCTTATCTCCCTGTCACTGTGACACTTTCCTGTATCTCAAGTGTACCTTTATACAGCCCGAGTGTGCAGCAACAACGCCGTGAAACCGCTGAAGTCATAAAAATAAACACGGGGGAGGGGGGGAGAAAGCAAAAACCGAGCGAGAGAAAGATACTGAATTCCATAAAATGATGTGGGGCATGTGTGTTTGTATGACAGCATGCGTCGTCACCGGCTAATGCTATCCTACATAAACACGGCCATAAGGACGCACACAGATTCTCAGTCCATCAAGAAAAACAAACAGATAAAAGTGCATCTGCGGGGGTAAGGTCAAACTTGTGACGCACATGTGTTCCCATACTTAAACGTATTGTGTACAACACATTGTTTGAAGCATATTTCCCAAAAACTTTCATAACTTTGTGTGCGTACAATAAACAGAGAGGCATGAGAACATGTGTCTGTGCATTATGTATGCATGTCAGCAGGGGGGGGGGAGATATGTGTGTATGTGCATATGTGTTCGCAAGACTATGAGTGAGCATATGTGTGTGTGTTTCGGATTAAGAGCTTCACCCCTGGATCTCGAAATTAGATAGGGGATTAGCAGGACACATCCGCCACCTGGCATTTTAAGCCCCGCAATTACAACAACAACTTTTAATCAACAACAGCCACACATGTGTCACATACAGTTAGAACACGGCAACTCGTTCATCATCCTCCTTCTCCTCACCCTTCTCTCTCTCTCGGGCCATTATTGGGCCGTGACCCCGCGGTAACACCGGGCCACGCAGAGGGCAGCTGCATGATAGTTTTTAGGCTGATCATGACCCGCTGTATTAATAGGGATCAGCCTAGATTGGGACTCGTTAGCGCGGCGCACTGGGCAAGGATTTAGCGTCCAAATTGACTTTTACTTGGCACGAGGCTAGGAGATAGGATGTGAAACAGTTGGCGCTAGGCTAGGAGGTAGCATCCCATTAGCACCTGTGCAAGGCATTTACCATCTGAAGATCATGGCGCTGCATTGGGAGCTACTAGTGATGTGATACCTCATTTATCCCCTGTAAAAATACTTTGCTGTAGTTGCCATGCCCAGGAGGGTCAGAGGTCAGTGTTAGTTACAGAGTAGCACCTCTGGAGCTGGTGGGGATTGGGTGTCTTGTTCAAGGCCACTTAAAACAGGTTGGGCGGTTGCCGACCCCCGGAGCTTTAGCCTCGCTCAGTAAGCCACCCTGCTTGTATTCAAATCCCTGGTGCCAGTGCAGCAGAAAGCTGGGAGCAAACCTTGACAGTTAATCAGTTTTTATGAAAAAGAAAAAAAAGAAAAAAACGGTTAAACACAAAGAAAAACAATGCTGCTCAAAGGATTGCTTCACCCTTAAAATGACTTTCTTTATATCTATTACTCACTGCGTGTTACCTTGATTTCTTGAAGAAAACTTTCTTTTTCTTGCATGCCTCCACGCTGAATGGAGAGTCAAAAAACTGAGTAAATCATTGATGAATTAAATTAAATGAAGGCAGGTTTAACTAACAGCAAAACTCTATCAAAACAACTGTTTTAAAACTGTCACACAACCTGTGCAGTAAAATCCAAGTCTCGGTTATCAAGTCGAATGCTCAGTACTTCCCAAACACGTGCATTTTCGCCAGAATATAACCATTTACTTCGGATTTTCTCAGTTTTCTTCAAGAATTCAAGGTAACACGTGATATACGGATGGTCATTTTAAGTGTGAAGTCTTCCTTTAAAAATATAAGTTGACTAATACTACTGATAACATATTCTAATGTGCTAATTTCACTTTGCTATACTGACTGCGCATACAGAGATATCTGCAGCCTTCTGGACTTCCTTAGGCTTCCGTTGTCCTGAGGAGGTTGTCACAGTGAAGGGTGGGGGTGTTCAGTCTGTATGGATACGCCGCGCCAAAGAAATAAAAAGCAGCAAGGGCAACCAAACCCTTGACAATTCTGCTCTATTTCTTGGCCAGCGCGCGGTGGGGAGAAAGACACAGTAGGCTAGCAACCAAACTAAACAAAAACAGCAGCCAGCCACCACGAAAGGGAAAGAAATCATGTTCTTTTTCACACACACCTCCAGTTAAACACGGTAATACACATATACAAAAGTCCTCCTGTGGTTGGGAGGCAGTTTAGACCACAGAATGGGTGTGTGGAGAGAAATTATTCTCCTATATACCAGGATCGACTGCCAATATGCCAAAACCGAGACTCGTACATGTACAGTATGAAGAAAACACCCTCTCCGAACCTCATTACATCTAATAAAAATGCTACTCTGAAACTGTGATCCAGATAGCATTGACCAGAGAAGAAATGAAGGAAAAAGAAAACTATTTTGAATGCAAGTGGACAGAAGGCCAAAGTAAAAACCCCAATCAAATGAAAACAAAAGGAAGGAACAAAGAGAAACGAAGCACAGCTCTGCATTTCTTTCTTTATTAACAAGCAGCGCTTCAATCCAACATCTCAGATAGCGATCTACCACAAATCAGGACCAGACTTCTCTAATAGACCATCATGTTGCTCTTAAAGATGAAGTGCTACCTTGATTTACCACTGCTTTCTAAGAAGGTGACAGCAAAAGCAGGCCAAACAGAAGGCAGGAGAGGCAGAAGCAGAACCATTAGACCGAAAGAGAAAATGAACGAGATGAACAGACAAAGCTGAAGGGAGAATCTGAGAGGGAGAGGGGAGCGAAGAGAATAGGAGAGAGGAGGGTAATTGCAGGAAAGGGGGCTCATTAGTCCGTCACTATCCTCTATCTAACCCCCAATTTCAGGTCAGCAGGAACACAGAGAGAGACAAGAGAGAGAACAGAAGAGAAAAAACAAGGATGGAGCAACTTGATAATACGCCGTCTCCTGCCTCAGATGATGTAGTCTCAAACTTTTCTCCCTCTGCTCAACTTTCTACCTCTGGCCTCTTTACGCTGGCTGGCAGCGCTGAGCGTGCACACTGCCGCCAGCACCGTCATGGATCACACACCATATCTCCTTACACACCTCGCATGACGAATCCACTGTCTCCCTGCCACAGGCTGAGCTCGCTGAGGAGCGAGGAAGGAACACTGACTTTGTCCTCACAAAGGGGGGGGGGGGGAATAAAGAAGTGGTTCCAAAAAAATGGATGGAGACACTCGCAATATTAAGATGCGACTATAACTGTCCATGGATCCCTCTGCTAACTTCCTCATTGATCTGAACAAAGGCTCAGGCGATTTGCACACTGCTACTTTCATCGAAGTGGAGAACTAGTGCAGCAGTGATTGGCCCGTGACCAATTACGGATACTGACTCATAGTTTAAGGAAGCGGGGTGATATCCATTCCTTCCCTACAGAGTCAATGTGTTGCCCTACCCTCCCTCTGTGCAGTCAAGATCTGGAATGTATCAAACAGAGAGCAGCAGACTTTTAGTGAGTCTCTGTCGGCTTGAGGGAAAGAGTTCTGCCAAAACCGTGTTGACAATGTGAGAAAGACAGTCACGTTCTTTTCTTTCGTTTCATTCACAATGAAACACCACATTTACCTTCTGACGGTGGGCTGCTACCTCCCTATGACTATAACTCCAACTCTCTAGTGGTGTCTCAAGCAGAAGAGCTGGGCTCCAGATCACCTGCGCTGAAGAGAATCAAAAGCGCTCCGCTACGCCTAAATATAGACACTGTGTACGGCTTCCGACCAAGCGTTGATTTTCTTTTGTATTACTTTTCGCAAACTGTCAATTAACAGGGCAGGGTAAAATTGGAAAGACAAAGTGTGGAGATGCTCTAAGGCGGCGGGACCCTGCAGCTCCAGTCTCCTATGCTCACTGTGCCATCGCAGGAGAGCCCAGCTGGAGAAAGCAGAGGTGAAGATGAGCGCCACATGGTTCCCCACTGAGCCGGACTACCCAGGCTTCAGCGTCGTGTGTGTGTGTGTGTGTGTGCGTGTAAGGGTGGGCGAGTGGATGCTGGGGCTCCAGGTGCCAGTCCGTGCGATGAGATAATGTGTCCAAAGTGTTGCCGGGTTTCTATGGAATCCGGAGAGAGCGCAAATAAATACAAACACGCACAAGTGTCCTTTCTATTTTGCATACAATCTGGTTCACGCTGCCATGATCATCGCGTTAAGTACGAGGACTCTGCGCGTCACCTGCTTGTTTTGTTTGCGATCAAACGGGGGGGGGGGGGGGGGGAGCAGATGACCGTACATTCACTTTCACACAGGAGGCCTTACGGCCGTGCACGAGCACTGACTGGAACGGGAATACTGTGTAAAGACAATAAAAGGATAACTGCTCATGAATGAATTTCATCTCGTTCACATCGCTGGTCCACTGATGCTCTTCGGCGTCAGTCATAAAACCGTATTGCCTCAACAGATGCACGGGGCTGCACACATCATAATCATGCATTTAAATATCATGTGCGTTTTGGCAAGACATGCAGAGCCAAGAACGCGTGCAGCTGAATATTTACACACCACAGGAGAAAGGCATTGTTCAAAAAACATATACGCTCATATATTATACATTGAAAATGCATCTTTCTCCCTCTCTCTCTCTCCCTTTATCTCTCTCTCTCTCTCTCTCTCTCCTGTGTTCTCTCATGTGGGAGGCAGCACTGGGCACCCAGCCATGCCACATCAATATGCGTACTGGTGAAACGCTTCCCCTGCTTCCCCCCGTGCTGCAGCAGTGGAAGCGGTGGCTAATGTCACCGGATATGGCAGGTCACGTTAGCCGGTAGTTATTTTAAGGGGGCTAGCAAGCTAACACGGCCGCGGCCGGGGGGCCGGGGCGCCAGGCCGGCCTCGTCGGAGGCACGGACAGCCCGTGGACGCACGCAGCGCCAAGCCAGTGCCACCCCGGAGGCACCTTGGATTCTACCCAGGCAAGGTTCCCTGGGAGCCTTGGTTGCCATGGTGCCAGCCAAATTTGGGTCCAATAAACGTGAGGGGAACAGGCGGTGGGCTGGGGAGGGGAACGTTGGGGTGGCAAGACAGAGAAGGAAAGGGGGGGGGTTCCTGAGTGCTATGGCAACCTTAAAAATCTATCCTGTGGTTCTAAAAGGAGTCAAATAAAATAAAGACCTGTTTAGATGAAGATAAATCAATATAAGGACATTAAAATAACATCATTGATAACCCATAAAAGACACAGCCACAGAGAGAGTGAGAGAGCGTGTGTGCTGGATGCTGCTGATAACCTACACAAAGGACTTTTTAAAGAGTCCCCTGGCAACGTGAACGACAGGATGAATGTGCGTGGCTTCTACCACTCTGAAGTTGGAATTGAAAAATGTAAAGCTCAGCTGTCAGATCAGTCGAGCTGAGATGACAGATGCACATCTCGTATATTAATCCACAAGGCCGCTGCTATAAACAAGACGTGCTCTTAAACGATTATCGTCGAGTTAAAAAGGAGAAAGAAATGTTAACATTCAAACTTAAGTGAGGCACAATCAAGCACGAGCTGAATGAAAGCTTTTGAAAGACGCCACATTGTCTCGTCTTCTTCACTGCTCTTCCAAATGTAGTGTCAGAATCCACTAAGTGGTTCGAGGTGACTCAACCCTGATCTATATATTCATAAATTCATTCACAGCCTCTTAATTAAAAAGTTTGCATGACGGATATGCACAAAAGGACTCCATGGTACTTAGTGTACACCTGGCTCCCTTTGGCCGACAGGCTGAATTATGAACAGCTGAAGCAGTGAGCGATGCACGGCACCTTGCTGTGGCCGGTTCACCGTGGCGTCCCTGAGATCCCAGGACTGTGCTCCTTCCAAACTCTCTCTCTGTCTCTCTCTCATAAAAAAAGACCTGCTGCTTGGCTCATAAGACTGTAAATCATGCAAAATAGAGCATAGCACTCGGTCTGGAAAAAATAACCATGTATAATGAGCAGACGGAGACATATGCACATATGCACTCTCTCACACACACATGCACGTCCGCGGGTGCACGCACAGAAATCCTTGCCAAAAGCGCACCACCCCCTACGCCGCTTTGTACTCGACGCACAAACACATACTGTCATCGGCCTGTCCCGTGGTTCGAACCCCCCCCCTCCAAAAAAACCCACAATCCTACCCTGGATCCACACTAGCGATAAAGAAGGAACAAAAACTCGCTATCTGTACCCCTCCACCACCTTACCCCACTCGTTAAGACTGTGTCCACCTCCCACCTGCTCCGTACCC
>NW_022280091.1:380038-383764 GCF_004355925.1 Anarrhichthys ocellatus | reverse complement strand
CCCCCCCCCCCCCCCCCCCCCCCCCCCCCCCCCCCCCCCCCCCCAAAAACGCCACTAACGCCATTCCACTCCAAACTCATCCTGTTATCTAAACAAGCGGCGTGCTCTCGTCAGTGGGTCCCTTTCTCTGTCTCCTCGGAGAAAAGAGAGACTCTCCTGTTCGCAGATGAATGGGATCTTTTGATGAAGCGCCGAGCCTTGTTTACTGCCACTCCATTTATTTACCGGCCTGTATTTCAAGTCGTCATTGAGGGACACTCCACCGAAAACACCCCTCCTCACCCCCTCAACCTCACCCACCAACCCCCTTCATCTCATCCTCTGCTTAACACCCCCCCATCCCCTAAATACACATATACACACTATCCCCCCCCCCCATCCCATGTCGTTCCCTATCCTGTTTCATCCTGCTTTCTTCTTTCCGTCTAGTGTCCTAGATCTGTGTCCAAACTGATTTGAAGCTTACTCGCTTACAGACGCATGCCAAATTTGATTCTCTGCATTCTGTTGTGCTTCTCAGTGAGCTCGCCCCCCCCCCCCACACACACACACACACCACTTTCTGTCTTCTCTAAACTGCTCTCCTTCTCACGGTGTAACGAACACCAAACGATGCCCCTCATGAAGGTTGTCTCTCACGTGGCCCGCTGCGAAACGGCGCAGACATTTTTGACTGAAAAAAAGGCCACGCTAAACCTAGATTACATTTTCAAATAAGTAAATAATAAGTAATGTTTTAACCAGAAAAAATTATAAGTGAGCAAATGAATCAGTGGTCGAAGGACATGTTCTGAAAATCCAATAAAGTGAAGGCAATACGTTTGCATAAAACAAAAGAGAAACTGCAATCATGCCCATATATTCAAGCTTTTACTGGATTAAATTTGAATCTAAAAAAATTCAAACACAGCCTGTGATCAAACATGAAGGGTAAAGATAGAGTTAAAAGAAGGCAAGATTCCAGTCCGTGTGAAGACATATCAACCGAACGCCTGGTGGCAAAAGATCTTTGCGTACTAAATGAAAGAAACATCAGAGATTTGAAAAAGAATAAGAAAACTCAGTCAAGGCTCACAGCCCATGATGGCCCGCTTTCATGAAAAACTGGGATAATGGTCCTATTGAGCAGTAAAATGTTTGTGCTTACAAGTTATTATACATTTTTCTGTAGCAGCAAACAGGAGTCCAGGGTGCTAATGAGGCAAGGGGAGGGCATTCATTTGAACCCTAAAGAGGAATAAAAGAAAAAGGGGAACAAGTGAGAGAAAGAAAAGAAAAGAGAAGAAAGCGAGGATCAGAGGGAGGAGGTTGGCAGCGACTGTGTATGAAAATTTGGCGTCTTCCGCACAGAGAGATAGCATCGTGCCAAAAAACGGCCAACGACACAAACTCCTCTCACTTTCTGAACATCAGCGTTAAACTCGCCCACATAATCATTTCTTTATTCTCCATCCCACATGTGCAAAATGAAATGGAGGTTGTTGTCTTTTTATTTCTAAAAAGCAGTATTGACACAACTTTTTAATTCAGCTTCAAAAAAACTCAGCAGAGCCACCTCTTAATAAACTGAATGAAAACAACAACAGCAAAAAAGAAAAGAAAAGTAATGGTGCTTTTGGATGTAAAAACGTAGCATTGTGACTCTCATCCTAGCATGACTACGGCTGTGTGTCTCTGAATAGCGTGGTTAGCCAGACTTAGCGGCCGGTGCCAGGGCCTCGATGTGAGTGCAGCCCGGTGAATAAGGCATGTTCCCTGGCTCTCCCTGCTTTCTGGCTGGCCTGCCTGACAGTGAGCGTTGGCCACTGCACTCTTTCTCCTGCTCCTGCTCCTCCTCCTCCTCCTCTCTGTCTCTCTGAGGTCGGGAAACCCTCCTGAGTGGGTATATGGTTTTTGGGGACAGACACATTTCATGGTTGGCGCCGCTACAAAAGCCTGAAAAGAGACCCGGCACTGGGAAGACACAGTATTAATCCAGACAATACCACTCCCTCGCTGCTCCTGACTCTCTCTTTTCTCAATAACTTCTTTCTTTTCTTCTCCTCCTTTCTCTTCCCTTCTTTTTCCACCCCTGTTTTTGCTCTCTAGGTTTTTTTTTCCAAATAAAAAAAACATTTAAAAAAAAAAAGCCCACTTTGCTCAAGTAAAGAATGCAATGTTTTTATCACTGAGTGCTTAGCTCAGCCCACACCCGTTTTTATTTCACGTTGGTTAATGTGTTTTAATGTGTCATTAAATGTCAACAGTAGGTATGAGACTCGGTTCAGCAGCGTGTGAAAACACCTTGTTTTCCTTTAGACACAATTAGAAATTGCTAAGCAGACTTATAAATACTTTTCCACAGATCATGTAATTATTTATTGCAATATAATTTTTTTAAACAATAATAAAGCTCAAAGTATTTTGTTTCACCATAATATATTTTGACAAATTAATTGAACACATTATATGTGGCCACAATTATAGATGAAAAAAAAAACACTTGGGAACTTTATATCTGACAGCAATAAATGTAACATTTTGTGGGAATATAAATTACTACTCAAACAAGGCAGCTGTAAAGTAAAAAAAAAAAAATTAAGAAACACTGAGATAAGATGTCCCTTTCAGCTGAAGAAGATCTACGTCAACTCTTCAGCTTTTCCAGCTTTACGCAGAGCTTCGCTGAGGAGAAACGGGACAGAGTCTGACAGCTGAGTTCATTCAAAAAAGGAACTGGGGGGGAGAAAAACCGATAAAAGAGCCAAATAGCACAAACTGCCTCATTTGTCTGTTCCACCACGGTGATGGCCTCCCGATTTCACTGGAATAATCTGTTTACCTCCCATCTCCCAGCGCTCAAACTCCTCACACAAAAGGAAACAGATGCGGGTAGACCAGACATTTTCAGGGGTTTTACTCTCTCTCTCCCGAGTCAGACACAGCCAAAGAAACGGAGGCTTATGATCGTTATGTAAAAAAAAAAAAAAAAAAAAAGCTGTTTCTAGGACAAAGGCACCGTATCACGGAGCATGCCAGTTTTCACTGGTCAATTTAATGGGAGGCCAAACATAACAGCATTGTTTTTGACTCACGTTGTTTTTTCTATTTTCCCTCGAGTCTGCTTGTGTCATCATGGTCTCATGAGATAAATGCAGACCCTGCGGTTTTGGACCAATCTATGTACGTCTGTGACAAACCAATGTTAGCCTCCCGTCTCTGTGTGTGTGTGTGTGCGTGTGTGTGTGCATGTTTTGGAGCGAATGCGCACACAACAGGGCTTTGGCTAGCCCTATACCATGAGCTATCCAAATACACAGACTTTTTTTTCTGAAGCCAAGAATAGTGTGAGAAGACTCCCTCTCACTCTGTCTCTCTTATGTGACGGGGCTCTCCCTCTATCTTAACTCTTCCGATTTGATGTGTAGCCACATCGACGGGCCCCTGATGCCAGAGAGAAAGACGGGAAGACGCGGAAAAAAAGAAGACGCGGGGCCCCGGCTAAACGAGAGCCATCGGCGAACATCCGCCGATGCCAAAGCTGCTCTGCATGTGGAGAGCTTTTCTTAGCCGCCGTGGGCCCCGTTCCCACCACACACAATACAAAAGCCTCAGACCTGACCGGCTCCCTCGGTGTCGGGATTTCATTTAATCAAAACTCAGTGCTTACTTCACTGCTGAGGGTCATCCTAAGATGTGTACACACACACACACACACACACACACACACACACACACACACACACA
>NW_022280091.1:349819-380028 GCF_004355925.1 Anarrhichthys ocellatus | reverse complement strand
ACACACACACACACACACACACACACACACACACACACACACACACAAAAACACTTATGCACAAGGACAGTCCACTCAACCCTAGTGATGTCATGGGAGCTGGAGAAGAGATCCAGGAAATAATTAAGAACAGATTATTTTCACAGAGGAAAAAGAAAGAAACACTGAGCCACGGAGCAGTGGGAACCTGTGGAACCCATCAGTGTATCCTGTCAACTTTTGAACACGTTGCGAGCCATTCATCATGTCAGCCACGACTGTCAGGGTGCCTCTCTTTTTCTCTGTTTCTCCCTCCTTCGCCCACATTTCTGCTCTTTCCTCCCATAAATCCAGAAAAACGCCAGGAGTTTTCCTCAGCGATGAACAAAAGTGGGGTTTTCATTAGTGAATCCTTCCTGTGGTCAGTGAGTGTGGGTGTGTGGGTGTGTGGGGGGTGGGGTGCTGGCCGTAGCGCTAGGACTTTCTCTGGGCTTTCTCACAGAGCCGTCCAAGACATGACTATTGCTATAGCGAGAGGGAGGCGGGATCTGGCACCGTAAAGCGTGGAGCGGTCATGGCAGAAATGGCACGGCGAGCACATTTCACACCTCCCTCGGAGTGACTGCAAATTTCCTGTACTGCACTTTTGATTGGAAACACATTTGAAACATCTTTTCATGATCACACTTACCGCGCACAAAAGAAAGAAAAGTTAAAAAAAAAAAAGCAGCAAAGAGAAAGCAGCAAGAACGAGGTCCAAAATATGACTAAGTGCACTGAGCTAACTTTGGACCTGACAAATGGGGTTTTTCTTCTTCTTCTTTTATTAATCTTCTATTTTTCCAACCTTGAATAAATCAGAAATGTGCTGAGTTGAAGCTAAAATAGCACACAGGTTATAAATCAAATAGCTCACTGAACACTATGAGAAGCAGCTGAATGATTTCTCCTCAGATGGAGAACAAGTGGACCCACCTATGAGGACTTAACAGAAGTGAGAATTATACATCAACCAGTACTGTGAACGAAGCCCGTCCAACACACTCCATTCATGGGTTATCAAAGCGACCCTGCCAGTATGCTGGCAGACCTTTGGCTCTTTCCAGACCACTATCTCCATTATGATACCAGTCAATCACTCTTAATAAAACACTAAAAATAATGCACCGCTCACTTTGCTGCACCACTCCTCCCCTCGTCTCTACTCTCTGGCAGTATTTCAGCTGCAATGTTCAAAGACACGTTGCTCTGTCTGGTTTGCTGCCCTTTATCTGAGGTGGCTGAAAAACAGGGGGAGATGGTTCTGTACTGTGGCGGCGTGATTTGCTCTGTTACGGCTGCAGCGTGTTATGCGCAGTAACAGAGGGGATCTCAAAGGCTGGCTGGCTGCAGAACAGCCTGAGAAAGCCTGACGGCAAGCCCAGAGATTCCCCGTGGCAGCTTTTGCCACTCTGTCATAAACAAAACACAAGACGTCTTTCTCTTCTTCCCACACCAACGGGGCTTGGGCGCTGCCAAACAGAACAATCACTATCGCAGCCTCTTCTGCTTTCCAACGCGCTCTCTCTCTCTCTCTCTCTCTCTCCCTCTCTCCCTGTGTCTCCTACAATATAAACAAAAGAGATCAGCAGAGGCTTTACCTCTGTGAGAGCAACAATGGGGGCGATGTTTAAGGAGACAAAACAAAAGTGTGCACGGGATCAAAGAGGAGCGAGGAAGACAGAGATGCTAAAGACCGACAAAAACGCAAACCAAACAAAAACAAACAATGGGCACATCTTGTCATTCACTGCGCGGCTGAGGAGGAAAAAAGATGTAACCACTCATCACTGTAACAGATAAATAAAAAAGCCCTTAATGTGCGTATGCTGACAAATAATGCTTCGACATGTAATAAGTGAATGACGTGTTATGACAGGTTTGCAGAAGGTGGTTTGTCCCCAAAGTGTCCCTCCAACCAGGACTTCAACTGAGCAGGAGCTCTTTTGGAGGCAGATAAAAGTGCAGAGGCACTCAGTGTTCGCCAGATAAGATAAGAGAGAGCACACATTAAGTCCATATTATGAATGGGCAGCGCACTGGGCAGCCCCTCCCAGCAGCCATGGGTTTTACTGTACTGCTGTAAACCAAAGTAGAGCAGCGGCCGACTGAAAGCTGAAGAGGTCGAGAAAAGCAGTCATGAGACGTTCACAGGTTGTGTGTGTTTAGTTTCACTGTATGTGTGAACATTTTTAAATATGAGATTTCAATATCCTCCCTCATTCATATACAGCCACCATCACTCACTAGTTTATATTCAGATAAAAGTCTTCGTGTTAATTATAGTGCTATATATATATATGTAGTATAATAATAATAATATTTTCATCTCTTAAGTGGACTGCGTTTTGTTTCTGCGTCAGAGATCGATTTTGCCCTCCCAATAAGTTTTTTAAATTTGGCAGGTCTGAAGAAACTTAAATCTATATTTGTTTTGATTATATATGAAAAATATATAAAAACACTTTCATAATAATTTCCCTTCCAAAACTAAAAATGCAATGGTGAGGCAAAGTCTTTCTAGATTAGGTGTGGGCCAATTATTTCATATTTTTTTCTTGAGCTAAAATTAAACAAACATAATACTATAATTCATTGTAGTCTGAGAGTATGATTTACAAGACAAACAGCGTTTAACAGCGCTGCACATTTCATAATAAACTGATCCAAAACTGACTCTGCAGATATGTAACTAAGTCGCAAAACACCACTGACCCAAAATCCACAATAACTTTTTTTTTTGCAGCACTGTCTCAGTTATAGTGCAATAACTAAGTCAGTGAAAAAATAAATAAATAAATAAAATCAAACAATATTATTTCAGAGGATTTTTTTTTCAGAAAAAAAAAAGAATGCCACTAAAACATGAACTCAGATTTCATCAACATCAGGACTGCCCGCTACCTCCGGTTTATCACCGCCACAGACAGACCGCCAAGCTGGAGCTGCTGCCAGGGTTTGGCTCGGGCCGCGTGAGGTGTTTGGCCTGGACGAGATTTTGGTATGTGTCGAGAGAGAGAGAGAGCGGGAGATAGCATTTGGCTACACTCATATTAGCGGCTACCAGTTATGCCTAGGCAGAGTGAGTGTGTGTATTTGGGCAGTGACTGGGATATGCTGTATACATATATATATTTATGTGTGCCTGGTTGTGTGTGTGTGTGTGGCTGGTTGAGTCACTGTTTGAAATTTCCAGAAAATTCCAGCTGAGATAATATTAGGTCATGAGCGTGTGTTTGTATGTATACGTAGCCAGCAAATGGTGAAGTAGTGCGTATTTGGAGGATTTGGCTGTGAAATGTGTTTCGTGTGTGTGTGTGTGTGTGTGTGTGGTTGCTGTGACAGTGTTTTTTGCAATGCGGGGGGATAAAATAACACAGCCAGTGTTTTGGCTGTGTGTAGAGTACGCGCACTGGAGGCTACAGTGATGTTTGGCCGAGTGCGAGTGTGTGTATCCACGATGGTGGCTGAGATACAACAATGTTTGGCTGTATCACACTGTATCTATGGTAGTCCTTGGCCTGGTGTGCGCGCCGCGTGGGTGTGTGTACGCAATCGTGACTAAAACCGTGTTTGGCATTATGTGTGAAAGTGCGCTACAAAGAGAAGTTGTTTTTTCATCTTTTTTTTATATCAAATGTGTGCGTCTTTATTTAGCTGTGTTTGTGTGTGTGTGTGTGTGTGTGTGTGTCTGGGTGTGAAGGTGGCTGCAATAGTACTGGCTGTCTGTGAGCAGTGGCGTTTTCTGTGTGTGTGTGTGTGTGTGTGTGTGTGTGTGTGAGTGTGTGTTTGGCAGTCAGGTCCAGCGTGGTGCTAGCGTTCAGGCAGACGGTGAAGGCGGCAGCAGCCTGCGGCCTGAAAGCAGGAGACTCACGGCTCCGCTCGTTCTCTCTCTCTCTCTCACACACACACACACACACACACACACACACACACAACCTGGGCTGGGGCCAAATGACGATCCCTGGCTACAATGGCCTTATCGTGGCACATACACTTCGACAGACTGAGTACAATCTTATAAACAGCAACTCTCACTCATCGCACAAAAACACACAATTTGACAGTGGTGACCATCTCATTAAAAAACACTCTCTCGCTCTCACACACACACACACACACACACACACACGGGAATGCAAATTCCTTCCTATAAAACAACACCAAATACATGATCATATGAAGCCGCAAATGCCTCGCTCAGAAAAATGAACTCGTACTTGCCAGAGCACGCTGGCCGAATGCCCTTGACACACACTCACATATTCTTTTTATTATTGCTGATACTATGTTGTCACGTAAACAAACACCAAGAAACAGAAGAAAAGGAAAAATACGCAAAAGACAAAAACCAAAATGACTTGCCGTTTCCAAAGAGAACAAAAGCAAGAAGGAATACTTATTTTGTTTCCCAAAGGTAAATGTTTGTTTTATTCATTTAAAATAATGTTTTTTTTTAAAAAAACTCACTAAATTCAAAATATCCATAAAATAATATTAGATAGCTTAATTATAATATTAATTATTTCCTCAATTTTCAACCCCTTTTTCGTGTGTTTCTGAAACTTATTGCGTGCATCTTTACACTGAGACCTATCTTTATGAATTATTATTTCTGTCATTCCCTCTCTGTTTAATAATGTGTCACAGTGTTTCTGTGCTAAGTATGTTTCTGTGTGTGTACATCCATATGCACATGCACACGGGCATGTATGGCGAGTTATGTGTTGGCATCGCTCCTTAACAGTGTGTAGTATCCAGTTGGCCACGTACCTGGCGAGTGGACGAAGTAGGCCAGGTAGAGGTCCAGCTCCTTGACGGACACTCCGATGTGGTGCGGCTGCACGCACAGGCCAGGGTTGGTGCACTGTGGCGACTTGACCAGCCGCTCCCCGTCCGTGCTCTCCAGGGGGCTGCCCTTGAACAGGATGACCATCACCAGGTCCAGCCGCCACACCTTGTCGGCCTGGCGCAGGCAGTCGATGCGACGGATCTTGCCCTTCTGGTCGGGGTTGGACAGCACGCAGCTGGGGGCCTTTTTCCCCGTGATGCTGAGCACAAAGTCCTCGCGGAACTCGGGCCGGATGTCCTTGCGGAGCTTGGCCAGCAGGCGCGAGGCCCACTTCTGCTTGATCTCCGGCTTCTCCCCCAGCAGCTCGTCCTTCACCGCGCGCTCTTCCTCCTTGGACATGCGCTTCTCGTGCTTCTTGAAGTACTTGCGCTTGCGGGCCTGCAGGTTGAACCAGGTGTAGGCGAAGGCGCGGACATGGGGCAGCAGGGCCTCGATGAAGGGGTGGAATTCATCCTGGATGAGGGAGGAGGAAGGGGGGAGGGTGGAGGAGGAGAGGGAGGAGGGGGGGAAGCAGGAGGAGGCAGTGGAGAGGGAGGGGGAGAATGGGGGAGAGAAGGATGGGGAGAGAGGGAGTGGGGGTGAGGAAGGGAAGAGAGAAGAGAGGCAGTTAGCACCGGCACGCAGCATGGAGGAGCGGCGCCTGCTCTGTGTGAGCGGAGGGAGAGAATGAGCGAGTGGTGCCGAGAGAGAGAGAGAGAGAGAGCGAGAGAGAGAGAGAGCGAGAGAGAGAGAGAGAGAGCGAGATGCTTTACACTCTCTACCTAACACAGATGCATCACACTGAAGGACACACTTTACACAACACTGAACAACACAACACTGAATGAATGAGAGGTAAAAGATGAGAACCGGATTCTACTGTTTTCTTTCAATAATATTTGTTTCAACATTTATGTGCCTGCCTAAATAAATACATATTATCAAACGTGTTAGTTATAGATATAAATATTGCCAAACTTGAATTTATCGATAACAAAACAACCACAAAAAAAATCTAGAAAACATGAATTCTAAAAAATGATGTTATATATCTACATCCATTTTTTTAATGCTGACTGACAACATAAACTATAATTTACAATAAAAATAATTTAAAATAATTTGAGAGAACTCACACCAAATTCTAAGTATTAGAATTAAACATAGAATATTTGTCCATAAAAAACATAACTACATCCGCACTCAAAATAATGTCATAACAGTCGCTATCACAAAACATATGTGAATAAAACAAGAATAACATGGTAGTTACCATTTTGCTCTCTCATCATAAATTCACCCGCCGATTGCAAAGAAACTTAAAATGGGAGGACAAACAACTGGATTGCTCAATCAAAATGTGCTGAAGTAATGCTGCGTATATTAGAAAACAAAAGACTGAGTGAAAAAAAAAAAGAAGCAAAATAAGAAGTTGAGAAACTGTCCAATAAAAGCAGCGGGTGGGGGGGGAGGCAGAGAAAGAGGAGGCAGACCAAGGGGGCGCAGTGTAATAGCAGCACAGGAACACAGGAGGTACTGTAGCAGGAGAGGTGCTGTTCAAGAGCACAACAGAAGGAGAGTGGAGAGAAGTTCAGCAATCGCTCTGTCTGAAAGGAGCTAAAAAAAATAAAAAAATTAAAATAGAGCTGGACTTGCACGAACAAAACAAAACAGATATTGCAGCAAAAAAGGATAAAATTGTCGAAAACTTAAACAAGCTTCTTTGTTTGCAAAAATATGTAGCAAAAACGATCTTGACAAAAAAACAACAACAACAGCAAAATGCTTGGCAAAGCGGCGCGTGCTATTGGTTCAATTCTGTGGGATCTGCATGAGACTCACGGAGAGAGAGCGAGAGAGAGAGAGAGCTGGACAAGGGGGGTGCGGATGGAGGAGAAGAAGAAGAAGAAGAAGAAGAAGAAGAAGAAGAAGAAGAAAAAAGGAAAACAAAACAAGAGGACCGAATCAATGTTGGAAGAGTGTGCACGACCGCTGGCAAACCCGAGTGCAGCTTCTTTTTTCCCCCTCTTTCTCTCCAACTCTGTCTCTCTCTTCCTCTCCACTTTCCTTCTCTAACCATTGACTGAGTCTGTGCCAACATGCAGAGGGCCCACCTATTTGGCACCGAAGCTCAAACAGCCCAGCCAATACGCACGCTCCCAGCGCTGAAAGGGAGGGTAAAGAGGGATGGCAGAGGGAGAAGCAAAGCGGTGGGGGGGGTGGTGGGGTTGGATGGTTGGTGGCTGGTAGTGGAGAGAGAGAGAGAGCGAGCGAGCGAGAGAGAGAGAAAGAGAAGAGAGGGAGGGGGAGAGACGGGGACTGTGTGTGGTGCAGGCAGAAGGCACGTCATTAGCCAAACAGACAAGTTCCAATCTAGTGCAAAGGCAAAGTCCAGAGGATATTAATTTTACATGCATCCAATCCAGACAGCGCCTGCCTTCTAAAGTCCCCCCCCCCCTCCCACCCTCATCGCCTTCGTCACCAGCATGGTCACAACCATCCCAACAAACCAGCTCGCTCTCCAACTGCACCCCCACCCAGCCCCACCCCCTCCAGAAACACCCCTCTCTCTCTCTCTCTGCTCGCGTTACACCACCTTGGCATGGGATGGCATGAGAAAACACAGGCCCAAAATCCCACTAGACCCTGAGACCAGCAGCTGCTCCTGGATTTACCACACAAACAAAGAGAGGAGGGGGAAGAAAATGCCCACCCCCTCCACCAAAAAATACCATCCAAAAACATGCTCTCCTGTTTCAAAATGCACTCTCACATCCAAACTGGCCCCTTCTCCCCCTCTCTTTTTGTTTTTTGTTTTGTTACTCCACTTTAAACGCCCCAACAGCACAGACACAGAAACACATTAAAAGTTTCTGTTACCAAATCCCATTTGTGTGTGATTCAGTGGACAATGACGGCTGAATATGCTGTGGTGGACAGCTTCATGTAAGAAGCCTATATATGTTAAGCTGTTTAACAAGGCGAGGCAAGCGGATATTAAAACCATCTAAAACAGGCTATACCGCTTCCCTGTAATTCACAAAGCTTTGCCTAATGCTTTCAAATTCGGATACACTGGTCTTTGGAAAAGCCAAAAAGAATTATAGTTTCCTCCTGCAGGCGGTAAATTGCCCATATTTTCATTGCGTTGCATTATAAAGTACACAATGGCACATGATTGGGATTGAGCAGCGGAAAGTGAGGGAGCAAAGGGCTGTATTGCTGCCCTGGCAAGCGCATTGTCTCATCCTCATTGGCTGACCCACATGACCTCAGAGGGACAAGCTGTGCCCATTGCACCATGGGAGAAATATCTGAGGGACAAAGGCTCCCACCCAGGATCAGTTTAATATAATCTGATGCATGTATGAAATACGTATGAACCCCTCCTCTCATTAGAAGTGCATTTAAATGTCATACTTCCAAATACCCCCCCCCAAAAAAAAAAAAAGATTGCTCATCTATGCTGTCCAAATAAGTCCACAGGGCTCATAGGAAATATAGAGACATTGTCAAAACTGGAATCTCGGCAATGGGCAGCCACAAAAAGCTAACTTGTCATGTGGCAAAGTTGAGGGCCCGGACATTTGATTGTGGGTGGAGGCCCCCCGCTGTGCAACGGAACAGGCTGTCTGTGTGAACACCCTACAAAGGCCAGAGTCCTCTGGTTGGCTCCCAGGACCATCAGATTTAGCCTGGCCTGCTCCCTCTGTCAGTGTCTGACAGAGGAGCCGCAGCCTGGATGACTGGCCGGTCCACTGACTGGCTGGCAAGCTGGCTGTTCGGTTGGCTGCAAGGCTACGTGACTGGCTGGGTGAATGACTGGTTGGCTAACCGGGTGGGTAGCTAGCCGGTTAGCTGGCTGCCTGACTGGAGAGCTGGGGGGGGGGGCACGCAGCCCCATCTGGACCTGGCCGAGCCGGGCCGGGTGCCGATTGTTCATGCTAACATACGCCTGCCTCCCACAGCCGCAACCGAACACGTGAAAAATGTGGGAATGAGAGAAGATGGCGGAGGCAAGAAGAAGAAAAAAAAATATGGGCAAAAGGAACATGAGGAGATGGAATTAAAGAGGCTGCGCATGTTTGTTTTTGAAGAACAATGCGTTTGTCGCGTATTTGAAAAGACTGAAGGGATCTAGACTTTTTGATAAATGGGCCGCAGACTAAGAAAAGGGAGTGATATGTGCCAAGTATTACAGTCACTTCCTGTAATATCATCATGCCATTACTGACAGGCAAAATGATAATAACCGAGATCACTATCAGGGAAATCCAAACCTCTCCTTTGTCTGTTCAAACTAGCAACACATTGTCGTTCCTTCCCTGCAACATATTTTCAGTAGCATAACTCTTCTTGACTCTTTATACAACAGAGGATGGAAAACAGACAGAAACCTATTATAATACTATAGAATAATAATTATTATTGCTATTTGTATGAAATGTGTAGAAAAAAAAATCCCTTTTTGAAATCACTTAGTTAAATCCACTGCCAGGACTATTATGATCATAAACTGGACCAAACACAAAATTATACACAACAGCATAACACAGGCATTGAGGTCTGTGCACAATTTGCAGTTCAAGATCTTTTATGATTTTGGCCAAGAAATGAGGCTGTGTGGCACCCTACTATTTAATACGTCCATTTCTTATTTATTTTTTTGGACATTTTCAAACCCACATTTCCTTCAGCTCATTAGAGACGGTTTCTCCTGTTTGCCCAGAGTTCTTCGGGGGCAGAACGACGGGTGGCAGTTAGTTGGGGCCTTGGCCACTGGACTCTTTAGGTGTCTGCTCGGCAATAATTTGAGCGAGGGCTCATCTTATCTCTGCGTGCCACACTCTGTCTCTCAGAAAAAAAACCGACGACCTTTGTTCGCTAGGCCGGGCAAGACAATCTCCCCTCCTGTCCGACAGGGTAAAACTCAGAGAGCAGGAGAGAAACGCAAAAAAACACCTCAGGTTTCGTTAACAAGGCCAAGCTTGGAGCAGCAGCAACTGCCAAAAACACAAGACAAAAGAAAAACCCTAAAAACTGTAATTTTGATGGTTATTAAACAACAAAACATAGATAAAAATAAAAAAATAAAAAAGAGAGAGAGAGAGAGTGCTTGGTGCAGTTTTACCCACTACACCATTTTGTCATGTATGCTATGGCTGCCTGTTAAGAATATCCTAAATGTCCTACAGCTAAAAACAGGCTGTGGCTGTGAAATGAGGCCTGGAAACTAAAGAAGTAAAATGTCACCAAAATCCAGGCTTTAAGCACAGGGCATGTCCTATCGTTGAAAATTGGCTGTTTTGTTTATTTCAGAACTATCTAAACACCAATAAATATATGATATAAAGGTTTTGACCAGGGGAGTTAAGTTATCCGTGTAACGCAGCTATGGGGGAGCACACCAAAACCCCTCCGCGTGGCCGGTCCTTTACCTTATTAAAACGGACTGCACCCTGCGTCTCTACATTTATAAAACAATATACAAAATGAATACTCTCAGCTTGAAAAGATGGAAACCTACCTCGGTCGCCATGTTCAGCGGGTAATTATAATCTTCTCAACACCGGCGCAACGTTAGTTTTGGCTAATAACGGCAGTCTTTTAGGCTTATTACGGCCGTCTTTCTCTCTCTGTTAACCTTTAGCGGAAGCCGTCCGTCTGTGTGTAAGTAACTCTTTGTATTTTACGTTCGTTAAAATAGCCAACATATCGCGTTGTCGACAGTACAACTGCTCCAAATACCAAATATGTCCACATCTAATGGCCCTCTTCCCCACGGAGAGACAACTGAACTTGAGCACGTCTGCCTTCCGCCTCGGTCTCGTGCGGCCTACGTTAAACAATAGCGGTCAAAATAAATGGTAAAAGTCGAAATAGAATTAAAATGAGGCGGATGTGTCGTAGTAGAGCCAATGAATAAAAACAGTGTGAAAGTATGACCTCAGTGAAGGCAAACACTCGCCAGAGTAAACAAATATGTTGCATTATGCAGCTTTCCCCCAGAAGTCAGTGCAGATGTATTAATGTAGCTTTTCCTTTTTTCTTTAGAGACTATTAACACCTTTGTGCGAAGAAAAAAAAGGACTATTCGTTCCCGTCTCTGGGCTATATTTGCATACAATCCGTTTTAACAACCGTAGCTCGGCCCTGTTTCCCACACTGCTGTCAACAGCTCTAATAGGCAATTACCTGAGAATATTTGTGATAGTAGTCTTAGGTATACAAATGAATGCCACAGGGCTGACATTTGCATAGACACAAGGAAATGAAGATCAGGTCATATATTTACTTAATGCCACATCCTGCAGGGTGAGGACGACTTGGTTGTAAATCAACAGGCATTAAATGTGTTCTCGCTGGGCATGTGGCATTGGATTAACAACATGAAGTTCGCTCATTTTGTTTTCTTCCTTTTAAGTGTTCAATTGTGATTGCAACAAATTAAAAGAGAATGGAGTAGAAGTAATACATCAAAACAAAATTTAATTAAATTAGGTCCATGAGCCTCACAACAGGTGTCATTTAAATCAGAATAATAAATGCACCCAATTCACATTTCCTTTTTATATTATAGTATATTATATTATATATTTTTTACCACCAACATGATCTCAAATAATTTAAATTCCATAAAAAGTGTGGTTTAAAATGTAGACTAGCTGGTTTAAAAAATAGAATTTTCTGACAAACAGAAATTAGGATACTTAACTGTTATAATTGTTGTAATTGTTAATTATAACAGTGAATGCACTGCAATGTCCTGAATATATATATATATATTAAAAATGTGTTTTTAAACAAAGGGACGTTATTTAATTAAAAATTCTGACTCATGCATACGTTTCATATTTGCAGTTTAATACGGAAATTCAGAACATTTGAGTTGTAATAATTTTTAATTGCTGTTCCATTGTAAATACATTTTCATAACTTGTAATATATATATATATATATATATATATTATATATATATTTATCCATATATATAAAATATTTAATGTAATATTCTATATTAAATAACATTAATAATCAATTGATTTGACCAAATATTTGCTAAAAGAATAAGAAACACTGGGACATAAAAAAGCTTTTGCCTTTTCAACATTTGAATGAAGCAACATCTTTACATAAAATTAAATTACTAAAAAGAGAAAATCTACACTTAATTTTAAAAAATGCTACAATGAAAGAAGAAAATTGTATTTGTCACACAAGTCTTTTGTTAACACTATTCAGGTTGATCCTGTAAGATAAGGTTTGGAAACACACACACACACACACACACACAGAGAGAGAGAGAGAGAGAGAGAGAGAGAGAGAGAGAGAGAGAGAGAAAGCTGATGAAGGTTACAGCATGTCATGAGGTGTCACGACTGGAATGTCACTTTGACATCTGCTGTGCGAAATCACACATTGACAAGTACTGTGGTGATGTAAAGGAAAGACTGTGAGAGATCTAAGCTATTTTCCCTGTGTGTGTGTGTGTGTGTGTGTGTGTGTGTGTGTGTGTGTGTGTGTGCGTGTGCGTGTGTGCATGCGTGCGTGCTCTGACTACTCTAGGTGGTCTGGAATAATTATTAAACTGTTTGCACTTTGTATATAAATCAAAGGTTGTTTTTTTTTTATCTTGCTTCATTATTCTAAACTTTACATAAAACCTATGTTGAACCATTTCTCATGATGCCATTTCTGTCAAAAGAAAAGGAAAAGGAAGTGGAAGAGAAAAACAAAGTTGCTTTGGCTTGAGCGAAGTTTCCATATTTGTATTACAGGAGTGCAGGAGACGTAAAGGTGCTCAGCAGGCCTGACTAGTGGAGAGAAACACCCTGCCATTAAGGGGTGATGGGTTAGTCACCCCACAATCCTCAGGGATATAAAATAATTACGGACAAGTTGACATAAACTACCATTTCCTTGGAAACTCTCATGACACAGAAGAAAAAGAAGTGTCCTTTTTTTCTCTTCCCCTTTCATTCACTTTTCCGAGCCCACACACATGCATTCACACACACAGAGCCACATTATTCTTCTTAAAAATGTCCTGAGTGCTGCCAGTCCTCCCATTTCCACCCAGCTCAAAACCTTTTCATCCATTCATCTACACCCCCTGGAAGAGGGAAGGAAAAAAAGAAATTCTCTCTCTGCTCTCTTTCCTCCCAATCAGCACAGATTGATGTGTAAAGTGTGTCTGCGCATCGTTTGTAATTACGCCTGTTTACACACTGAAGCATTACTATGTGTGAAAGTCTGGAAGCCATTTGTGGCATGAGGCTTGCGAGGGGAAAGACAGAGCGAGTGAGCTTTAAATCAGCTCCAGAGACACAAGGACTGATAGCAAGCTGGGGCTTCTGACATGACTGCAGACCGGGGTAATATTATACTCAAATATGCTTTCACGTTTGTGCGATGGATTTGTCCACTCAGACTGCTTCAGCCTCAAATGTGAGCACATCAAAGATAAGATCGAGGGATCTTTAGGATTCTATTTTGGTATCCAGAATTTATTCAGCCAGGGTTTACTTGAGGTTTGTGTGGTTTTTCTACGACTCTGGCCCATCTGCATGAATTTCACCTTATACACTTAATTATAAACATAACTTCAACCCCACAAGTGAGTTATAGTCCCCCTTTTATATGCTGGAAATATGTGAGCCGAATTCAATTTGGACGACTTCAAAATACATTTTGCGATGATTAAACGGTGAAATATATTTGCGGGTTTTTTTTGGCTTTGAGTTGGTGAGCGGAATTCAAAACTCATACAGTGCGTACGCCAAAATGTACAGTGGGGACTGCAAAATAGGGCTGTGCGAAACACTATACATTTACTCCTTCCAATGCTAAACTGGATGTTCATCATGCAGCGCCGTCAATTAGAAAGAATGTTTCCCTTAAGGGGATGATGTTATCGTGGTATAAATAAAACTGGGCAAGATTATAGATTTCAAACTAAATCAGGAGATTCTGGCAAAGAATGATCTAATAAAACCACGTCAACATGGGGCTGCAGCTAGATGGGGCAGTATAGGATTACATGCATGCTAAGTGAATGCATATAGACTACTGCATGTGTGTTTACACTGCCGAGGGTTCTGCAGCGTCGCCATGGCAAGCACACACACACACACGCATAAACGGACTAACACACACACGTAACTGTTGGTCTGGCATTTTCCGACAGGACGTCGGAGCAAAACTGAGAGTACAGCGTTTCCCCTCGACAAGGGCGGCCATTCCTGATAAGGTCAAGTGGGCAGTGTGATACTTGGAGTGTGTGTGTGTGTGTGCGCGTGTGTTCAGGGTGATAGCAGCAGTTTTATGCTTCAGTCACACGGGGGGGACGGAGAGCGTCCCCTCTCATGTGTTCTGTCTCACCCCCCCCCAAAACCACGGCTGCTGCACACACCTAACAGCGTTCCAGTCGGCGCATGGCAGCGGCCGCTCGCTGGCTACGCCGAGGCCCTGCCTCCAGCTGCAGAGGGGGCTTTGAGCCTCGCGGTGAGCAAATACAGCAGGAATCAAGCAGATAATGAAACCCGATACTCGCCTCCCTCCCATGCCCTCGCTGCGACGGCGGCCAAGGCCTGCGTCTCCTCGCAGCACAAGAGATGCACTATTGAGAGACTTTCTCTTGCGCACTCTTTCGCTTCACTCCCCTCCCACCCCCACCCTTCATTCTTTTATTCCTCCCCAGTCCTCGTTCTGCCAGTCGGCAAGGCGAGATGCCAACCTCTCTCTCCCCAAAAGCCGGGCAGAGTGCCCTCACCCTTTATGCAAATGCTTCACCACTTGCCCGACTCACACATTCATTCTCCCCCTTCCCCCTCAACACCACCATCACCTACTCCTCCATTTCTTCTTTTATTTCTTTCACCTCTTACTCTGCAACCCTTCTCTCTCTCTCTCTCTCTGTATCTCTCTCCAACACTTTTTTTCTCCCTTTTCCTGTGCTCCATATTGTCGTTGCACTTCAGCCATCCGTCTCTCTATCTCTATCCATCTCCTAGCATCTCTCACTCTGCTCCCCCTCACTCCTTTCACGGTGGAGCTCCCCTCCTCGTCTCGCTGCCCCTCTCTCTCTCTCTCTCTCTCTCTCTCTCTCTCTCTCTCTCTCTCTCTCTCTCTCTCTCTCTCACACACAGCTTGACTCACCCAGACTTAAACTTGTGCACTCCTTCCACGGCCAGACAGACAAGTGCAGAAACTCCCCTCGCCCTCTCTCTCCTTTTCTCTCTTCTTTTCTTCTATCTCTTTCTCTCTCACACACACACACTCATTGACTGGTGCTTCCCTTAAAGGCAAAGCATATTGTCTATAAATTACACTTTTTATTAACTGTTGCAGTTTGTATAATCATGATATCATCTGTCAACGTTGTGTTAAATGTATAATTTGCAAGAAGCCAGTTGGCACGTTTATCCATACCTTCACTGTGAATTTATTCCCTATTTTTTGCGTGATTGATTGCTTCCTTTATTGTTGAGCAGGGAGCCAGTGAAGCACAACAACAGTCCTTTAAAAGCAGGATTATAAAAGTAAAAAATACAAGAGTTGCAGTCACGCCATTTACGTACGGCGGGATATCTATGTTCCAACTTCGCAGAGCAAAGCTAATTCACGAGCTGTGGGTGAAGCGGATCTGATCGCAATCTTGCTGATTGAAGGATTAATAACTGCGAGATGAGATTAGGTGACACATGGCTTTATGACACCCTTTTACAACCTACTGTTGCAACTCATACTCTGTGGTTTTCAGTCTGCAAACATGGCTGTTTCCTTAGTTCCCTAAAGAGGTGACATTTGTGGGGACACAACAGAATTATTGATGGGGTTTAATTTATCAAATTACTTCAGTCAAATCTCCACAAGTCATTTAACCTCCATATAGTTCCATGTACAAAAATAAAAGTGGCTTAATCTGTGACCTTCGAAAAACCTCAAACGAATAAAAGCGAGTGCTCGATAAGAAAAACAACAGAACATCTCAGCCTGCTCACCACAATTTATCGTTTAGAATTATAACACCGCAAATGGGTTAAGCTACTTTGTCGATGGGCAGCCGACTCTTTGACATTAGCATCCTATTTCCGCACCAGCGAACGCCCTATCAGGAACACTGAAGCTTGCGTGTTTAACTCTGCTTATCGTGTGAGCTGGAGTTTGGCCCCTTTGCTGAGTTGGCACTGCGAGGGTTAAACGGTGCCCGCTCCCTGTGGCATGATATGAGCTGGGCCTTTGCCTGTGCACTCTGCCTTGTCTGCGCTGCGAGTTGGTAGTGTCAGGGGTTAAGAGTGGGTGGCTGCTCCGAGTGGCTTCCTATGCCACTCTGATCCCGGCGGGGTTAGAAGGTGTCCGCTCCAAATGGCGTCCTCGGAGCCGGGTCTTAATCTCTGCTGCGCTTGACAGAGTTTAGGTTAAAGCGCGGCAGCAACTCTGGGAGGGGGGGTTAAAGGTCGCTCTGCCCATTTTGAGTGGCATTCCCTGTAGGGCAAGCACCATGCCAGGCCGGAAAAGACACAGAGGCCACATGCAAAAACACATGCGAGGCGAGAGACAAAGAGCCCTAACAACCACACGTAAACACACAAGGACAAACACACACAACGAAATCATATCTGAAACTTTTATACTCCAAAACCATATTTTCCTTTTTTTTTTAAGTTGTGTCCTCAAACAAAGCAAGGGGACAGGCAGACACCCGGTGCAGACGGGCGCCTCTGGGAGAGAGTGTGCGCAGTTATCTCCTCCGTGACCACGCGTGCTGACTTCCCCGGGCCTAAACTACCGCCTCGCACAGACCTCAGGAGCACCACAGCACCACAGGCAGACAGCCATAAGTACATGTCCTCAGAGGGGACATAAAACGGAGGGAGCCCACCTCCATAAAAAAGGCACCTCACAAACAGGCATGGGAGAGAAAAAAGGAGTGCCGATCCGAGCTTCAGATTAGTTTAGTGCTGGATTTAGAACGTGATGCATTTTATTGTAAACATTATAAGAAAATGTGTGAGAGAAGGGCAGTTATCTTAACTCTCATTTCTTCAGTACAACAGCTACTATCAAATTCAAACAACAACAATATCTGCTTATGAGTAACGACTTAATAGCTTTTATTTGGTGAATTGATAGTTCGTGTGTTATATTGGCCCTAGTTACCTTGAAATCCCTTGCAATCGTGCTGAGAAATGAAAGAGCAATATTGTATATGTGTGACCAAATGTTCCCTTGTAGGCCTTGCTATTTTTGTTAACATACTGCTGAGCGCCTCGCGGTTTTCCACTCTATGCGCATGCGTTTTTGCAGGAGCGCCCTGAACGCCTCGAGTTGAAAAAAACATTTAAACTTAGCGTTTTTCCCTCATTGTGGTGACTTTTGCTGGACATCCTGAGCTACATGACTTCACCAACCCTTACAGTGATCTGAAGAGAAAACAGCAGGAGGCAAATCACTGCGCTAATTTAATTTCTGGGTTGTTAATTTAAACTGTACTATTAACTATTAGGCAGCATACCGTTTATGGTTTGTGTTAAGCTAATGCTAGCAGTCATTCGGTGGTTGCCTAGCAACAATAAAAGATTTTTTTTTGAAGACACAGCAAACTGCGAAAATCACTGTTGTCTCATTGATGAAGAAAAAAAAAAAGCCATTTCCTAACTGCACTAAATCTACTTGTGCCATGTCGTTTTTTGCAGCGAATAGAACAGTGTTTATCGACTCCGGGCTGGTATGAAATACCAGTCAGTCTCCATTTATAAACATGTGATTGTATGAAAAGATAGTATCACAGAGAAGGGAGCCAGAAGGAGAGCGAGCTGGACGGAAAGCAGCAAGAGCTGCCACGTCAGATGCTGCTGAGGCTTCTTGGCTGTCAGGACTGAAAGACGCACACGCGGTGTGGTCCGCACACGCACACATCCACTCGAAACGCAGACACACACACACACACACACACACATACATACAAAAGGGTTTGCCTTTGCAGTGCTGTACAGGGAGTAGGAGTCATCAGCCAAGCCTGACACCCATGCTCAGTGTAGCCATCACCGCTGTCTCTCTGTGAGTCAACATGGATGGAGCCGCTCCATCAACAACACACACAGGCCCTAATAATAAAACCAGCAAATCCCTCTCACTGCAGTCTGCCTGCCACACGCCAGAGAGGGCATGCCCCCAAATCCCCCCCCACCTGATCATTTCCTGTTCGGACTGCTACTGGATTTACACTCATCATTTGGTTACACTCTTTAAGCGTTTGAATAAATATTTTGTCATCTGAATATCAGTACAGCATTTGAGCGCTTACAAACAATCATTTTCTAAACCGTCACAACCGAATGACTAACAGTGCTGTATGCAAAACCGGAATTGATTCACACACACAAAGAAGAACCTCATATAGGGAAATGTTTTGGGCAATATTCAAGCTCTTCGGCTGCCCGAAAAAAGAAAAAAAAACACTAAAATAAATCAGATGCAAAATTGGATTTGGCCGCGTCTTTATTTAGGCTGGCTTTCCAATTCCTGGAGAAATTGCATTATTGCATACAACAACTCCCATTGTTTAGACTTTCTGTGTTTCCAGAGAGGAAAAATCTAAACGGGAACGCTCAATCTGAAGAGGAGAGAAAAGCTCTTGCTGCAGAGATTTGATTCTCTAGATAGCACTTGGCACCATTTGCCTCCTTTAAGTACTGTAATATGGTTATGATACATTAGCATTCCTTCACATCACCGAAGAAACCCGATGCGTGTGTATCAGGCATTTTTTGTCGGAGAAGAAGCGGAGGGAGGAAGGGAGGAGGGAGAGGAGGGTGGCGGTCTAGAAGATAGAGAGTCAGGTGAAGGATTAGCATTAAGAGGCCATGAGGGAGTAAGAAGTAGCCCGATGAGCAGCATTCCAGCAGACAAAGCCGAGCGAGTGGTGGAACTGTTTTAGATAGTGTGCTGTTCTCAGGAGTGGTAGACAGGGAGTTAGTAAAGTGGCTTTTAAGCTCACCAAATCCAACATATCCCAGATAAGACTGTGTTTCTTCCTGAGGGGAACGAAAAGAGAGGATGGGGGGGCTGGAAAAGAATGAGGTAGAAACGGAGAAAGAGACGGTGGAAGTAAAAGACGTATTGAAGGAGAGCTGAGGGATGGGGAGAGAGGGAGACAGCGAAAAGCAGGCGGAGATAAGATATTTTTTTAAAGGCAAAATAGAGGGGAGGTTTGGAGAAAGAGTTGGAAAGAGAGAAGAAGAAAAAAAGACAGGAATGAAGTGTAAGGAAAGTGAGAGCATATTGCAGATGGGAGCACATGTGAGCTCTGGTGTGTTGGTTGATCCCGTCTCATGAACCTGGAGACACTGAGCAGCCCTGCCTGCCTCTCCAGCAGGATTTTATCACCTGCGTGAAAGAACGCACACCGGCCAGCCTCATCAATCTCTGCTCTGCTCGCTATAGTCGCATGAGGGGAACCTGTGCAGGCCTTTAATGCACTGTTTAGTGTTAGCGTGGTGTTTTGGATATTGTGTAGGCCACAAAGTCATAATGCAGAGGTACCGGAATCCCTAGACACACACACACACACATGCAGGGAAACACTTTGCCTCAAAAGTTGCTAGCTTTGTTTTTTTGTTGTTGTTTTTTCCGTGACAAAAATTTGTCATTATGAAATGCTCATTTTACATTATTTTTATTTTACTTAGTTTACGTCCTTATTTTAAAGGTGCTTTAAACAAGATTGGGAGCATTTCTGACACCTCTCAACGGCTCTCTACATGCCGACGGCTGGAAGCTAACGGTGCTAGCAGCGCTAACAGTGCAAACTGCAGCAAAAGTGCCGTCAGAGTTAACGGTGTTTACCTAAAGGGGGGAACAGGATGGTGGATGCAACGCTTCCGCGACAAAACAGCCGTATGAGCGCAGTGCAGAGCGACGCCCCGTGAGCTAGCCAGTGGGGCACGTGCACTAAAGGAACGCACAGTTGGCCCGTCTACGTCAACAAAGCAAGGAGGGGCTCGGATAACAACACTCGGGTAGAACAAGCGTCAGTATGTGACGAGATGGGGTGAGAACGTATACTCAGACCCGTTTCATTCGTCTCAGTTAGACTCACCTGTACAGTTGCCTTATTTTGCTCTTTCATGTCCCTAATGTCGTCCGCCTTCTGCACACAAACCACAGTGAACCGCCTGGTACATGCACGCTCGTGAAATGACAGCAGACAGGTGCACACCCACAGGCCCACAGGAGAGCAGAGAGTCAACAAACAAGGGTCAGCTTTTAATCATCCCTAGTTTGTTTGTTTAGCGGTGGTCAGGTTTTTAACTTATAAACCTCCCAGACTCCATTTCAAAAAATCCCTCCTTTTAGACTCCGCAGAGAGCGTTCAAACAGTATTAATTCCTCTTGCTCCGGGAAAAGGCCGTCCCTTTTCCCGGAGCAAAAAGGAATTAACATCCATAACATCTGAATACAAAAATAAATATGAAGCGCGGGCGCGCTCTCAACCACCAGGAGGGAAAAAACCTGCCGGGAAGTTTGACGGCAGTGTGTGTTTTTCCTCTGCTTCACCGGGCGTCCTGGGACGACATGTATCTCTGCGTAGTCAATCTCACTGTGTTGTGTCCTACCACAATCTTTTCCTCCTTCTTTCCTCTTCTTTTAAAAAAAATGTCTTTATTGAGCCTCACTTTCTGTCTTCTGTAACCCCCCCCCCCTCTCTCTCTGCTGGACGCCCCTGTGCCAGTTAACTCACCACAAGCCAGAGGGAGGACCGCAAGAATGCTTAAATCAGCATAATTAGGCCTGTGTGTACTTTAAACACACACGTTTTCCCCAAAGCCTGGACCCCTGCCACCCGTACACCGCTGTGTGCGCAGCCACGGCCCGTCTCTCTGAGTCAATAAACACAAACATATCAGCGGTCCGCCTTGCACACGTTCACACAACACACAACACACACTCACAAATACATATGCAGTACATGAGGTGAAGAATTAGGCTGTATCCCTCAGCCACCCAACTTTTTTACTGAAGCTTTACCTCCCTCATACAGCTGCCTGCCCCCCTCCCATTCCAAACCACCATCACCACACTAACACAGTTTGACCCTCGACACTGTGTAGCTGCAGGGTGAGGAAAGTTGAAGTGCACACGGGGGGGGGTTCTGTGCACGTTTGTTGAGAAAAATTTCCACAAGCGAGCCAGTACAAAAAATAAATACAAATGAAGCACGAGCATGAGCTAAAACAATGGCAGGGATCTCAGTTGAGTTTGCGGTTTTGTCCCACACACATCTGCATGTATTTTTAGGTTTCACTGGTGCATTAACAAACAAATGCCTCCCAGCAAATCCAAGGGTGCTCTGGACTGCATGTGGGGATTATCAGTAGTCATTACAGACCGTTTAATAATAATCACCGCCGTTCAAAACGAATCCGACCGAGCGCGCGATACTCGGATGGCCAATATCACTGGCTCATATCAGTGGATCATATTAAATTAACTGATTCGACAATGTCATTTAGATTATCATGCAGGGATCCACACACAACTTCTTTTGTGCGGCTCGACATACTGCATACTCGGTGTGAGGTCAGAGCCACTACAGAGAGGACACACAGGAACCTACAGCATCGAAATACTAGTTTTAAAAAGACAGCGGCCTACAATAAAACGCTCAACAAAAAAAATACACTCAAAGCTCCCGAAGGGGCTTCAGGTGCTCGGACGCCGACGCGAACTCTGCGCCAAACACATCGAAACTACGATTCTGGTGAAAATAGAAAAGATGGAAGAGGTGTTTCCAACACGAGAGGCCCGGTAGCGACATTCTAAGGATACGCCTGGAGAACAATGTTACTTATGCCACTGGCTTTGGAAGCACTGTGGCATTGCCACGGAGCTTATATATCATTCAAGCAAAACATGAAGTTAATTTGATTTCTTTTTTTTAAACATCCATCGCCTCTAAAATGGACACATTCTTACAGCCTCAGCTTTCTTTCCTCTTGGCGCAAAAAAAAAAGGTGATGCAAACTTCACGCTCTTGCCCCGGGAAAATATTTTGCCGGCAGCATTTGATCAAAGTGGTGTGATACTGTTTATACGAGGTTGCGCACTGAAAACTAGCCACAAAGAAGCCACTCTGTGTATGTCTCTCTCTCTCTCCTCTATGTCTGTCTGTCCCTGTCTCACACACACACACACACACACACACACACACACACACACACACACAGAGGCACTCATTTCTGTGTTTGTGCTCTCACACAGCTGTGGATCTTGTGCAGGGTTCAACCAAGGTAAAGATATGGTATATTACGCAATGGCTTATAGATTTTTCCACCCCTGGCAGGCTGCCAGCGCTCTCAATGGGAGGGAGTGGGGGAGAGAGAGAGAGAGAGAGAGAGAGAGAGAGAGAGAGAGAGAGAGAGAGAGAGAGAGAGAGAGAGAGAGAGAGGGGGGATCAGGGAGCAGCACACTTTGTTCCACAAAGTCTGACTCACTAACTGGATTCGCTGGCTACCTTGCCGGGACTGCAGGCCTCCATGACCGGTAGTTTAACTTGAGGAAATAGGGCTGAACAGAAGCATGCGAGTGCGTGTCACTCGATCGTAAAGATTGTTGGTGCTTGTGCATCAGGTATCAGATACATCTGTTCGGTCTGGTGGATATTTCAGCTATCACTCGTACCACTCAGGCGATGTGGACTGCTGCTGCTCTATATCGGTCTGTCTTTGTCTCATACACACACACACACACACACACACACAGCGCAAGCAAAAAATAAATGACCTTATAGTCCGTTCAACACAGTTGGGTGTCGTGGCTATACAGTCTGCCCTTTGTATTTCCGTCACCTACACTTTAAAGGGAAAGTTCACCCTAAAATTAAAAATACACATTTTTCCTCTTACCTGCAGTGCTATTTATCAATCTAGATTGTTTTGGTGTGAATCGCCCAGTTTTGTAGGTATCGGCCGTAGAGATGTCTGCTTTCTCTCTAATATAATGGGACTATATGGCGCTCTGCTTGTGGAGCTCAAAGCGCCAAAAAAAATAAAAAATACATTTGAAAAAATCAACAGCAATGTCTCTTTCCAGAAATCATCTCCAAAACTATAGGCAACTCACACGAGATCGATAAATAGCACTACAGGTGAGAGGAACAATACATATTTGTAGGATTTTGGGGTGAACTGTCCCTTTAAAGACACAGCCAACACCTCGGTTAAGCTGCACATGCGGAAGTTACTGCTTTTTAGCTGAAATATTCTTAAGCAGCATGGAAACACATTTGACAAAGCTAAACAGCCGTCAGCCTCCAACGTTGCAGTGTGAAATTGCACAAATAAATGTCCTTTGACGGGAACAACAAAAAACTCTAATGTGCATGCATGACAGACATTTCGTTCGAAGACTACTTCCAAAACCAAACTTGGAAGAGTCGGCAAGAGCAGCTCAATCTGTTTTGAATCAGACGCTCGCCTGTCGGGGACGATCAATCCGACTGCTTTCTTTCTTGATTTACTCACCGAGTACGTGACGTGCATATGTTAATGAAACTTGGGCTTCTCATATCAGTCGTGCCCATATTTCTCCCGCCTGGATTAGGAAGGCAGACGCACTGTTCACACGCAAGGCGCGGGGATTGCATTCACGGAGACGATTTGGCCTAGATCTTGCACGCCGAGGTTTCCCCCTACTCTTTTAATTGGGCTCTTGATGCTCGACATAGAGTGTACTTCCTCTAATTAGCTATATCTATAGCATATGGGAGGGTGTATGAATGCATGCATGTGTAAAATCCTCTTTTGAGCAACTCCAAACTAACTAAGAGCTTTAATTTCACGCTAGGCTGCATTGTCCCATTCAGTGGGGTTACCCCCACAGAAAAAAAGAAAAAGCCTCTGAGAAAATCAAAACGAGCGAAAAACACACCAACGGGCGACAGAGGAGGGGGATGGAGATAGAGAAAGAGAGAGGGGGGGGGGGGGGGAGAGGGAGAGACAAACAACAACAACAAGAACAACCACAGCTCACCCTGGAACAATGCGGATCTCTCGCTAACCGTTACTTCTCTTTTAAAGGGAGCTAATTGAGGAGGTGGAGGGGAGCGGTGGAGGAAGAGGAGCGGGATGAAGGTGAAGGGGAGTCTGTCCCCGGCAGCTGCGGGAGGAACGCAGCTCTTTGGCGCCATGCGTCTTTCTCGCGCCCCTCAATTCCTCGCGGGTTCCTCGCGTTTTCCAGCTTCTCATCGCTCTCTGGCAGACTGAAGTCTCTTCACTTTGAATGACTGATAGCTGTCGCACCTTTGACTCTCAAACCTGAGAAAACGGGGGTGACGTGCAATTATCGGTCAATCGCACCTGATTCTTACCCCCTGCCAAAACTATTAAATTATATTCGGTAGAAAGCATTGCAACAACTTTTTTTATTGAGAACTTTCTACCCTCATTAGGAGATGCTGTGAGCAGCACACTGAAGTGATTCAGCTGCTGCTCCTCCACCACATGCCCGTCTATCTGTCTGTAACATACGTGAGTGTTCAGCCTGATTTCAGATGAGTGCGTGTTATCGCTTGTGTGTGTGTGTGTACATGCATGTGCCGTGTGGCCCGGTAAACCAAACTATATCACAGAGCAACACAAGAGCGCTATAGGCGCCGCCTGCCTCCACCGGCCACAGATCAGCTTAAACCTAATCCACACTAGGAGGCAGAGGACAAGGGGGTGGTAGGTGTGTGTGTGTGGGGGGGTACACATATTCACATGGACACACACATATCCAACACAAACACACGCCCATCCATCCAGGGGACAACCACCTATTACCCTGTTGTGCCAAGTGCCTCGGTTAAGCATGATGAATCCATTTTCTCTGGGCGGTCAGGAAGACTGTGCAGATAAGGGATGAGCCGAGCACCACGGTGCTGGATTTAACTCACCTCCAAGACCACAATCACACACACACACACACACACACACACAGAGGCAGAGGAGGACAGTCCGCAAGCTATCTCATGGTTTTGCTTAGGGGGCCTTACAGGTGCTGCCATAGCGAAATTTTCAAAATGCTACAAAGCTAAATTTAATATTTCATTTGTGCACACTCTTGACAAACATGATTTCAAACATTTGAACAAGAGATCAACTTGATTTATAGCTTATTCAAAACCTCCCACAACTACAAGTTGTCTTTGTTTGTCTCTCCATGTAATCAAAATGTATTCAGGCGCTGCTTAACTGACGTGGACATGTTGTGCCATTTTCCCACTTCCCTGCACTCCGTCCTCCGTCCCTGCCTACCAGCTCTCACTCACGGGGGCCAAGCAGTGTAAGGTGGACCTGGTCTGCCTCCAGCAGAAGGGATGAATAAGTAAAAAGAATACAATGTACCCCTAGGTTCTGCCTGCAACCCACTGCCGGGCCCGCCTGCCACTTTTAACCGCTGCCTACAGTCCACTATACGGCAGACCTCTTCTCTGCTGCCTGTGCTGTGCCTACCGACAAGCTCTGTGTGAGCAGGATCAATGTGTGTGTGTGTGTGTGTGTGTGTGTGTGTGGTGCAAAGTGATGCCAGCACGGCTTTTGTACGTTACCAGATCGTGCAGGCCCACCTCGGCTTACATCAGCGCCACGGACGACGCCGTCCCGTCCTGGTGAAACCGGAACCGAGGGTTGACGCAGGAGAGCCACCGGCCCCAAACGGGGCTACGGTAAGGAACACGCGCACACACACGCACACACAGCTGAAGGCCTGGTGTGGACTCAGGCCTTGAATGTTGACTTTTTACTGAATAGACTGAAACTGCTTGCGTGGGCTTTACACATATTGCCACACAGACTTTATGCATCCTCCGTTTGTAAATGATAAGTGCCTTTATCTCCATCACCAAAGATACTGACTACAAAACCTCCACTTTTTCTTTTTTGGGTTTCTGTTGCTATGGCTATATGGCATGGCTACAGTATAGCTTTCAATGCATGCTTTCAAGTGCTTTGCCAATCTGCACAGGGCTGAGTGAATTTCAAGGACTTAATTGATCTCCAAATCTTGATGAAAAAAACACTTTAGAACTGTAAATAATTGGACACGAATCTCTCATATGAGCAAGAATCGAGCAAGCGAATAGGCTAAAAGTTTTTTGGGGTTTTTTGCGTGTGTGATCTGTGCGGGGAAATAGTTAAACGAGTCTCGCGCGCAGTGTTAACGCACCTCTCGAGTTCGCAGCAAAGCTTTTCGAAAGTTGGCAGTGTTTGTGAGACGGCTCCGCGGTCCTACATTAGCAGCCCGCCTCTCGTTTGGATGAGCGGGACTTAACTGGGGTCTGAAATAATTGATTTCACAAAAACGCAGCGCATAAAAGTTTGAATTCAACGACGCCTCCGCGACCTCACAAGCGCGGTAAAACTTTAATGTGCAAATGCGTATCCGTCACAGGGATGTGAAACAATGCCACGGAAAAAAAAATTTAAAAAAATAAAAACTCTTTGTGCTGTCTGGCAACCACTTTTTTTGGCTGATCGGGTCCGTCACCTACCGGACCGTTCCAGCAAAGCTTTTACCAGCATTAATAATACATTGTAGATTGTTTACACCCGTTTCGCGTGTTTTCCGTGGTTTCTGAATTATTTAGGCTACACGAGCACAGACTTTATGGACGACGGGGGCTTTAATATGGGTGCAAGTATACATTTGATGCACGTGTGTGTGTGTGTGTGTGTGTGTGTGTGCGTGTGTTTGGATACATAAAGAAAAACAACAAACAGACCGCAGATCAGTAAAACAGTATTAAAGCGAATGAAAGGCGGATAAACCAGTCGAGTATTACAGGTGTTAAATGTCACTTTTTTTGTTACTGCTGCGTTAGTATTCCTTAAAAACGGACACAAGTTCTCGAGGAGACGAGAGAGAAGGCGAGCAAATCAGCCGCGCTTGATGTCCGACAGCGTAGAACGCAAAAAAAAACAAAAAAAAACAGCGAGCGGATCAATATGTATCGCGCATATGGGCAGCACGCGTCCGTGCGAGGCGCCCGCGCGGGAGGATCTGCTGCCAATTCATTTTAATTAATGGAAAGAAAGAGGAAACTCGATGCGGACCTCTGCCTCAGACCGCCCGGCTTGGAAAATGATCTGTGCTAAATATGCAGCAGGGCTGGTTGGACTTATTTTACAAAACAAATCAAATAGACTGTTTCAAGCTCACAGACGCCGGAGAAGTCGCGAGGGAACACAGAGGAACAAAAATGGTAAGGAAAGAGAGAGAGAAGCATCTTTTTAAAGTGATGTACGATGTTGTTGCAGGAGCCTATTTTAACAAAAACGTGATGAAATATCATTTTACATTTGAGCACTGCCGTTCTTGTATTTGTGAACTCCGAGAAAATCTTAGAGGGGTTTGGTCACGGCCTGAAATAACACCGAGCAGGAATCCTGCACGTTCTCCACGGAACTCCTCAGTTTAAGGAACAGAATATGTACTCCTTTATCCCACGACATAATATATACATATGAGTGTAATATAATCTCAAACTAAATATATTTAGTAGCCTATAATATATAATAATACAAATATATTATCCCACAGCACATCAATGCAAAACAGCGTGACTCTGAAACGGAGAGGAGTCCGTGACCTCTGACTGCAAACGCTGACACATTTCACCTGCAGGCCTGAAGCTGAACAGCTGGGACTTCTTCATGCAAAAACCACCTCACATCTGTAAATTAATGTGTTATGGTGCATGCTTCTGATGATTATTTTTAACTCAAGCTCGTGATCTCACACACACACACACACACACACACACACACACACACACACACACCCACACAACAGTGCCTTCTGATAATCAGTGATATTAAAAGGTCGTGTTCAACTTAATCTTTAAAAGGCTTTTGGTGGTAAAATACTGACACGTGAAGTTGACCTTTAGAGCTGCTGTTTGGTGTGATAAGCCGAGCGGAGGAGAGGGAAAACCGGACCCGCTGCGGCCTGCAGCTGAAGCCCCGGCGCTCCTGCAGCTCTCGCGTTAACTCTGCAGTGACTGCACTAAATGTCTGCGTCCGGGAACGAGTTCAAAACAATACATTTAAATGTTTACTCGCGAACAGCACAGAAAAAAAGTTACAAATTTTATTTGATCAATAAAGGTCATTTATGACTTGACCTTTGCTGTTGTGAGCTATTGGTTTACAGATCAACGTATTTACACACTGAAAAACGAGGCATATTCAGCACATCAAGAAAATATATATCCTTAGTGTGAAGAAAGAAATAAGCAACATCTCACTTGCATCAAACCTGCTTCCAGGCCCAGTATTTATATTGTGTATATGCATCAATCATTTAAAGATTATTTATAGTAATATATATATAATACATCTAAAGGGTGAGCCCTGTCTTTCAGCTGATGAAAATATTTCTGTATAGAGCCAGAAGTGCGTATTGTGGGATGAGGCCGCAAAAGGTCAAAACGGAGTCCATCATTGTGCATTTAATTACAAAAAAAATTACAAAAAAAGCTGCATATTCAAACAAGATATGCTATTTGTATAATACATTTTATAGTGTTGCTTAAAGACAAAACTGACACATGCATACACCGCTTATCTGAACCGTTACTCCAAACTCTGGATGAAATACGCACAACATAAAGACAGATTTATTTTAGGGTTAAAAGCATGCTGTGCTTTCTTTAACGCCACACAGGTAAAAAAAAAAAAAAGAATCATACTGCAGCCATGCAGCTCGATCTGTCCACACAACATCCGCCCACCACCCTCTGTCGTCTTTAGAACCCCCCCCCCCCCCCTCCCCCCTTAAAAAACCCCACAAAATGTTATTTCCCTAAATGAGGCTGGTAAAGTGGAACAAACCACATGAGGGACAGTCGTGGATTTGTAGCTATAGCGGCGACCCTAAAGGCCCCCGGCGCTGATAGACCGGCAGACCTCCGTTAACGGCCGCACGTCGGAAACCCTCAAAATAAAGTGTACCGCGACTCAACGAGCCACATTCACACCCGATTCGTGCTTTATTATATTCACCGATGAAGCCGATTACTGCCTCAGGGCGGCCGGAATAAGTCACCAACTGTCAGTGCACCGAGCGCTTCTTCCCCTTTCTCCAGCCTCCGTTTTTATATTAAATACATTTGGGAGAAGCGCCATTTTCTCTCCAAAACCATGCGCAATAAGACGCACGAGAAAGCCCGTTGGAGGAGTGCCATTACAAAAAAAGAAGAAAAAAAAGAACGGGGGAGAGAGGGAGCGCGCGCGAGAGAGAGGGAGAGAGAGCGAGGTTAAACACTATCGGGGAAAGAGAGCAGAGCCGGAGAAAAACAAAAAAAAAAAACAAAAGGTCCTTAAAACGCAACAAATGACAAGCAGTAGCGGCAGCAGCAGCACGGCGGACAACACAACACTGTAACCGCATACAGTAGAAACAAACCGGAGGCGCACCATACCGGAAAATAAAAAGCAAAGAAGAAGAGCATGGCAAAACGGCGGATTTCTTTTTCCATACCTGTGTCAAGCAGTAAGGGGAGTACATGGTTGTGTCTAGAGATGAAAATTGAAGTTGTTGATAGTAAAGTTGGATGGAGGTTCGCTGCGGTGCCGCATTGCAAAGCCGCTGTGGCTCAGTCCAGGCTGTAACCCCGCCTCACTCACAGTGAAAGCTCCACTAACTTTAGAGGAAAGTTTCTGCTCGCCCTCCCTCCCTCGCTCGTTCTCTCGCGCTCTAACTCTCTCTCTCTCTCTCTCTCTCTCTCTCTCTCTCTCTCTCTCTCTCTCTCTCTCTCTCTCGCTGGCTCTCCCCGCTTCGCTTTCGGATCGACTCAAACCTATAACTGTGTTTAAAATGATCATCGACTGATAGTTTTTTCTTCTTCTTTTAAACAGAATCAGCGCCTCGCTGAAAAAACTCCCTGAGAGGGAATCGCACGAGACACGGTATCCCTACGGGGGGGGGGTTTATAGTGCGCATGTGGTGCTCGATGGTGAGTTCAGTCACCTCATCGAGTTGTATGGTGTTTTATTACATTCCTATGGGATATCTGTAATATTCACACCTGGGCGTATACAGTTCTGCAGTGAGTTCTGGATCTATGGATCTATGAACTGTGCTGTTTTTCTGTGTGAAGGAATGGTTGTTCTGTTCTTTCCCTCTATTGCAACAAAACATTTAGTCATAAACTTGCTGCATTTTTACTTCATCTGGTGTTGATAATACAGATTGTATCTATCTATCTATCTATCTATCTCTATATATCTGTCTGTCTGTCTGTCTATCTATCTATCTATCTATCTATCTATCTCTATATATCTGTCTGTCTGTCTATCTATCTATCTATCTATCT
>NW_022280091.1:349248-349719 GCF_004355925.1 Anarrhichthys ocellatus | reverse complement strand
TATCTCTATATATCTGTCTGTCTGTCTATCTATCTATCTATCTATCTCTATATATCTGTCTGTCTATCTATCTATCTATCTATCTCTATATATCTGTCTGTCTATCTATCTATCTATCTATCTCTATATATCTGTCTATCTATCTATCTATCTATCTATCTCTATATATCTGTCTGTCTGTCTATCTATCTCAAAATCAAACAAAGAGTTAGTTCTCATTTTTGCCTCACAATTTACAGTTTGTCTTTGTTATTCAGTGATGAGTTAACAAGGATTTTATGATACTTATATCACTGCTCACAATATTTATTATCTTGTGGTATTTATTTAATATTACATCTTGTCACATTGTTATGTGCAAGTGTATTTTTTTGAATTTGTATTATAAAGCACAAAAAACACAGCTTTTGCACCACAGAGCAAAAACAAATCCTTTTCCTCAAAATGATCCATTTTCAACTTTCATATCCT
>NW_022280091.1:318187-349148 GCF_004355925.1 Anarrhichthys ocellatus | reverse complement strand
CCCCCCCCCCCCCCCCCCCCCACAAAAAAAAATATAGAAGGAAAGGTTTACAACTCAGATTTGGCTGAGGTGCTCTGTCAGCCCGTCAGCTTTCCACACAGTGAACTAATTCAAGTGTCTTAAGTGCAAGAGGCCCCGTGTTCTCAACTTGAGTTCTTGTTACTGTAAATTAAAAAGGTGTGCCGCTGACAGCGGCACCCGAGGGCAGCTCAAACGTCGGCTCAAACGTCGGCTCAAACGTCGGCCAAACTTATTTGTGTTTAATTAATTTTACGAGGTGTGACGGCTGGATTTGAGGCCCCGGCTCTGGTGGCTTCATTCTGCCTGAGCGCAGCCGTAGCTGTGCAGTTTGGGGTGAGAAAACCCCTCGTCTGCATTAGAATATTTTTAATATTTCTAGGGAGCACCTTGAATGCCCTCGGTGAACTAAATAAGTCCAAAGTTGCAAGTTGTAAATTTACTGTCTTGTAATTTTATTCGATGCCGCTCGCATTCCTGGTTTCCCTCTTTTTTTTTTTTTTTTTTTGAACACAGTCCAATTCATATTTGAGTGGGCTGTACATATGCATATGGAGACAAAAGATACCTGGACTTGGACAAAGTGGTCTGAACCAGTTTCATTGTGACTCCTATTGTATGGAAGCGATACACTCTGTTTCTAATCAGGCTCGGCTTTATCCTTGCCCGCTCCCTGCTCCTCAGCCTAATCAAACTCATATATGCAGGCAGAGTGCCTGCAATTATACATAAGCCCCTGCCTTGTGCATGTGTGTGAGTGAGAGTGTGGGTGTGTGTGTGTGTGTGTGTGCAAGGGTGCGGTTTTCAGGGTTTGAAGTCACCCCCGCGTTCGAATGCCAAGTTTTTCAGGGGGATATGAAGCTGTGCAGCTTTACGAGACCTCAGCCTATGTAGGATACTTAGACACTCGCACCACAGACACACATGCATCTAATGTACAGTACACACACACACACGCGCACATGCATAATAAGCACACAACCACAAATGTCTTGTGGTCAAAGATACGCTGGCACAAGCGACTAGAGAGCGAATAAGATTGAGGGGGAGAGAAAAACGGATGAAAACACAAAAATAAAAGTGCATGAAAGTGAAGCACATTGAGGTGTAGTCCATTCCTTTTTCCCAGAGTCTCTCCTCTTTCCAAACCACACCCCGCCGCGGCACAGGCCCAAAACCACAAAGCCTTTGTGTGCTCCCTCGCTTTCCCTCCTTCTCTCTCTCCGTCCACCCCCATATATCTCTCTCTCTCTATTTCTCAGTACTTTCTTTTTAGGTGACCTCTTTCCCTCTTTTTCTATCTATTTTATAATCTTCTGCTGTACCCTCTCTCTTTTCTACCGTCTTAATCACACACACACACACACACACACACAAGTTGACCCTTTTTTTCGACTTTACTGGCCGCCTTTGTCTCCGGCTGCAGCCTGGGCCGAGACATCCATCTCAATATTCAACACAGGCAACTTGGCTGTAAAAAAACAAACTATAGCAACCGCAGGGGTTACAAAAAACTCAGGATTTTCTTTCCAAACACACACTCTCTCTCTCTCTCTCTCTCTCTCTCTCTCTCTTGCTGGCCATGATCAAACGGCCCTGTCCGAGCGTCACCAACCGAAAGCCCCTCGAGCGTGCAGGGCTCTAGTGGTTCCTGGGACTATGTTTGCCATTCAACAAGGCACACGAGAAAACCATATGGTGTGTCTAAAGTTAGCATGTTGTGGTCTCCCATTGACACACGGCTCTGCCCGGTACACTCGCTGTTTACCATCGCCTGTGGCTAGGCCATTAAATATTGAAAGTGATGTAGCATACTGACACTGCCATTAGCATGCTAAATGTGTGAGACAGGTGGTTGAGGCCGCCTTTCAAAAAGAAAAAAAAAGCCAGGAAATATGGGAATGGAAAATGTGTGTAAGTGTAGCGTTTACCACGCCGTGCAGTGTAAATATTGTTTGACTAAGCTGTTGATGTGTGCTCTGGGAAGGGAGCACGCCAGTCAAATGCATACAGGCATATGCAGTCAGAGAGACCGGCCGTTATGGCTAACAAGCATATCATACACAGCGAGGATCCCGGAGACTCTTTGGATCTGTTCGCAATCGGAATGTGTGTGTGAGCGCGTGTGTGTGTGTGTGCGCGGAGCAATGTGTTACTCCTGCTGCTTTTTTAAACACGCTCACTGTGTGCAATGGCGGCACATACATTTTTTTTTACCCGACCCGCCTCGGATTACTGCGTATCTGCTCGTGTTTGTTTATTTCTCTAGTGTGACGTTATAGTTTCTTCATTTAAGCGGTAAATGCAGCACGTGGGATTACAGCACGCAGGGCCGAAGGCCGTCTGTGAACTCTGTAAAATATGCTTTTTCTACAGATACAGAAAAAAACACTTGTCACAACTAAATGTCATATCTTGAAGTTTTTGGGGGGCGTATTTTATTTTATTTTAAAACCTGCACGTCAGAAAAGCTGACATTTTGAGGAAATGCAGTGTTTTCGCAGAGCGCCGTCGACACACTTCAGCGCAGTCGACAGATGAGTACAGGAAGGCCATGATGACATGCGGTGGATGTATGAGCATGCGTGTATTTCCTGGACACATTAACCCAAGAGCCTCCAACTCAACAATGCTCTGATGAGTCTTTGCCCTCTGAACGCCCTCCTCCCTCCAACCGCTGTAAATCTTCATAAAGAGATTACTTTTAAAGGACTGGGCTTGTTTGTGTGTCCAGGAAATAAATTTTGGGGCATCAACATGACAAGGACAGACGCAGAGAGCTTGTAGTGTGTGTGTGTGTGTGTGTGTGTGTGTGTGTGTGTGTGTGTGTGTATTTACCCTATACGTGTCAGACACGAGGAAACATTCAGGCATCCCTGGGCCTCTAGAGGGGTCGTCGTTCACCAGGTAGGTGTCAGTAGCCTAAGAAAAAAGAATAAGATGGTTATTTATTGAAACTTTTATCATTTCAGTAGTACAGTTCTGTCATATAATTGACGACTCTCTTAGGAAGCAGATCTCAACCTTTTTTTGGCACTAAGACGCTGCTTGAACCTGTTGCTTTATATGAGTTCCCAGAAGGAGGAATAAACTAGCATTTCAAAATATTACAACATTGAAATCCTTCAACTTTATATCGGACACTTGTTGTTACATATTTTCCCCTTACCTGTAGTGCTTTTTATCAGTCTAGATCGTTTTGGTGAGAGTTGCCTAGTGTTGGAGATATCGGCCGTCGAGCTGTCTGCCTTCTTTCCAATATAATGAGACTATATGGTACTCGGCTTGTGGTGCAGAAGGCGCCAAAAAAATGTATTTGAAAAACTCAACAAAAATGTGTCTTTCCCAGAAATCATCTCCAAACCCGGCAACTCACACCAAAACAATGTAGACTGATAAATAGCACTACAGGTAAGAGGAAAAATACGTAATTTTGATTTGCAAGCCGTCTCTTTAAGCTACATTGACCCAAAGAAATAAAGTTCAGAGAAAAAGGACATTTGTGACCAATCGTGTCCTGAAGTCACCAGGATCAAACACGGAGACAATCCCATAAATGTACCTGCGCTATATGAGACAGCCTCCTAACCCCGACTGATGTCACTTCTCCATAGAGAGCACAGCGCCTGCTAACATCTCTTGCACTATACATCCCCAGCCAGACTGTCTGTAAGTACCAGTGTGCATGCATGTGTGTGTGTGTGTGTGTGTGTGTGTGTGTGTGTGTGTGTGTGTAAGTGTGCATTCAGGGAGCTTCATTTGTATTCTAAGTCAAGCAGCCAGGCAGGCAGGGTTCTGGCAGGGCCCGGAGCTGTGAAACGGGCTCTCCTTGCAGTTTCTGCCGTTGATTGGATCAACCTATCCCACTCTACTTAGCCGATGGGAGCCCAAATCCCACAGCCGCTGTGCCGTTCTGTGAAATCCTATTTCATTTCACAACTCGAACGGATACAAAAAAAAAAGCGTGTACGCGCGCTTGTGCCAGCCGGAAACCCCGTGCCACATTTATTGAGCGGGAGCAGGGAGAAAAACAGTGTATCTGTTGTGTGGAAACATTTAAAACGCACACGCATGTAGTCTCACCCTCCTGAAAATACCTGCACGTATATATGCTGCACCCACCTGCACGTATATATATGCTTTTTGGGTTTTTTTTTTGTTCCACTCCCATGTGCTCTTGGCCTCGCACACAAACACACCAACGCACACGTGCATGCCACTTACGCAGACACAAACCCCATAATAAGAGCCAGACATTGGCAGACCACACAGCCCCGAGTTGTGGTGAAAACAAAGGCTATTCATATCCTTCGCAATGAGAGGTCTGTACAGCTAACTCTCCTTCTCCCTCTCTCTCTCCCCCGTCTCTCCCCTCAGCTTTTTTATTACAGATAATCTGCGCTCGCAAACCTTCCATTTTTCTGCAATTGTGAGATTTCTAATCATCTTTATTAGTCCATAAACATGTTTTTTTTAGTCTCTTTTTTTTTTTATAGCCAAGGCCTCCGGCTCCTTAAAGGGTGCAACACAGTGCTCATTGTTGAGTCTCCAGAAGAGGACGAAGCCAGGAACGGGGTGATAGAGAGAGAGAGAGAGGCCTGCTGATAAGGCTGCAAAGCATTATGGGAATGGGGTAGCAGAGTTGCTCCGATGCACACGTACACATGCGTGCTGACACACACACACAACACAAACTCCAATCGCTCAAAGTCTGCCAGGCCGCACTTATCCGGTAATGAGACAACGCATCTGATTGGCCGGCGCTCACAATAATGGGCCTGGATCCACGCCACCTATGTGAGGCGCGCCTGCCGACTACCAGTGGGCAGACCACAATGCATCAGGTGTGCAAGAGCCTCCGCGATTGGCTGTGCCTGGCCAGAAACAAGGTCAGGTGCAATAGCAGGCCCTCCTCTGATTGGCTGGGACCGAAAAAAACGGCCGCGTGTTGGGACGGAAAGCTCAATTTTTATTGGCTGCCGCCGTCCCATTCTGCTTGGTGAATGGGGGCAGGATGGCACTGGAAGAACTGGTTCGACATGCTGACTATTTGAGAATATCCTTGAGCATACAGAGAATCTCAATATTACTCATCCTTTAACTTGACCCCAAGTAGCTGTTTGAAAAAAAATTAAAAAAGGCAACTGCACTCCAACAATAGATCATTTTCTCTCATTTCATATCAACCAACCGGCAAAGAGGAATTTAAATGCCCTCTTTATGTTGTCAGCCAAAGAAACAGGTGTTGATGAACCTCAATCCCATTGTGCAACAGTGAATAACATGAAGCTAATGAATAGGCTAAACTCTGTACCTGCCACTGGAGAGGCCAGAACATACCGACTCCCTTTGTAGTAAACCCCCACCCCAAAAAAACTCCATGCCCCCAAACACTCTCTCCTGCAGCAGTGTATGAATTATATATTGTACTATATATATAGAGCATATGCCCGGCCCATATGGCCAGCCCTGAGCGGAAAAATCTCAAAGCCCTCCTTAATTAACATTTTAGAGGGAAGATTCGGAGGCGGGAGATTGAGTCAGTGACCTATTTGGAGTCCATCATCGCCCAATGCAAATGTGTTAATTGAGACAGATTTTCCCACTCCACAAATAAGTGGAGTAGGGGATGTGATGGTGGATTTTTTTTTCTTTCTTTTTGTGTCTGAGCCATCTGATCTAAGGTAGGGGTACAGGATCTTTTCTAAACTGCTTTCCTGCTGCCTCCACTGACAAAAGAAGACACTTCTCATTCACTTTCTCCCTGACTCTCTCACACCGTCTTTCCTTGGCTCGCTCCCTATCCTCTCTCTCTCTCTCTCTCTCTCTCTGGGTATATGTGTTGACGACCATATGGCCAAATTCTTTGGAGGTGAGATCTCCGAAAACCTGCTCGTACACTCGCGTGCGCGCTCTCACACTCACGCACACCTCCACAGAGCTTTGTGTATGAAAGGCCCTGTTGGTGGAATTTGTTCTCAGATGGCTCCATTTTAAAGCACATGAATGGCAACGTATCAATGATCATCCTCCTCTCCGTCTCACTGCCTCTCACGTTGTTTTTTGCGGCTACGCACATGCTTACACACTCAAACCAAGCACCTGGTGCGGTCCTCTCCCTCGTTTCCAGAAAGCATTGCATTCTGGCCGCCACACAGTCGTCAACCACAAGCGCTATCAGCGCTGTCAGTCCGTCTTTTTAAAAAAAAAAACATAATTATTATCACCACCATTGTGTCTTATCAGCGTGATTTGGTGGCTGAAAAATAACACTGCCAAGTTTAAGGCACAGGATGAGAATGATGGGAGGTGAGAGGGAGGGGGGTAAGGAAAGAGTCCAGCCAACCTGCGTGAGATGGCAACCACTTCAAAGACGCCAGGCCGCACTGGCGATCTGTTCCACGGTGTGTGAGGGGTGTATGAAAGGCAGAAATGGCCGCCGTGTGAGTCCCTGCCAAAGCTACCTCGGGGAAAAATGTTGGAAAAATATGATTTTTTTCTTTTCTTCTTTTTCCGCTAAGCCATCTCTGGGAGGATAAGGAAGAAGATGAGAAACTGAAGGGGCTGTGTTAAAAAAAAAGAAAAGAAGGATGGCTGGGTGGGTGAGCAGAGTGGGGCTAATTATTTCACTCCACTTGTGGGTCCAGTAGTGCAGCCAAGATGCCGGGCTGAAGATTGCAATGGGCTTAATTGTGCAGTTGTGTTTTACACTATAGTTTTTTCACACAGTAGTACACGGCGGGACTCTCAGGCATGACGTTTTCTTTTCAGGAGGTATGAATGCAGGAGGATGAGATTATCTCAGTAGGCAAAAAAAACATTCGGTAATGTCGGAGGTTCAACCTTTATCGGCGGGTGTGTGTGGTCGGAATCAAAGATGCTAAAATACAAATGAGCTGGGCGAGGTTAATAGTTTTGAATGCCTGAGTAATAGATAGAAAGTATGCCAGACTAAACAATAGCTGTCGTGAATCCATGTATTAAAAAATAAAATAAAATACAATCAACAAAACGGTTACGGCGAAACAAGTTTGAACACACATTGTGGCACGCCCCGAGATTGGCTTTGGCCTGGCATCCTGCCTGTCAACCACTGATCCTGCTCGACAGGCTGGCCTTTAGATAAACACAACGCTGACTGTCACAGTGAACCTCCCACACTGCTCGCCACCTTCGTTACCTGTAAGTAACCCAACGCCACGGGCAAACCATTCTACTACATGCTTTTTTTTAAATTGGGGGAACCGCACCGAGTTAAGGCCTCGTCGCTCCGGCTATGTGCTTTTAACAATGAGGTTTGGGCCAGTACAATTGGCCCTTTGTGTCGCACAAGCACTGATCCGTGGGGAGATTTTCTTGTGGTTATGGTTCTAATACAGTTTACCACAAAAACCAGGTAGCATAGAGTTACATTACAAAACACACACACTATGACTCAATAGGGCAACGTGTTGAGCTCCATTCAAATGTCTCACCCACTTCCAACTAAAATGATACTCTAAAAAAGAATGTATTGAATAACACGGCACGGTTCATGCCCACCTCGCAGCTTGGCACCAATAAGAGTCTTGGCTATGATTTGACAGACAGGTTCAGCGGTTGGCAGGTTTTCTCTGCAAGCAGCGCAACCAACTGTGAAATTACAGGGCCGCAATCAAAACAAAGCGAGCATTATGATATCGCTGCCATTTACGAGCCATCGTCTGATGTTCCGCGCACCTTCAGAAAGATTGGAGGACGATCGGTCAGCTTACATGACAAATCACATGTGGCCTGAAATGTGACATTTTGAACCGCTCCAGGCTGGTTCGTATTGTTGTGGACGCATGACAATGGGTTGAGCTCACAAACATTTTATTGGCAGTTGACCCCCGTAATAAAGTTATTATTCTCGCACCTGAGATTTCAAGACATGCGAAAATATGTATACACGCATGCCGGCGGTGTGTCATCAATCTGGGGGACCGGAATCAAGTTGCTCCTGTAAAGTTGCTGATGAGGCGAAACTTACTGCTGATGTCACTGAACGTCCCCTTCGATCTGAATCTGAGATGGTTTCAGGGCAACATATAAAAAACACCTCTAGCAAATAAAACTATACATGACTTAGTCGTTGCACCATATGCAGTCAATGTAATGTAAATAAATAAATCAGTTTATTGTCTTCATTGGTGAGACATCACTGTTTCAAAAACACATCCAAGTCGTGTTTCAGTTTATAAACCATTATATTTTATTTAAATGTCTGATACAGGAAGGTCTGACCTCACGTGTGTTTAAAGAGCCACTGTATTGGTGCAAAAGGAATATTGCTGGCAAAAAAAATTAAAATAAAATCTGAATAACTTCTGACATGTGCATGTATTGTTCCCATCTAAAGTGTTGTATTTCTATGTTTCTACAAACACGTCCCATCATTGCGTCAGAACAGGTCTTTGTTCAACCAAAGCCTCACAGAAATCAACTCTGCCAGCTGTATTTTATACTGTATGGCACCTGAAGAGTATGACCAGCTATAAAGTAGGTCACGATTTTAGGCCATTGTAATTATAATTTGAGGTCATTATAATTCCACACAGCTTTGCACTGCAACATGACAGAGACAGATAAAAGTCAAGGAATATAAATGATGATAAAAAGAAACAAAAACTGCAATAAAAACAGTTTTTGAGCAGATGGTGAAATATAATATTTATCTCTCTAAATGCTGAGGGGGTTTTAAAAAAAATCATCAGACCAGAATATTTGTTCCTCTGACTTTCTGATCAACATTAAGCTCTTATTCATTTCGCACTTGCTCTGGGGGGCACAAAGGCGGTCTGTGTCACCTCACCTCCCCCTTGTAGTCGCTTTAAAGTGTCATCAACTAAGCAAATGAAGTGCCCATTGATAAAAAAGAAAAAAAAGGAAAAGCAGCAGCCGCCTCAGACAGAAAAAGACACAGCCCGGGTGCAAGGTGGAGAGGAGCCCTGCTCCACGCGGATTTACAGGATCCTTTCAGAATATCATCATGATAACAATAATAATAATATAATAATTAATATCCACCACATAGTATACTGGGCTTTCAGATCTCCGCAGTCTGTGGTCGCGCGTGCGTTTTATTATGTTTGATCTGAGCTGCGCAGATCAGCCTCCACTTTGTCAATCTGTATTTACTGGGCCACTCACACGCCTCTGCAAACAATTCAGCATGCACAACGTTCAGCCATCAGTGAGGGGAAATCAGCTCGAATTATGGGAGAAAAAATGGATTTATATGATATCATACTAATTATGAAAAAGGTTGTTATGTATTTGAAGGTAGTTTCATGAAATTACGCGCAAGGAGAGCAAAAAAAGTTACGTCCACGCAAAACATATTTCATCATAAAAAATATCGAGCTGCATTGAAATACATCGGCATATTCAAGTTTTTTTTGTATAAATGTGGTTGATCGAGTTCAGAATTGTCAAAATTGGCAGGCAAGCATGGCGAATTTACACATAACACACACACACATTCTCTCTCTCTCACACACACACACGCGCGCGCGCAGGTGCGTTGCATCGTCATCTGTGGCCTCGCACTCCGCAGCCAGATCTCACTCTGAAGTACTGATCTTCCACAAAGAAATGTAAAAACAAAAAGCCTTAAACTGGCTGCGGGGATTCGGTTAAACACAAGCGATGTTTGCTTTCGGTCCAGTCCTATAGACTTTACCCTATAGAGCCGACAGAGGGGAACTATTGAGTTACACAGCACGTACCATTATAGCTTGGGGAGATCTGTCAACCCTCTCAATGCCCCATTTTCCTTTAAAAGTTCAGCTTCCAAAAAAAAGGAGAGAGGGAGCGAGGGCTGAGGGAGGAAGACTTGGTCTCTTCGCTGTTGCCGGAAGCAAAAAAAAAAAAAAAAAAAAAAAGAAGAGCTTTAAACACGTCGGCCCAGATAGGGGAAAAAAACACGCTCTCTCAAAAGTGGGTCCACTCTGCAAGCGATAGGAGGACAAGAGGACAGCAGCTCCGAGCCGTCCGTCCGTCTACCGCAGCTCGGCCCTCAGATGCGACCCATGTCCAGCAGCCAGAAGTCAGGGAGACGTCTGCGTCAAAGTCCCGAGGTGCGTCCTTCAGCCGCCAAACTTCGTCCAGCAGATTGGGAGACGCTAAATAATAATGATTTAAAAAATAATCACTCCCCGAAATAATTTTAACGACACGGTGACAAACGAATGGACGGGTGAGGCGATGCAAAGTAAGTTTTGTTTTCTGTTTGTTTTGGGGGTTGTCCCCCGCGTGCAGTCGGGCAGCTTCTGTCTCCAAAACGTGTCCAAAAGCGGCTGTCTCCCGCGCCGCGCGTCCGATCTGTTTTACCCTCGTATCTCTCTCTCTCTCTTTCTCTCTCTCTCTCTCTCTCTCGCTCTCTCCTCTCTCTCCACACACACACGCGCGCTACACACAAACTGGGGGGTGGGGGAGACACCCCTGGTCCCTCGCCGCCTCCTCCTCCTCAAAGCTGACGAGATGAAAGAGCAGCTTGCGTGTTTTTCGCTTCTTCAGATCGCTGCAGCCGCGCGGATAGCGTGAATGCCTGCACAGCGACACGTCGGCCGGGGCGCCGGGTGCTTCGGCGCGTAAAATGGAAGCTCTCCGTGCGCTCCGGCGGCAGCGACGACAGATAGCTCGCACTTCCCTCCGCAACCCTCCCACACAAACACACAACAACAATACAAAAACAAAAACCAACCACTTATAAATAGCTCACCTTCAGCAGCGTGGGTCCTGCAGTTTACACACACACAGATTATAGACGGGGAATTAGGGCAGTTGTTTACGGTGCCGGTGCTTCAGCCGGCAGCGTCGAACTACTGAATTATTAGGGTGAATTATTAATAAAGCGAGCGGTGTACAGTCTGTCGCAGCGAGAGCGGAGCGGCCAGGGGAGCAGCTGGGGTTTGGGAGAATTAGGAGGACCGGGGGGCTAAATCACGGACGGTGGGGATTATATATAGGGCTGCACCGGCTCCGACCTACCGCCATGCACTGCTCCGGAGGTTTCTAGAGCGGCACTGTGGGCAAGACCCGAGCTGCTTCCTGCAGTTTGATTTCCGTATAGTTTCGGTAATGTTGCAGTCTGGAGCAAAGATCAAGCGAGAAAAAAAAGGTTCATTGGGTTCAAAGGGTTCATTCAAGGAACGTCTGATCACATTCCCTGAAATGTAAAACTAAACTGAAGTTTTGTTCCTTATTTTGGGATTAGAATTATAATAAATGCGTCTGTGTCATGGCAATGATGTAGTTTAGCTAACTTTTATAAAAACACATCGAACACAGATGCATTGTTACCGTGTCTCCCCACAGAGTGACGCAATGAAGCAGCAGGATTAAACGTGATTGAGACATTATACAGAGTGCAGGCTCGTTGGAAGCCGTCGCAGAGCTGACTTTGCGGAGCTGCAGAGCGCGAAATGTTGCCGTTTCTTATGAAAAGTGCTGTTAGTGATTGTTAGGGTGCAGACTTAGAGGTCAGCAACGGTCAGGCGCAACAGACCCGTCCGAGACATGCGGGCATGCTCTCCGGTCATTTAGGCGGAGAAGGAGGGCGTAGGTGACGTTCAACACGTTAGTAGAGTTTCAAGTTAAAGGACAGTGAGTTTTCGTGTCCTTGATGAATTTGATATGAACGCATTTATCCAGCAGGACTTGTAGGGGGCATCATGGTGCACAAATAGGAAATGACACAAAATAATGGTCTTAAAATAATAATAATTTAAAAAAATGCGGCAGATAAAAGACAATTCACCAAACCAAAGAATTTCAAGAAGTATGTTTTTATTTTTAATTTTCAAAGAGGTTGAAAACCCGCGCACAGTTCTTTGCATTGCACCTATGATACTCTTTCTTCTTTTTTTTTTTTTTTGCTTCATATTTTAAATTTCAGGCTTAGCAAAAACAAACATAAACACTTGGTTTAATCTCAAACAATAGAATAAATATTTTCCTTCTAACAGGTGAACGTAGTAATATTAATACTTGTTCTCTCAGCATTGGGCCTGCTGTGTGTCTGCCTGTGAAATGTATTTTCAGTTGTGCGTGTGTCGTTATCCCTCTCCTTTAAAAAAACTAAATCAGACTTCTAATGACATTCCTCCAACACCATGGTTTATCAATAATTAAATGTTGACCTCCCCACACATTTGGCCACATCAATTATTCATCCGTCATTGAATTTATGATTTAAGTTGTTGTTCCAGCCTAATTTTAATTATTCCATCAAACGCGACAGTGCGTGAGTATTTTTTTTGTTTTTTTCTTTAAGATTTTGAGGCAACGGAGGCCCGGATGGCCCATCTACCCAACAGCAGAGTGTGTGTTGGTTTAATAGTTTTAGTGTTTAAAATTGAGAGCTTTAATCAAAATCTGATTTTGTTATTTATAACACACATACAAATAATGCAATGTAGCCCAACTGTACTTCAACAACTAAGGACTTTCACCTGACCATTAACATTTAGTTAAAAGTCTTTTTTTGCACTACAATTTGTGCAATTTTTGCACATTGAGCCATTTTGTTATATATTTCGATCTTATTTTAAAAATAAAATGTCCTTGCTGTATCATTTTCATTAATTGGTATTGTAAACGTTCATGTGCTCAAACAAAAAGTTTTGTTTTATTTTGTGGCACATATGACTGTAAAAATAATTTGTATTATATGTCATTTTTTTAAAAGGCTAATTTCAAACTTCTGATGATATTATTTGGAAGGTCAACTCTAGTCATTAGTTGGGACGAACTATAAGTTGCCATAGCAACAAATTAACAGTGTTGGCAAGTTAGGCAGCGTTAAAATAATGATGAATAATGAAATGATGCATGAAAATAATTATTAATACTTTCACTCCAAAAATAAAATCATAGTCATTAAAAGCACGGAGGTTAGTCTTAATAAAACAATAGAAATAATAACATTATTATACTACTACCAGTAATAATAATAATAGAATCCCAAAATACATCCCAAATTATTAATCATTCTGATGATTTACACACATCAGCCTCAACCGGTTGTATGATTTTCATAGTTTATACCATGACCTTCTCACATTGTTCTTTTGAATATTAATTCTGCTTCTTCTTACAGATGCTGACTGCAGGCTCACACATGCCCGACGGCCTGTTTGGAGAATGACCAGTTGATTGGAAAAACACCAAAATGTCTCTCTAAACCCCAAATAATCCCACAACACGACTTTTTTTTTAACCCTTAATTAATTTACAAATATCAGTTTGCAGTCAGACCGCACTGTGTGCTCAGCACGAGCCACCAAAGCACCGGAAGTCGCAGAAGGCCAGACAGATCCTCCAACAAGCTTCAGGTGACAAAACGAAAACACGAAATAAAATCGGGCGAAACGTGTTTCTGGAACGAACAAAAACAAAATGTTTATCATAGCTGTCCACGTGCGCGATCGAAACATTTGTCAACGTGACAGTTACACAGGCACGTGTTCATCTGACACATGAAATGACCACTGATCTAATGTGCAGTGCGAGGCTTTTTCAAGAAAAGTACATTTTAAGAAATGGCCGGCAAAACTTTTTTCATTTGGAAATCGGAAAACTGCCGGAAAAAAAGAGACAGACACATCTGTGGGGAAACTGCGCAGAAAACACATTGTCCAGTAATTTAATTGTTTTTAAAAAAAACACACAATCGTAATAAGTTTATTATTATGAAACAATTCGAAGAATTAAAACTGAATAACACTTGAACTACACGTGGATGATCATTGAAGTATTTAATATTTAATGAAAGCTCGACAGCACTATTCATTATTAAAGTATGGACTATGACGCTGTTTGTTAAACCGAGTATAAGTTGTTTAATTAAAACAATAGACCAAATACTTTGAAATATGCTCATTAAAAAAATAATCTGCACACTGAATCATTAATGCTACATAGAGGAAACCGACTGTCTGTTAATGTGGCTTAAATAATAATTCATACTCCCTTGTCCTGATTCTCCATATGCTTATAGCAGTTGACCTCGTTTCAATTCATTCCCATGTTTGTTTGTTTCCTTAAAATAATGTGGTGGAAAAATGTGGACTGCTGGTCTAAAATCTAACTTGATCCTCCCACAAACCTCAAACCATTTTGGTTTATGACATCTAAATCATAACCAGATTGTATTTTGTGGAGACACATTAATAAAACAACTCAAATGGTTTTTGGCATAAACCCTTGATTTATATTATGAAAACTATTTATTTTTTTTTTTTTTAAAGGAGCCACCCAAACAAAAGTTGTGTTCCTTTTAAAGGTTTCTTGGAAGAAACATAAATATAAAAACAAATTAAAAAAATGAAAATGTTACAAAAACAAACAAGAGGACATTAGTTGGCATCCAGATCACGTAAGGCGACCTACGAAAGCCCTGAGTGGTGAATCTAAACCAGCCATTACTGATACCACACTGGTTTAAGAGCCAGCATGATGTGGGCAATCAGTTGTGGGATCAGGCAGGCAAAGTTCAGGCTTTCCCTGAAGTCCTAAATGCTTGTCTGTCAACCCCAAAAGGACTTTTTCCCCCCACAAAATTACAAGTTTTAGATCTCGGCCTGGAATGTCACTGCAAACCACGACTGACATGTTGAAAACTATCGGACACCAGGCGATAAATATTCACTTAACAAAGATGGACCAGCCACCAACATGAACTTTAATCAACAGGTCAACATTTGATCAAATAAGTATTTACATATACTGAAGTGTATACTAAGTATAACAATGCAAGGAACCGTTTCAAATGAGAGAAATATGGAGTTCGAGCAATTTATATCGATCAAACAGACGTCACACGCACTTGTCTACTAAATGCAGTGGCACACCGTGAAAGTGAAATGTTCCTTTCTCGGCCCCCAAAACAAAATCTCATCACTCTGATTTGTGAAAAATGTATTATTATTACAAATGATGATGGTGACAAAAAAGCGAAGCAGTAAAACCGAGGACAAAAATAACAAAATGGAAAACTCGATGCCCTCAGAAGTGAAGGTGAAACAGGATGACATTCACTAAATTGTAAAATAAAGCAGAAAAAGCTCTCCCAGACAACAAAATACTAATATTTTATCTCCAACTTTGCTACGCGAGGTTAAGCTGCTAAGTCCGAACAAGATCACATAAAGAACTACAAACGTGCAAGAAATAGAGAAAAAGCAGATACAGATGAGGTGGAGAACAGAGTGACTGTTAGACCTAAATGTTGGATTCATAACAGAGCCAGCAGCACACAAAAGAGCCCTGCAAAGATACAAAGTGCAACACACAATACAAATAACAAGCAGAGGCCTCAGTCCTGAAGCACAACTCTCACTGCCCTCTGCTGCACTGACGTCATGCAGGGGGAAACTAAATACTTACAATAAATACTCTGCACCAGGACCATGTGTCAAACTCGGTGGAAGTATCCCCCCCCTCCCCCCTCTACAAATCTTTGTTTCTCTCCCTGCTAAAAGAAAGAATTCTGCGTCTCCCTGCGAGAGGAGCAATAAGCGGTGGAAAGGAAAGGAAAGGAAAAAACAAGGCTCTTTTTGTCCGCGCCGGCGAGGTTTTTATCCCCGCAATGCCGAGTGTTGTCTAGCATTACAAATCTCAGCCGGGGCCTGGATGGACACAGGAGGGCTCTGCTGGCCCTGCTCACACTGGCTGCATCCTTTACGCTCTGCCATGCAAATAAACCCAAATGAGAAAGCAGCTGAGGAGGGAGAGGGAAGGAGATGGAGGGGGGTAAACACAAAAAAAAAGGAAAGGAAGGAAGGAAGAGTGAAGGATGGGACGGCTGCAAAAAGGGAAATGAAGAAATGTATGTGGCGAGTAGGGAAGGAAGGAAATAGTTGGTCTGAAGTAGCCGTGTATAGGGACAAAAAAAAAAAGAGTGCGTGTGGTTGTGTGCGACAGAAAGAAAGAGAAAAAGAGTGGGTACTAACCGGCCACTGGGGCGAGGAATGCCCGGCCCTGGCACAGGAGAATGGGATGGAGGGTGGAGTATGTTCACAGTGCCGCTGCCAGCCGAGCACATTCCCACTGCACAGTCATGGAGACTTTTTAACCTAAAGATATGGAAGCAGCAGCAGCAGGAGAGGTTTCTCACGACTCTGCAGGTCTTATGTTCTGCTTCATGAAACAGAATAGAAGCCTATAATGATCCAATGTGATGCTGAATTCTAAACAGAAATGAACAACATGTACTTTTCTAAAGACTTCTTCTATTTCTTTATGTGGGGGGAGGGGGGGGGGGGCAGCAGAGACGGACGTGAAGAGAGTCCACATAGGTCCTGATAAAGACATGATATGTCCACTCAAACGTGTTTAGTGGAAGGAAATTAGAATGTTAAGGGGAACTAAGGTTTTACCCAAATAATGATCTTATTCTTAAAGACATTTATACATTCACTTTACTTGTACACACTTTTAAATTTACAAGAGTTCATTCACTCAGGCAGCAGACAATCTAAAAAGACAAAATATTATAACGTAGGTAAATAGTTGCAATACGGTGCACATGATGACAGTCCCTCTCCTACCGCTGCTAACGGCATGTGGACTAAAAGCAGACTTCCTTCCATTTGTTTTACATTGTGCATCTAAAAATGCATTCCTGATCTTAAAGCTTTAAGTTGTCAAAAAGCAAATGTGTGGGATCATAATCTTATACGCTTTTAGAAGAAGAGAAGAGGAGGTCTTTTACAGAAAACAATATTTTAAATGCCGGCTGAGTTGAACAGCAATAATAATAAACTGTTGATTAATGCACATTATTAGTTTTGTACTACTTTAAACTTGAGCTCAACAACCTTCCGCCTACTCCACTACATTTACCCGACGGCTCATTCCTATTTTACATACTAAACATAAAGTAATTTCATAGAATATTATGAGATTAAACTACCCGACAGTATATAAACCTCGACCATCTGCAATATGAAAATGCTGCTGACATAGCATTGCATTAGTAATATTAATCCAAATAATATATATATATGTGGCACATAATATATATGTACTGTATATGTGTGTCTGTGTGTGGAGCATTAAATTATCTGTATACTTTAATATTTAAAGTACATTTTGCTGATAATACTTAAGTAACAGAATTGTTACATCTTGCTACTTCTACTGAAGTAAAGGATGAACAGATAATGCATGAGCTCACTTTTGGATCTGCAAAAAAGTGGATTACAAACAGTTGTGCTATTATGATTATTATTATGATTAAAGATGAACATTTTAGTTGATCAGCAAAAAGAACTCTGCAACTATTTAGATATTCAAGGTATTCCAGTCCTGGTTGATTTTATTTCATACTAACATGCTATTCTTCAGAATGATGTGCAGTTTGATGGAGAGAAAAACTTAAACAGACATATATTTAAATAAAAAATATGAAAAATTGCCACTTTAAAGTTATTGACTCACTTATTTTCTCAAGCACAGGTGCAGAAACATTTGCTGTTTTCAGCTTCTCCAATGTGACGATTTGCTGTTTTGTTTTCTTTGTCACACACTCAACTGAACATCTTTGGGTTTTTCTATTGTCGTTAAAAAAAGACAACATTAGTTTGGATTCTAGGAAATTGTGACGGGCACTTTTTTTTGTACATTTCATGAACTGAACAAATAAGGGATTATTCTCAGAAAATTATGTTCAGATCAATTGTTAATGAAGTCAGTTGCTGCACTATTCTGATGCTAATATTTATCAATATATTCTTCTTATTATTAAATGCTGTTCAAACAAGAAGAGAATATTTAACACTCAACCTGTTCTCAAGGACACACTGACACACTGCGGTCTGTATTTGTGCGACACTCCCTGACATCACTCCTCTTTGTGTCATAAACAGTTAGCAAACGTGACCTGATGTGAGGTCACCCTAAACTGCAGCGCGCACACACACACACACACACACACACACACACACACACACACACACAGGCTGTCATTGTGTCTCTGTGTCTCCGCCCCGCGCGACTTCAGCACCGAGCGGATTTGTTCTGGGCCGGGCAGGTCAGCGGCGGGCGCGGTGTAAAAAGTTAGTTAGTTCCATGTTTGCGTGGAGAGGAGGAGGACGGCTGAATGGAGGTTGTGTGTGTTTGTGTGTGTGTGTGTGTGGAGAAAAGAGGACTTCTAATCTGTTTTCCTGGCTCTTCTTTAAAGGGAGAGCAAGACACACTAGAGGCTCCCTCTGATCTGCTGCCCCATCCATCCCTCACTTTCTCTCCCTCTCTCTCTCTCTCTCTCTCTCTCTCCCCATCTCTCCTTTCCTCGCCTCCATCATCTGCCTCTCGCTCCCTCTGCTTTTAGCCCTCGTTTTCTCGGCCCCCCGTCCCTATGCTCTCTCATCTGTTGTGTTGGCCCGCTCTGCTCTTTGTATGGTGACAGCCCCCATCTCCAGATACTGCCTAAGAGCTCTGATTCCACTTAATCACTCCGTTTTTTATTAGTTTTCCCTCGCAGGGTATTTTGTGTTCTGAGTTGCGTTTATCTATTATGCTGTTTCAGATTTATTGCTTTAGGAGGCAGACTGTGTGGCACGCTACCCACCAATACGGTACACGACGCGGTGATCTCTCTACGTCTGCCCCTCTTTATGCCTGTCTGCTTTCATCCCTTCAAAATTAAACGAACAAACACACAAGCAGGGTGCTGTGCCACACTCGCACACAACTTTTTCCCTATACTTTTTTTTTATATTAGTTTTCTTTTATTGGGCGTCTCTAGCGCTCAGCTGCATCTATTTAACATGAAGAGGGGGACCAGAGGGGGAAGATGTGTATGTGGCATCAGTTTCTCGGATACTCCACTCTTGGATCCATCTGTCCTGGCGTCGTTTGCGCCTCATTTGCTTTACTTTTCCAATTTCACAATAAAAATGAATAATCACAGGTATGGCGTTGTCTGTGAGCACAGATGTCAGTCTCCGACAGAATTTTCTGTAATTAGCAGAATGCTTAGAGAGGCTTAGTAGTGACTGTGGCACCTTTAAAAATCACATTGTGTTCTGAAAGGGCAAAAAAATATATACTGTGTATTATTCATCAATTGTGCGCTGTTGAGAATTTCTTTTAGCAAAATCGAACACTGATGCTCCGAGGTCATTTTTCGTGCCACCGCTTTGCCCTGCTGTCTGAACTGCTTATTTCTGCGTGATTAGGAGACATGTCACGAATACCCAAAATATTTTGCCCCAAAATGGCGGCGCACCATTCCCCGGCCCTCCATTTTGTTCTGTCACTGAATCCAGTCTGGATCCAGCACCTGACTTGTTGGACCAGTGTTTGCATTTGAAAATACCCTCTCTCCATGCCCCGCTGTTACTATGCGTCCGTCTTCTGGTTATTGGTCAACGGGAGTGTCGTTAACCTGCCGCACCAATGGGAGGGCGCCCTCTGTCTGACGTCCCCTCCTTCTGTGCTCTGCTTCCAGGGGCTTCCTGTGACCGGGGGGGGGGGGGCATGGGCGCTGGCCATCAACTCGACCGAATCCAGAACCAAATGAGAGAGACAGACTCAGAGAGAGACAGAGGGGAAGAGGAAACAGAAACACCGAGTACGCAATAAAACAAAATGTGACTATACAACGATGATCAAGACAAAACAATAAACATGATGACCGTTCAGACGACAACAGCTCCTATTTTTTTTTTAGGATGAAAAAAGCTAAATTAATATTCATGACCCTGTCCCTCCCATCCAAATCCAGCACCCTCCCTCCCTCCCTCCTCACTTCCTCTCCCCTCCATTGGGTGGCAACACTTGGTAGGGCACATGGTGAGACAGCTGTTGCAGGGCAACATGGGCATCTGTGGTGCTACATAGAGGAGAGGGGATAGTACGGGGGTTGTGTGTGTGTGTGTGTGTGTGTGGTGGGGGGGTGTTTGCAGGGGACGCAGACGGCATCAAGAGAGGGAGATAGTACCCTGTCTCTGCCCTGTGTGCATATGTGTTTGTGTGTGTCCTCAAGTTTCGGGGATTATTATTGGACCTTTGTGGGCAGGTGGAGAGGTATTTTAGGGACAGACAAGCGAGAGAGAAAAATAGTGTGAGGGAGGAACAAGATGGCATCCCTTCCTGTTCTTCTTCTTCTTCTTCTTCATCGATGCTAAGCTGTGGATGAAAAGTAGCACCTGTCCTCCAAGCTACGACAGAGACGACATTAGCATAAGAACACTAGGATGGGTCGCTCCAAGACTGGAGTTGGTGCCTTCAACACCCAAACATAGACACACACACACACACACACACATGCAAATACACTCACAGACACTACTACCCACCCCCCCTCCCTCTGCACCTTCCTCTTCAGATGCAATGGGCGTTTTCCCAGGGTTATTATCACATGCCAGGTGCCCCCCTCCCGTCATATACACACACATACACCTCACCCCCTCCCAGTCCTCTCCCATCCTCTCTCCCAGCACCTACCACACACACCCATTTCTCTCTCTCCCCCAAAGCGCCAGCGCAGCCCCACCTCGTGGTGCCAAAGTGGGCAGCCTCTGCCTTGGCGTTGCCTGGGCCTTCTGGTGCCCTAGATAGCTGCGTGAGTGTTTGTGTGTGTGTGTGTGTGTGTGTGTGTGTGTGTATGTGTGTGAGCACTGGCCCGGCTCTGTGCGGACACAGCCAGCCCTTTAAACTGTGTCAAGGCTCCAGATGCTGGGAGAGACTGGGATTAACGCCTGCGTTTGTATTCAGACACACACGCGCAAACAGACGCGCACAGGCGAGATTCTCTCGGGCCGTTCATTGCATCATAACTTCACATGCTTGTATGTGAGTGAACGTTACACAGGAGGAGCAAACACGAACAAGACAAAGAAAAGACCCAGTAGCTGCTTCAACATTAATCAAATTAAATTGACTTCCAGGGCTTTCAGCGTCCCTCTAAACCTTTATGGCATTCGTGAAACGCGAGATCAAACGCAGGAACGTATATGGGATACCAAGATATCAGAGATCCGATGATGAACCAACAGGCCCTGGCAGTGCTCTGAGATGAAGTCCTGCTGCCAACGCCGCACCTCAGAAAGTGCATTTGGATGAGGCAGACAGAGAAAAGGACCTCAGAGACCTGACATACACACACACCCCAGTGTCCGCACACTAGCCCTTTAGCAGCACGCCACTACCCTGAGGGCATGAATGCACACACACACACACGCAAAGAAACACACACGAATATCAACCAAGCGTCCACCTACTGTGTCTTTAGTGGCGTGCCACTGCCCTCGGGGTGTGCAGATTTACACACACACACACACACGAAGAAAAAAAAGAATACATGCAGACAAACACACACCAGCATGCACATTCCACTGGTGCTTCTGACATCACTGCAACTGAACTCACTGAATAGGACCGAAGTGATGTGAATGACAGCGAATTACCAAGACAGTCCCCCTGCAAACTAGCAAAGGCTCGCTAATTACAAGTATGCAAGCAAGTGTGTGAAAAAGAGAGAGTGAGGGAATGTTTTCTCCCGGTGTTCAGCATCTCTCTCTCTCTCTCTCTCTCTCTCTCTCTCTCTCTCTCTCTCTCTCCCTCTCTCTGTCTTGCTGAGCAGTAGTTATGGTGCCAGTTATGGAGTGTTTGCCGTAGCAGGGAGCTGCCTTGGCACCGTGCCCTAATTTAGGGGAATTAAAAAGCACTAGACAGGCCCCTTTGTGGCACCGTGTGCCCGCTTTAATCTCCCCACGCCTCAGCGGGCACCCACAGCACCAGGAGTGGGCACCGTGCCCACATGACCCCAGGCAATATGGAAATCGCCACCAAAAAATCCTAACTAAGCGCCGAGCCCTGCCCCCGGTGCACAGTGTACACAGTGCATGCGGACATGCGCAAATCGGTGCAATCACACACACACACACACACACACACATGAAAAAGGGACAACACCCAGCTCACAATGGTGCTTTGCTTGGACACTGTACTCGCACACATGTGATTAAAAACATGAAGAAGTAATTGCAGGCTGTTCACATGTGTGCATAGTTACAATGCACAGAAATACCCCCCCCACACACACACACATGTAGTAGTTTCAGGGCATAAGGGCATGCAATGAAATACTCCCGCTGTTGTCCCCGTTGGCATGCGTACACAAGTGCACACATTCACTTTCCCACTTGTCCAAAGTCGGTGTGTGCTCTTTTTGAAGTGTAGGTGAGTGTAATGCTTGTCATGAGGTCATCCATCAGGACTAATGAAACTGGCAGACCCCGACACCGTCTCACTGGGCAGCACCGCTGGCGCCGCGAGCTAACTCAAGGAGAAATGGACTGATTTAATTACGCAGCGAGGGCACACACACGCACACACACACACACGTAAACACACAGGTGCACTGAGAGACAGAGACACGCACGCACACACTTTGTATGCATAAGCAATAAGTAAAAATGCAATCGCACACACAAATACACAGATTAAAAAGGCAAGTGTAGGAGAGCATGCACACACACACACGGCTCACAACACTCTGTCAAATATTGCCCATTAGCCACTTCTTGCCAAAAAGAAAGCTAGCATGAAAGCTAGTTATGTTGGTGCAACCTTTTAAAGTAGATGAGAACGTGTGAGCTCAACGTGGATGTTGACCTTTGCTGATAAACAGAACTCAATACACCATCACAGCTAAGGCTGCAACTAACCATTGATTTCACTCTCTATTATTTTCTCCATTGATCTAATAGTTGTTTGGTCTATGAAATGTCAGAAGACTGAGCAAAATGTCGATCAGCGCTCCCCAAAGCCCAAGATGACGTATTTATTTTGTCAGTTTATTGTCAAATAGGAGTTGGAATCAGAGAATTTGACTTTATTTTCTCTAAAAAAAAACACTGATTCCTCGATTATCAAAATGGTTGGTGAATTAAATCAGTAGTTGACAACAAATCGATTCATCTTTGCAGCTCTAATCATAGCAGCAATAACTTAAGGTGAACTTGTCATCTGAACAGGGAAAACTCACTGGAGGCACCACAAGCAAGCTAGCTGCGCCTCTTCACTGCATGTTCACAATGTTCCCTTCCCTAAAACAAAGAGCCACTTTGGCCCTGGAACAGGACGCACTCCCATCTCTCTCTCTCTCTCTCTCTCTCTCTCTCTCTCTCTCTCTCTCGCTCTCTCTCTCTCCCTGTCCATTTGTCTCCCTACTGGTTTCACTTAATAAGCTTCAAAGGTTTCTGGGCAACGTGGCTTTCAAAAAAAAAAAAAAAAAAAAGTTACCATGGCATCTTTTTGGCACAGGGCATCTTCCCTCTTGCTGAGGATATAGGGTTGCCATGACATCGGTGGGCACCTTGTAAAGCATACGATTGTATATGTGTGTGTGTATGCACGCGCGATGGACATCTTGTGCCAACCTCGGCTAAATGCTTAGACGCTGGTAGGAAACCCGGGACAGCGACAGAGTTCAACTTTGCGCGCCAACTCATGCTCACAGGCCACTACGTATATATCCAGCAACACACATACGCAACCACAAGGCACTTCATTGTCCCACTCTGTTCTTTGCATCTAATCTCACCAATGCTTTTCAAACTGTTTATGTGTGCAACATTAAATAAAGACAGTATACTGTGTTTCTGGCGGCGGCACATTATTGATTAATAAACTCACCAACAAAAGAAGCCGAGAGTAAACAGCACACATGCTTTTTCTGCAAAGTACATTCTGTGTTTGTTTTGGTTAAACTTACCCCAGAGAGTCTCAAAATCCAAGTGCTAACTTTAAAATTGGCTCTGGATTGCCACTGATGGTTAATGTTTTCATACTGGCATCTTTCTTTGTCCCTGCTAATGTTTGTGTGTGTGACTATGTGTGTGTGTGTGTCTGTGTGTGTGCATATATTTTGTGCACCCCCCATCCAAAGTAGTTAGCAGTGAGTGCAGGAGTAACCTGAAATTCCCAATCAGCGGTACACACAAATGGTGAAGGATTGTAAAAAGGTCAGAGCCACAGCACTCATGCTAGTAATAATCTGAGTGTGTGTTTTGTTTAAAGGTAATATATGACAACTATAACTCTCTCTCTGTGATCAAATGGTTCCTTGACCTCAAAGTCGTATTGGCCCAAAGTGAAACTACACTTTGTGGTCTGGCCTCCGTGCAATCGAGCCTCCGCTATACTGTGCCATGAATGGGAGCCGTGAGCGACCGCAGCATGTCTCTGATATAAATCTTTCCAAACATTGAAGACAGTTTTCATTTGATTTTAGATCCTTAAATGGCGTAACATATAACAGCGTCCCCAAATATTTATCTTTATCTTCAGTCATAAAAGTGGCAAAAATACTGCTATTATTAAAATATTGGTCAGTTCTTTGTTTCTATAAAGGGAGACACTACAAGTGAATAGGGTCAAAAAATGTAACTAATATATTTCATCATGAAACTTACACAATTGATTATTTCATTTGGACAATTATTTCTGGTTTCTTGTTTTTTTCTTCTATTTTCTTGTTTTCTGATCATGTAAAATGTAATATGCAAATTAGGCATTGTCTTATTAAATATGTGCTAATTTGTGTACATTTCCAGAAAACAAATCTATATTGGATGAAGCCAGGTTAAAAATTATTGTTTAATTTTCTTGACCTATTGAAGTCAAAGGATTTTGGATATCTCTTTGTATCACTACATAAATAAACAGCCATAACAAAACAAAATCAAAAACCAAACCCCTCTGTAAAAACCCTCAGACTATAAATTTGAAAGCAACCAGAAAGTTTGGTGTGTGTGTGTGTGTGTGTGTGTGTGTGTGTAAGTGCTACTGAAGTGGAGATCTCTGGCTCAGAGTCTGATATGGATGATTAGATATGGATTGTAAAATGACATACATTTTGTAGACACTACAGGTGAATGTAGTAAACACATAATAGATATCGTACCTTAAGACAATCATTTTTTGTGTTACAAGTTTTCTGAAATGTTACGTTTAAATATGCAAATACTGTATTAGCTAAAGGTGACGTTTGGCGAATTTAGGAGAAATCTAGAGACAAAAAATAGACAAAGTAGTAAAATAAACAGCTAAATGTTTTCTTTCCACTAGTCTGAAATAAGTCATGTTTTGGAAGAAACCAGTGCATGTTTTTGCCTGTAGTGTCTCATCGTCAGCCAGTAAAATCTGAAAAACCACCCTCACATCATGACATGAAAAAATGATTATTATTGCAAACATTTTGGGAAAATGAAACACTTACTGAAGACAGCCTTATTGAGTTCATGATCTCATACATCCATGAGTGCAACCCTATGGACAGGGCCTCTAGTGGCCTCTAGTGGTTTGAATATGATGCTACTATGACGTGATGACATCTCATCATATAGGACCCTGAACACAGCAGCTATGTCCACAGCCATACTATACTAATTCCATACAGCCTACATTATCGTCATAGCATACCGTTTTATCAGTGTATAACACAAATAAATACATACTTTTCTAACAGGAAGTTGTACAATGCATGTGACACCAGATATGAATCAAACTGCAACTTTGGGAAGTCACTGCCATAAAAGGTCACAAAGAAACATCAGAAAGATTTCATAGTTTTTTTTGTTTTCCAAGATCTTTCTTTTAACACTGTCCACAATTCATTTAAAAAAATGTTTCAGCTGAGTAACTCTTCCATTTCCTTTGTGCATTGCATTATGGGAGAATAGTGTGCATCAGCAGAGTATTTTTGTAATTTATGTTGATAAAAAAACGCCAAGAAATTAAGTTGAATCCCTGGGAAATAAAATTGTGATTGTGGTAGTCAAAGAAAAAACCCAAAATGAAGAGCAAGACTTTGTTTTGCGCAATGCAGAGAAACAACCATGTGCCCACAAGGGATAATTGAAATAGCATGGAGTTAAAAGTAATGCACCTTCATTAAAATGTATATAAATGTTGATATAATCTTGTAACCTTTTTGGATCATCTTTGGCTTTTACCGAAGTTTGTCTCTGAAAATGCAGCGTTACATTAAAAGAAGTGGAGACAAAATGATCTCATCGATAATAATGTTCCGAAAACCAAACGCAGCTTTCAATTTCCAACTTTCCTAAAATGAGACAAATTCAGGTTCGTGGGCTGAGATGCGAGCACAGAAGAATGAGGCCAATAAGAGGAAAGGAAACAGAGGAATGAAAAAGGCTTTGGGAAATAAGCCTCTGACAAGTTCTGCAATTGCAGTGGATATGTGCAATACTAATCTGGGTTCAGCTTTCACCCCAGCAGTATAAAACACTACAGAGCTCAGGTCATATAACTCGCCTTCTCCCACCAGAAAAAAAAGAAATAAAATTAAAATCCCTCCCTGGGTCCCAGAACATGAGTTTAATAGTTATTCTTTTGAGCCTCTACAACTGCTGGGAGCTTGCAAAATAAAATAGCTGTTTTTCTGTTGATCTGTTTACGCTCGCCTGAGGAACTTTACAACCGAAGGAGCCAAGACTCCGACGCGAAAAAAAAGAAGAGAAAAAGAAACCTTTCTCTCTCTCCCTCACAGCCAAAGTGGACTTATTATGTTACTGATGGCAGAATTCCCAGTGTGGAATTAGGACTTTGAGCTCCGATAACGTTCCTGAATCCCAGCACGGTGCTGCTTTTACTGGTGGTGGTCACACACGGCTTTCTGCCGCGCCCCGAGCCAAACCAGCCGAGTAATTAGTCATTAATAGGGGGACGACTTCGGGCTGCTACTGTTTCCCCATGCTGATGAAGACAAGATTATAATCGGACAATTATGTTTCTGATGTTGTGGGGGTTCAGAAGAGGTTTTTTTTTAAAAAGTGTGAACGGTAGGCGTTTATTTGAATTCTTTACCACATCTGTGTTCACCTGCCTCGCCGCCTCACACGGCCTCCTCAGCAGAGATGACATCGGTTTATTGCATTCAGCAACCTCCTGTTGTTCCCCCGCCGTTTGCTGCATCGCCTGTGTGCCCCCTGCGTCGCCGTAGTAAAACAATAGAGTGCAAATCTTCCAATCTCCTTAATGTTCACTAATCTAATGAGTGCGGCAGGGATATTAAGCAGATTGCTGAGTATTACGTTCTACCATTGGAGACACACCGCCACCAGCTATTTTAGCACTTCTGGGCTCTTTATTTTTCTTTCGAAAAAGCGCCCCCCCCCCCCTTCAAAAACAAGAAATTGATTTCACCATTATTCCTCCACACTGATCCTATCGGCCCGCTGCGTCTTGGGTAGATTATGATTTGGCGTGAGGGAGAGTGTGGTTACTGCTGAGTGTGGGTGGAAGCGAGTGGGGGTATGTGTGACCGTACACGTGTGTGTGTGTGCGTGTGTGCGTGTGTGTTTGATATTAACAAGCCAAGTTAATAAAGGGAAACAATTAGGACATAAAAGATTGACGTGGCCCATCGATTTTAATGTCACGATGAAATCCATTCGACTGTATGTGACACACACTAACACTAATACACATATAGACATGTACACACTCATTATAGTGGTCTCATTGCTTCCCTCAGGCTCTCCTGACAGGTGTGGCTCCCACACACAGAGATAAACATTCACACACACACACACACACACACACACACACACACGCACGAATCAGGCCCTACGGGGCATTTTCCCTATCCTGGGACTGCACAATGGGCACTTTGTACACCCCCCCCCCCCCCCGCCCCCCCCCCACGCCCCCTTCCCCCCCCCCCCCCCCCCAACTCCCCACCCCGGCCCTTACCATCAACCCCCCACCGGCTTCCAGCACATCCCTCTTTAAATGGGAGATTATGCAAATGAGCTCACAGCACCGCGGCACCCCACATATAAGTGATGTGCATTCAGTGAAATCTATAGTCCGTCTATGGGAGCATGCACGGGAGTCAGCGGCATCAATGTTTCTACTCAGTGAGAGGCGGATGTGGCCTAAATACACAGTGCACTTCCCAGGTGTGTGAACCATACCACAATATTTCCTCCATCAGTCACCGGGCTGCAGCACTTTATTGTTGCTTTTCAGAATATGCCTTCAATAACACAACTAAAAACATTTCCTGGGCTTGCAGGCTGATCTCTTGACTCAAGGCTGAGATAATAAAAAACGTTTCTCTGATCTGCAGCAGCTGCGAACGAACGGAAGAGCGTTTATAAATATGGCGCTCGAAACAAACTAATTGAACAAAGTGGTGAGAACGTGCACATCAAGAAGACTACCAGTGGTGGAAGAAGTATTCAGACTTTAAGTGGAAGTAGAAATGCCACCCCATAAAGACACTCCACTAAAAATGTACTTAAAGTACCAAAAGTAAAAGTACTATTTGTGCCGAAAAACAAACATTATTGGATCACTATTATTGATCTATAAATATGCGAATATGAATGTTGAGATGGAACCATTTTAATTAATTCATATAATAGTTTAATCTACAAAAATGCATTGTGTTTTATGAACTGATTTTGTGTGTACAATTATAATCCTAAAAGTAAAGGATAGATGTTAAATGAAGAAGTACAATATTTGCCTCTGAAAAGTAGTAATATTATACTTACGCACAGTAATTGAGTAAATGTACTGAGTTACTTTCCACCACTGGGGGTAGAAAATATGATGACCCTTTCATTGAGTACCAATACAAACAACGCAAAGTATAAATACAGCATTTTAGGTAAATATGCATGCAAATGTTACTTGGTAAAAATAAAACAAAAAATGAAAAAATTCATATCAGCTTATAATGCATTGTATTGTATAAACTCACATAAAACGCTGGTCTGCAAAGTAACCACAGCTGTTGAATAAATAGAGTAGAAGAAGAAGAATAGTAAGCAGGTAAAGTCGGAGAACGATGCAGTACAGGTGGAGGCGAGGGACACACTAATGCTCGCTTCCATAGGGTGCTGATTAGAGATGAACACGCACACACACACACACACACACACACACACACGCACGCACAGATACCCAGGCTTGTTACATACAGCAGTTCGGTTCGGGGTCAGGCCGGGACACAGGTTACCACAGGGTTAAAGCCTCTTGCACATGAGAAAAACAGCAGAAACAGATTTAAGAGAGAGGTGGATGCCAAGAGTGCCATCTGCTTTAGTTGCCCCCCCCCCCCCCTTTCCAGCTTCCTCTCTCCCCTCTCCCGTTCCTCCTCGGCTTTCTCCATCTTTGTCTCTCTGCACATTCCCCGGTTCCCGTCTCCCACTACAGCCACATACATATTTTGTCAACAGCGAAATATTACCATTCATTATTTGTTTGCCACACTGCTCCAGCTCCGATGACAAACCAAGATGGTATAGATAGGGGGACGGGTGTGTGGGGTATGGGGGGGGGTGGGGGGGGGGGGGTAAGATAAGTCCAAATCTGGCAACCGTCTCAAGTGTAATGACACCTCCATCTCTATGGAAAACCATCCCCTTTTGTCTTCACTTGCATGGGAGCTCTTTCTTTTTACTGTTTTGTTCCCAGAAAACCCATGGAACATTTGCCAACATTTTTAAGAGCTGCGAAAAGCAGGATTTTTTTTCTTCTTCTTTTTTTTCTGCTGTTTTTTTTAAGTCTTCCACCTCGCAGGTGTTTCTTTTTAAGGCGTGCTCGACAATGCCAAGCTCGTCTTGGCTCGTCTTGAATGCCGCGGGCCTCGGGGGAGAGAGAGAGAGAGAGAGAGAGAGAGGGAGTGGGGGAGAGAGAGAGAGAGGGAGTGAGGGAGGGAGAGAGAGAGGGAGAGAGAGAGAGGGAGAGAGAGAGAGATAGAGAAAGACGTTTGAGAAATCTTATTGATTAGCAGTTGTCGCTTCCCTTTTCTTTATCTCTCCGTGGCTCTCCTTGGCTGCCTCGCTCACTCGATCCCCGCACACTTTCTAAGTGCTGATAGGGGGGATGAGAAACCTTTGTAGGACAGGCCAAGAGGGAAGAAAGGGAGCTAAATAAATCTTAACTATAACTTGAAACCCTCTGCTCTCTCACAGGAAGTGATAGGACTTGAAGGGCCAAGGAACAAAGGTGCAGCTTTAAGTGAGACTTTTTTTTTTTTTTTTTTTGAATATTGTATAAAAAGTATTTGCGCACAGGAGGGCAAGCGCGTATAAAGTCCTCTTGTCAGTAAGTCCGACTTGCTCGAGGCCTGGATGTGTGGTTTTTATTAAGCGGCGTCTAATTTCCCCCAGACCTTTAGGCTAAACACCCGCGCCTGCGCTGATTTATGATGCACGCCTACATGTAATACCGAACACGGGGGGAGAATAATCAATCTTATCTCATTCTGATGTGCTCATGTTTGTCCGATTAGCATTCTGTGGGGTAATTGACACAATTGCAGCCAAAGCTCGGATCATTAATGTTAAGACAGATTGCTGCTCGTTAGAGCCACCATGTGGTGCGAACACAAACAGCAGCCATCTTGCTGCAAGTGGAGCTGATAACTGTGTAAGCCTCGTTTAGTCTTAACACAATGTCATGTCGAAAAGGAATAACTACGATGAGTAATAATAAAATCATGTTATTGCCCTTGAGAGAGAAGAAATGATTCAGGTTTTTAAATTACAGACAGAATAAACAGGTGGACTGCCAGTTAGGATCAGTGATACGCCGGCTGGATGGAAAGAAACACAGGACAAGAGGGAGGGTGAGGGGGGGGGCTCAGAGAGAGGGATGAAAAGAGGGAGCCAGGAAAGAAGTACCATCTGTTTTTTAGGGACAAGGAAGATAAAAATGTGAGCAGCGCTCAGAGGCAGAATGTTAGCAGAGACTCAGGGTGTGAGAGGAGTCCGCGTACTGGGGGGGAGGAAACTACAAGGGGCACGGAGAGGTAAGGGAGAGAGGGCAGATAAGAGCGAGGCAGACAGATGGGAGACAGGAAGATCAGAGAGGGAGAATTGAGTGAGTGAGAGAGAGAGAGAGAGAGAGAGAGAGAGGGAGAGGGAGG
>NW_022280091.1:313525-318087 GCF_004355925.1 Anarrhichthys ocellatus | reverse complement strand
GGGGGGGGGCGAGGAGAGGAGAAGGGGACCAGAGATTGGGTCTGGCAGCGGTGTGAGCGCACTGGGCACGCTCACATCGGGAAGGGACATGACTCGACATGCCGGCTCAGCCCAGCTGGGTCAACGCTCTGCACTGCCATGTTGTTTTGGCTTGGCGCTCTCCCACCCCCCCATACAAACACACACAACAAATCCAGCTCAGCTCAGCTCGGCTCGTTCTCCCCGCCTCATATCGAGACGCACACTCAACTTGCAGGCAACGACGCACACGAGCTCACGCCCAAAATGCCACGGTTTTGGCGAGAGCGGGCCGGGCCCGGGCGAGGGCCCCGGACTAATGGAAACGCCAAACTCGTTACTCTAACGCTGGGTGACAAGGGCACCTTGGGCTGCAGATGTTCCTGCTGATGACAGATGGAGCCTGGCACTGCCAGGGGACAGTGGGCCAGGCCTGCGCCAGCTCCGCGCCACCTGCACCCCTCCTCTGTACCCCTCCACACGAACCCAAACATGCACACATACTCGCTCGCTTTCTCACTTGGCCTATCTCTCTTGAACACTGGGCGCAATGCCCCCCCACCCCACCCCACACACACCCTATGTGTCTGCCTGTCTCTCTCAATCACTCTTCCTCTTTCCCTCTCTCTCTCACACACACTGGCATGCTCCTCTTCCTCCCGTGCCCACTGCGAGGATGACTGTTTGTGGACAGATATCTATGACACTGGCAGAATGTGTTGGGTTAAAACCGTGCCTGTATTGGTATTGATCCTACTAGCAGACACAACGGACTTCATGACCATAATTTAAGATGAAGAAATGAACAAACTGTTATGTTTTTTGTTTGTTTTTAAATGTCCGCCGCAGCATCCCGTAGCAAAATGAGTTTACCGTAACATTCTGTCAACGTCATCTGAGTAATTGAGCGCAATCCACGGCCATTCCCACCTCAGTCCAGATCAGCTAATGCATGATGGGAGACTGTGTAATGATACCATTTATCTTCATGGAAGTGGTGACAGGCTTCTGGAGGTGATTCGCCAGGCCTGGCTCATAGAGACAGTCCACCAGGATAATTTGCTTGATGCCGGTAGTCGCCAGATTACCAAAGTGTGCTCAGCTGTAGTTTTGATGATGGTTGGTTTTTCACGAGGCGTCGGCTTCCTTGAATGTCACCAGCGATGCTTTCCCGCTGTGTCACTACGCGAGGGACGGGAAATTAAACACAGCGTGTACTTCAAAAAGGTTTAATGGCTCGTTTTACACATCTTTTATGTTTTATAACAACCGCACTTTTTACATTAGCATCTGATCAAATGTTGAAATATAAAAGGAAACGGGCTGCAGTGGATGGACACATGGGGGAGCAGAGGAGAACAGAAGTAAACCCAGGATTCACATCAAAGTCTTTTTTTCCCCTCACATAAAATGGGATGAGATGCTGGAAAAGTGTTCGCACCGCCAGGCCAACTACAAAATCCAGGCACGTCGACCATCGGCCTGCGAATCCAAGTGTTGAAAGAACACCAAGACACCAGAGATTCATATGTTTGCCGTTTCATACATTTTGATAAATCTGACCAGGCCCTGTAGCCAAAGTCATGTCTCCAGCTTGGCCCGCTGCGATCTTTCCCACTGGTGGAATTTGTTGGACTGTGATATTGAACTTCTCCGTGATGGATGCGTATTTTGACATTGAAATCTTCTCGAGGTTCTGCAAGTGGGAGACAACAAAGTGCATGATCATATTCAAAGTTTCGTGGGAGCTCGCGAATCTGTCAGCGTTAACACAAAAAAAAAGAACATTGAGCAGATTCCAATGTGGTTGCAGCTTTTTGGAGCGCTACGTATACGCATGACTGCCGTGCCTGTGCTGCAGACCCCCTCCTCAACACTTTCATCAAGCATGCATCCCCCCCCTCCCTTTGCCCACTCCATCCAAAAAACCATGTGTGGCGTGTCATTTCAACTCCCTCCACGCAGAAGAAGGGCCCCTAACAAAACAAAACAATTATCTCTCCCCTCGTTAGGACCTGGCTCGCATCCCCTCTCCCTCTCGAAACACCCCTCTTTTTCCCCTGCAGGACCCGGCCTCCGCTCTCCCCCTTCCGTAGCCGTCCCTGCGACAATAAGTTGAGCTGAGGGTCTCTTAAGTGCTCCTGGAGTGGAGCGTTTAGCCGATTTTAGGCTTCATGTTTCTTTTAGAAGGCCTCGGCGAGAGCAGAGGTGCGCAGGACGGCAGAAAGGAGAGGGCGAGGTGCCCACGAGAGAAACGGCGAGACGATGACGATGGGCACGTAGTGGTACGAGGCGGCGGGTGCTCGTGTGTTCTGGTGAAGGGGAATGGATGGGTTGGCAGCAGGCGGGTGAGCAGGTTTCACCGTGCCAACTCTTAATTACTTTAATTGGAGTCATTAGCTAAGTGAGCATAAGAGACATCACCTGCACGGCACGCAGGACCGCACCTGCCACAACGACATTGCCATCATCATCGCACTCCAGCAGAGCGTTGACGGACAGCTCGCCGCTTGCTACTGCCGCACTGAGGAAGCACAGCAATCAGGCACGCAAACGCACAAATGTGATTCTGCAGGTGAGGGGGTCAGTGGGTCGAATATTTGCCTTCTACTTCCTCAACTACCAGAGAAACAGAAAATCAAAGAAATTAGATATTTTCAGAAAGCATGGAAAGGTAAAAAAGAATCCCATCGTAAAAGACTATCTTAAGTATTAGCAATTTATTTTTCTAAAACTATGCTCACACGCAATTCAATGTACATTGAAGCCCTTTCTGCATGCAGAACTCATTCCTGTCGAACATGCTTTCATTGAAAATCCAACCACATCCCAACAAATCCACAGGTTACAAAGGTGAAAGATCAGCTGTATCAAAACCTTAAACTTCAGAAACAATCAGACACAATAAAACAGCAATCGAAAAAAAAAGAAACAAAACCAAATAAACAAGCACCTCGAAACAAACAACGGAAGAACAATACTAAATTCCCACTGGGGAGCAGACTATCAGCAATGCCAACGGCATCAACACGACGGTTGGTCAATATGAGAAATCTCCAACCAGACACTCGGCACCAATGCATTCATCGTCTCTTAGCTCTGTGACGACAGACCTGATTGTCCTTCAACCAAGTTTTCAGACAAAATTCGAAACAAAAAAGAGCAGAGATTTGTCTAACTCAGACTGAGCTGAAGCCTCTTTTCACCTTCAGATGAACTTTAGAATATATATCTGCACCAAACGAGGACTGTGGATTTTGTCTCCCATCACTCAAGGGAACTCTTGAAGGCCTGTATGAACAGGAGGAATGACTACAGCAAGCACAATCTTCAGTGATCATATGGGAACCTGCCTTTTGAGACAGTGGTACCAGACACTAAAACCACTGTAGGATTGTATCCAATGACAAACTGCTGTCCAGATCCGCAGGCTACACCTTTCTCTGTCCTCCTCTGCACCCAACAGACAGCCTGGCAGGCGGGCTGGCAGCCAGGCAGAATGGCAGTAGGCTGGCAGTCTTAGCCCGGGGCCACCATCTCCTGCAGAGCCAACTCTGACCAGCTGGTCCGGACTAACACCACGGAGTGAGCGCGTACTGGCGTATCAGCAGGGAGGTAGACACCCTCACACCTAGAGGCCGACACCTGCAGCACTAAAAGCTGCACTGCTGGGATTTAAGTGAGAAGAGTCTGTCTGGTCTGTGACTGAACAGGTCGTCACATTTCTCCTGGCGGGCCCCTTTTCGCCATCCCCAATTTCTTTCCTGAGAGGGCTCGATGGACCCCCGTTTCGCTCTCAGTTGTCGACGCCAGATCCAGGAGCCTGATCTGCAGTCCAGGCCCGGTCCAATCTACCGTGGCGGTTTAGCTCCAGCGGAGCCCCAAGCGGCACGGGGAAAATCTGGTGGAGCCTCCCTTTTCTAGCACTGTTCAGCGAGCTAGTTAGCACTGTTTGGTCTACATGGCCCCGGCTTTAGATACAGAAGGAAACAAGAGGTGTACAGCGTTGAAACAGATCAACCTGGGAATATTCAAGCCAATTACCAGAAAGCGCAAACAATAATTAACTGTATCTGGCGGCCTAGAAAAACACTTTTCAAAGTTAAACTTCTAAGAAGAACGTGGAAAGGCCTCAAATCCTCCCATCTATAATTCAGCTTCCCCTTGATACACCTTGATTGAACAGATATCGTCTGCCCCCCCCACCTCTCCTCCACCGCGCACAGCTCCCAACCATTTCCATGTCTGACAGTTAAAAGGCCTGCACACAGAGAGAAAGAGCAGGCAGCTCATTGTGCGTTTTAAAGCGCTAACTAGGCCACTTAGCACCCCGTGACGCTGATCTGATCCCCGAGGCGCTGAACTTGGCAGCAGGCCCTCCTTCTTTCGCTCCTTCCTTTCCCCTCGCCATGGGAACCAGGCCATCCTTAATGACGCAGGAGTGCTTCGCCGGATCCCACAATGCAAAGGGGGCTGACATCTGTCTTGCTAAGTGGTGCACTCTCTTGTGCACCTTGTTTGTTCAATCAACAACCCCCCCCCCC
>NW_022280091.1:295728-313125 GCF_004355925.1 Anarrhichthys ocellatus | reverse complement strand
AGCAGCATCATCTCACACACACAACAGCACAGTGGATTATTACAGATAGAAAGTGCACCATTGTAAAAAGACAGAGATGGATGACTTCGGTTATAGTCTTATACTCAGATTCGGGCATCATACAAGCGACCTTCCTCACTATGAGGAATGGAGGTTGCAAAAGCAGAATTTGATCTGTCAACACGTCTATATGAGCCTCCCAACTACTCCACCTTCTGCATATTCTGAAGAAAAAGCCCCAAAAACATTGCCTGATTAAGTGGCCCCTAATTCCTCATAGTTAAGACCTGGGCAAATATTTGTCCCATCAATCTTGAAAAATATAGCCATCAACCAGAGATGTTAATCACATGCTAATGGAATCCAAGGGACTCAATGCACCCCCGTAGTGAAATGAACGCTTTCACTTTTTCAGAAAGCCCACGTGAATGCAAATAGCCATCTAAACAGTCGTTTTGACAGCATGCCAAGACGTCGTAAAGAGCCCCCTTCTTTATGCTCCTCTGGGAATGTATGTAGGGATGTGTGGGATGAGTTCACTTTACCAGGCCCAGGTGCCAGGGTAGAAATGAATAATAGGTTTTATGGGTCCTAACTGAAAAAAAAAGAGCACATACGCACATAATCACACATACCCATTCGCTCAAGTGCATCTGTGGTGAATGATGTTTGAATTCCCACAGCTACACTGAAAAGAGATTGGGCATGAGAATAGGTGGTTCCTATACATAATTCAGGGGTCCATGCTGAAACAATTATGTTTGCTTACTGCTGAGTACCCGCGCTCAATAGCTCATTTGCTCTCTAGTTTGGTGCTTTCAGATGTAAGTGCTACGTGCTAAAAGTCGGTGGAACGCGGCTTTTTAATAAAATATAGGAGCCGACACTCGAGCGCTTGAATGCGAGAGTGGGTGGGAAAAAACAACAACACATGCACTTCATGCTTTTACTTGAGCTTTGCATGCAAACTAAATTGCACTTGTAAAAACCAACCGGTGTTGTCAGGAAACTAATTAGCGACGCCGAGGCAAAGGGAATGTGGAAAAAGAGGACATTTTAATGAGAATATTACAGATCACAATATTTCAGTTTCGATCCATCGAAACACATTTTTGAACAGCAGCACAAGTCCAGTGTGGACAGCTCTGTAAGTTGCAACAGAAAATTGCATGACCAAAATATAGGTCATTTTGTCAGCGATCAGTGGTGGAATAACCCGCCAGAATATCTTACTCTGAATAACACATTCAGACTCTTACACAAATAAACATACAGGTATAAATACTTATTACAGGTGTCTCAATAATTATCACATAAACTCTGAAAAACAATGTCCATATCTTGGCTGAGATTTGAGATTAAAGGTGTCCCCTGCCCCTCTACTCCCTGTTTTAAACTGTAACACGGTTACAAGTGTGCGGACGCCGCAGCCTCGGCACTCTTTTCCTCTTGGCCCGTCTCGCACTTGCACTCCTCCACCACCATCACCCGCTTCTCCTGGACCTTGGCTCGGCAGCGCAGGGGCACAGCCACGGTGTGGGTTTTGGACGGGGCGCAGCGGGAGCAAGGGGCCCGGTGGCGGAGGGCCCCCGGCCCGGCAAACTCCCCCTCGGACGGGACGAACAGGGAGCTGCACTGGCCAAAACACAGCTTGTTGTGCACTGTTACTGTGTCGCATCCGTCCGCTGTCACGCGCTGGGAGGGAGGGTACAGAGAGGGGCGACATTAGGCAATATTGTCAGAGTTAATTTACCTCTGAGGGTGTAAAAATCAACACTGTGTGTTTATGTAACTCATCACCATCACGGCTAATCCTCCGCCAGCGCCATAATCAGCTTTATGAGTGAGCAGACAGATTATTGCCACTGAAAAATAAACACTTTGCATTGCTTTCTTCTAATTGACTATAAAGAATGCTCATTTGAATGCTATTGGCCATGTGTTGCACAGGCATCTATTTAACAGAGATGGGAAATAAAACCCTCTTACCTGAGTGAAAGGTACTGCAGTGCATGCCTGTTTAGTGTCCTTCAGGTTGATTGGCAAGGACACGCTCATCTTGTCTCCTTTATTAACGGCTCTCTGCCACATCTGCAGGCCTTGCCTCTTCTTCAGTTCCATCTCAGCGGGGATTTTAGGGTGCAGGAGACGTAACGGACTCACTTGGGCCTTGGGGGCCAGGGCCGGACCTGGACGCCCGTGAGACAAGAAAGCAGGGAAGGACAATCTGGAGCGGAGGGAGGATGCTCTTCTGGGGGTGAGTCCTCCTCTGAAGAAGCCCAACTGGGCCAGGGCACGAGGATCCAGTTGCACAACCTTCACTGTTCCCCGGACAGGTTCATTCGGTCCGCTGCCAGATGATTCTAATTCCACTCTTGACCCTTTATTAATGTTGTCAAAAGCATTGTGAGGGAACGTAAAAGCTACAGCAGTCCAACTTGATAAAAAAACAAAGCTGATGGGGAGAGCCATTCTTTGACACAAATAGGGACGATTCTCAAAACAGAGTTGATGCAATTCGTTTTTTAAAAGTGACGAAACAACTAAAAAAGTTACAGAAAAAATGTTACTTAGAAAAAAAGAATCTTTGTCTGGTGGTATGGTCCAAGGTTCCAAACGGTAACCTTGCTGTCAGTGCTTTTGTCAGTGTGGTGGAGGGAGTCTTTTATATAAGTAGCTGCCAGTTCTCACCTGTGTTTTAAAGGTGTCGCAATTCCCACACCAGACCAGACATCACACCAAGCTTAAAACTCCAGGTCGTGGATGGTCGCCAGACTGAGAGGATTTCAGTTTCAAGGTGAGTGCGGTCATAAAAAAAAAAAAAAAAAAAAAAAAAACATCTGAAGAGGGCGTTTGGTCCTTAGGGTTCAAACTAACCTGATTCCATGGATGTAGTTTATATTTCGCTATGGATTTATTTATTCATTATTCACTTTTATTCATTTCCAGCTTTTAAAAGTCTAGTCTCTGCGCTACAGGAAGCATGAGAGCAATTCCTCCAAAAGATATTTCCACTTTTGATGTTTTAATGATGGTGGTGGAGAAAGCTGCCATATATCACTGGAAAATGACGCACTATGTTGTCCCTTTTAAAGCCACAACCAACGAGCAGATTTAGACTGTTCATCCTGCACACAACAGATGATTTGAAGTCATTACTAAGTAGAATATGCTCACAACATGTACTAAGGGAACATTATAGATACCCAACTTGCAGACGAGTGGCTCCTTTTCAACCACTGACAGCTAACTTGATGTAGATGATAAACTTTCACTAAACTCAAACTATTTTGAGTCCCATGGCCACAGCTTCAGGAAGACTGCTGAGTCAACAAGGTGTTCCCGTTATCTTTGGTTGTAAAGCAATAATGGGTTTATGTTCTCTGTGTAAACAAGCCGTCTCCTGTCCATTTATTCCCACAAGCAGCTCCTCAGCCCCTCCCTTGACGTCCCAATCATTACACCATTAGACTTCGATGTGCTCCGTCACCCGTGACCTGATCACACACACCGGCTGCTAAGGGCCGACTGGCTGACAATGTAGCAACACAAAGGATGTTTGACTATCTCATAGAGACCTTGGTGTTAACAGGCACTTTTCCACGTCCGTTTCCCATCATCCACCACTTGACATCATGGTTCACAGATGCAAGAATGGGAAATGTAAATTTGAATACGTCCTAAAATCACTTCTTCTAGCTGCAGAATGAATGTTTTCCACAAGAGGGCACAGTTTACTAAGTGTTATCTATCCTGCCAATCACACTGCTCTCTCACTATTACAGCCTGTTCTAGATGAACTATAGAAGGCATTTAAAGAAGAATGTACCTCCTCGTTTCTCACGCATACTTACAGGATTGTTTTTTTAACATAAAACACTGTATTGTAATGCTGTCTCCCTTTCTTTTACATTGCAAAGCCTCAGTGATAGACTTGATAGAGCTAACGACAGCTTCTCAACACAGGTCAATGTTGCTGGGGCCATCAAGACGATGATGAATCGTACCGTCAGAAAGGGGAAACAGAGTTGAGTCATTTAGTTGCGTCTTTGTGAAGAAAAGGTCAAACACACCTCTTTCTCTCAGAATTATTGACTTTATGTTACTGCCGCTGATACAGCCAGGAGAAATAAAGTCAATAAAACCAGACTTAAAAACGCCTGCATGGTGTAACACAGTATGACTACAGAACTAAGGAAACGATTGACCTTGAACTAAAGATTTTTTTAATTGAATGATTTTGAACAAGACTACGTTCTAATTGTTGTTTATTTGTATAAACTTAGCTTTGCTGCTCAGGCATACAGTCCGTAATCAGATAAAATAAATGTTGAAAACACATGTACAACAACAGCTGTTTCTTGAAGAAAGGGCTTTTCAAGGGTTCTTTGTGAGATTAAGGGTTTTTATTTAGACCCCTTTTCATCCAAAGAATCCTTTGTGGAAGACAGAGGATTCTTCAAGGATTGTTGAAAGCATGGGTGTTAAAGGCGAACACCCAAAATCCAGCCCACACAAACCCCAAAACTGTGATTCTGAACCACGATTCTTGTGGTTTATGCAGCACCACATCAGCCCCGGCTTTAGATTAAACCTCTGGAATATAGAGGAGTAGCCGTTTGGCTGCCCCCTCTTTGAAAATGAGTCGAGTAAGATTTCTTTAATAGATATTTTTTATGCCTTTTCATGTTGAATGGCTTATTACAAAGAAACTTGTGAGCACATCTCTGCTACCCACACGATTTGAAATGGTGCTTTTGTGTGTTTCTTTGTGGAGAAACTCAGTTCTACAAATCAGTTGATAAAATCAACTAATCGAACAGTCCACTAAATCGTGTGAGTGTTCGACATCTAAGTATTTAAACCCTTGGAATATACAGTAAAAGCCATGGCTAGGGTCTTGTTAGCACTCTTCGAAGATGGAAAGGTTCAGGATGGAAGAGGGTTCTGGATGGAACCATGGGTTCTCTGGAGGTTCTGGGTGGAACCTTTCGAATATGGTCGTATAACGTTTTTTACGTTGGGTTCTAAGTAGAACCCTCTGAAAGGCTTTCAGGTGGAACCTTAATAAAAGGTTCTACCAGGAACCAAACAGTGTTTTCCTGTGAGGAAAAGCCAAAGACACCTGCATGGTTCTAGTTAGCGACTCTATTTGTAAGAGAATGTGTCCAATTCGTTACCATGAAAGCACTTAATAGATCTGTAACATGAAATCTGAGAGGGGCATTCAGAATAAACTCATATAGGTTTGAAGTGCCACAAGTGTGACTCACAGCGTATCTGGACTTCACTTAATGCTCAAGTTCACCTTTACAAGAGTGTCCACAGACGGACATTAAAACTGCCTAACCCAGAGAAAACCGATATGAAGCATAGTCACATGTTGCATTTAACTGCTGTTCCAACCGTTTTACGATGACAGTAATGGAGACAACTTCTCCAGATTATGACGCCACTGAGGAGGGTCATCAGGTATAGCTATCTCACAGCATGTGACGGGAGAACCTGCCGCCAGCAGTGAGCACACATTCAACTTCACTAACTACCCCACTAAACACACACACACACACACACACACACACACACACACACACACATTCTGACACATTAACTGTAATCGACCCTGTCTGATGTAAACTGCCCTGTAATGTATAAGCAACAATAAACCTGTTGAAATGTAATTTACCTACATTGCCTGAAGCAAATTAAAACAGCTCTGACCAGAAGGCCAGACCATATGGAACACACTCACCTTTCCATCCCCCCATATAATTGAATAGCAGCTCATTGACATTATTTATGACAACATACAGGCTGTTGAGGGATTTTGTGGACATAATATGAGCTGCCTGTTTGTGACTGGGAGAATATATATAAAACACTGATGGATACTGTGAGGCATTAATGTTTATATCGGTGCCATAAAATCACATGTCTCCTTTTTCTGACTCAGCATGTGAAGGTCAAATGTCTGTAGCTCCTTAATCTGTGAAACAGGCCATCATTCTTGACCAGCGTGTCACCTTAAATCCCCAGTCCCTACTTCCACCTCTTTTTTAGCCACGTGGGGCAGCAGAAACAAGCTGAAAACACAACACTGACATATTGCCACCTTATAAAGCTGTTATGTGCTATAAACAGTGGCTTATAGACCCATGCAGCAGACACAAAGTAACATCAGCATTCTGTGTCTGGCCATCTGAAGAACGTAAGTCCTAAATGTATGTATATAAAATATATAGGGATAAACAGGCGGACGAAGGGAATTTTAGCATGCGCAGTAGGCTACTCATGTCAACATCCATCCAGCCCTGGATGGTAGAGAGCACCACCAGCTCACACACTCAGTTACAGCAGGCTAATGTTACTGACCACTGCACAATACTTGCATGGAGACCAAGAGCTACAGGACAGCGAGTAAGCTCAGTGCATTGGCTTATGATAGCCGAGCGAGGGCTTGGCGTTATGAAGAAAATCACAATCTTTGTTTACCAAATACCTCAATATCAATATTGCAACAATATTGTGGGGTTGACCGTTGGTGCTTTTAGGAAACATGCAAACATTGAGATTTTTGACAAACAGTCATCCTTCATGGGGATATAGTCACCCAGTGGGCCAAGGGAAATAATAGAACAGCTAAAGCAGCCAGGTATGTTCAGAAAATTATAACATTTTACTGTGATGCATGACAGCACTTTTGACATTTTACGCTAAACAAAATCTGAGACAATATCTCTCAATATATCGAAATAATATAAAGCCTGATGACAGCCAAATACAATTAATTCATTGACATACATCTGCTTACAATTTGACACCAAAATGCAACAGGCCTATCAAGAGACAATAACACGATAATAAATCCAACACTGCACATAACTCTTCTTACCATTATGCTTCAATTCAGAACTTCTACACAGAAACTTTAGCTTTGAGTAGAACAGGTTGATTGTCTTCGTAGTCCGTATCTCTGACACGTTTCCAATTTTTGTAGACATTTCTTAGAAAAGCTAACTACGTGTGCATTTTGGGGACAAATGCTTTGCAAAATGCTGAGTCTCGTACTTTATATTGAGTCCACTTGAACTTCCCATACAAATTGCTGTTGAGTGAGCCCGGCCTCTGTGACAGTAGCTGGGAATGTTAACAGTTTTGGTTGAGCGGCAGGTCCCTCATTCGGCTCTTTGGACGCCGGTGGCAGTGCATTGTGAGTAACGTTAGCAAGACTGCTAACGATAGCATCATGACGATGAGGATGTACGTTAGCCGCTTCTTTCATTCCCAGAGCCACCAAACGTCTCACAACCATCCTGCTGCGAGTCCTCTTTTTTTTTTTTTAAAAACAAGCGGTTCAAATTTAGCTGTTTAGCAATAGTTGGAGTTAGCAGAAGCTGCTAGCTCGACGAAACTGTGTAGAACTACTGAAGTCGCGTGCAGCGGGCTAACGTAATATGGCTTTAACTTTCAAAATGTTAAAGTTAAAACCATTAAACATTGGTGGAAAAGTCAACACTTGATTACAGTTCAAATTCTAATAAGTGATGCTTTAGTTGTTTTTTTATGCTTTGTTCAGAATCTATGGGTAATAAATTAACCATTATCCTCTGACATAGTTGTATTGCATGTTTCCTAATATAACATATGAAAACATGCCAAAAAGACCAGAATCACAGTGCAAATAAAAGAAGGAGGTGATATTGTGATATTTATTATTTCAATATGATCAAACATACAAAAATAAATTCATTATATTACAGTTAGCAGTGAGTGTGAGGGAAATAAACAACTTGTGCATATCATTTCTGCCCTGTGCATCATTACATATTACTAATATGTATCAGCACATACAATGTCTGCTTCTTAAAACTTAAATAAATCAAGGTATAAAATGTGGACAGATATAGTTCTGAAACTAAGAACGTATTAGATGCATTGACTACCTCTCCATTTTAATGCTCTACATAATGCATGTAGAGCATTACAAGTTTGTCTGTCTGATCATCAGTCTGGTTTGAATCAAATAGAAAAAAACTTCATCCATAGAAGAACTGCTAAGGCCTAAAAGTACGATTTCTCCACCGATTAGAATGTCGTTATCTCATCCCAACAGGAAATATCACGCCTTGTTGCCAATATTCTGGTAGAGGACCATCGAAACCACCATCGCAGCAACCTGTGAAGACAACAGTTCATCAACACATTATCTAAACACAGTGTAATGGATCTGAGATACAAGTAACAGATTGTACAACGTTCTGTAGGATATACTCTGCAGAATCATAGATTTCTGAAAAACCCATGCACTGGGTCACAACTGAACCATTTTGATGTTTAAAAGTAAATCAGTTGTAAAGGGTTTGTAACAGCCTAAATTGAGAGTTCAAGTCAATTTATGGTGGAAATATTTCCCAGGAAGTGACAGTGTTAATATAGTGTGACACTAAAATCAGCAATCCTTAGTGGCCTGAATAAATAACCCCGTCAAATAACAAGAAATTAAACTGTGAATCGCTACCAGCAACCCCTCTCACATTGTCATTTGATAAATTGTTATTGTAAAAATATCGATTATAGCCGCTTCAAAGGTCACTATGTGTCCACAGACAAGTATTGTAACAAGTTATCATTATTGTTATTTGCAGACCATGTCACAGAGGGATTATTTCTTGTGTATGTGAATGACAATCAGGTGACGGGAAGTAAACATGAACCAGAGATGTTGCCTAGCAATGCAAATCCGGTCTCTATTTATCAGGACATGGCAATATGAGAGATAAAGTAAAAGAAATGACAATTTAAATATATTTCATTCAAATACCGCTCTATAAAAGCAACTCTGTGGCCAAAGTCTATGTAATGTCTCTGTAATGTCTATTTGATACTGATACCTCTAGAGCAGCGATTCCTAGAGCCAGCCCTGCAATGATCACAGCGTTGTCCTCTATCAGCTGCAGCAGCATTGTAAAGCAGCCATCAATCATCTGGAAGGGAAACACCAGGTTTGAGCAGAGATTAGGAATTGACTGTTGCGCTTCGTCACAATGAATGGTTTTGTTGGTCAGGCGCACTGAGTTAAACCCAGAGTAGAGTGGTCTCGTACCGAAAAATGTGCGTTGTCTGTAGTGCACACGTCGATGGTTTTATTGCAACATGTGACTGGATAGCGATCTCCTCCGCTGACATTGTTAAAAGTGGAGCCGTCGAAATCTGTGTAGTTCTTGTATCCGCAGCACTTAAACTAGAAGGAAACCACAACAAGTGTTAGTCCCAAATCTTAACAAAAACACAATTTAATAGTTTTAACTCCACTGCTGTGATGCTACAGTGTAGACAGAGGTGTAGATTATAAAAATGTAAAAGAAAATAATACACATTCCCATGAAATTTGGAAAAGAAGACAGTTTTGGTCATCAGCATAGGGCGATTACTCTTTTCACTGTAGCAAAGTAACAAAGTGTGCCTTTAGCGCAAATCCACAGAGTATATTCAAGTAATCAAATACCTGTTAGTGTTGGCTGAGCTGTGGGATAAAAGAGACACTACTTTTGTCTCGAAGGTTGCATCAACCGTGAGTACACGTCAGGACTTTACTTCACTTAAAAGATAGATTCAAAATGCAGTACCTCCTTCATGGTGGCATTCCAGAGAGAGGTGAAACGGTCATTGCTTCCATACTCCTCTTTAATGCTTTCTTTAACGTCATCCTCCAGATGATCAAGAACCTGCTTGGCCTGAAAAGGACACCATTTTTTAGCAAAGCTCTTCAGGGTTTTTCAAACTAAATCTGACCAAATGACAATTATTGCCAAGTGGATCCTCGAGAGCCACTTACCAAATCCTTGAAGACGAGCAGCACCACAGCTCCCACTACCTCGATGAGGAAGATAATCAGCACAATGCTGAAGAACTGGATGGTTGAGAAAATCATAAATGATGCTGTAAAACTTTCCCTGTCAGACACGAAGAGCATTTCATCAGATTTGTACCGCAAACCTAAAGCCACATACTAAAATATTTAGCACATTCATACCAGGACCGAATGAGAAGGCATTCTGCTTGACTTCTCTGGTGAAATAACCGTCAGAAAACATAAACTTTTACAGTTACCAGAATTCACATTTCATGTCCAAAAAATCTCAGATATACAGGCAATTCTCTATTCTCCTCAGTTCTAATAAAAAAAGGTTTATGTCATTTTGAACATACCTCATACTACCACAAGTAAGACATTTATTAAATCTTATTAAATCAGATTATTTTATTTTATATTGTGATCCATTATGTTTTAAGTAAAAAGGTCTAAAAGGTTGTGGCATTATTATAAACGTTTCTAAAAAAATGATAATATTTTGATAAGTTCCTTCAGTCCTATCCAGTGCAGTTGATCTGGCAAACATCACTCACCGTCAGCAGCATACACCTGCTCTCCTTGACAGCTCCGCAGCAGCCCAGGAAGCCAATGACCAGCAGCACGGCGCCTACTGCGATGAGCAGGTAGGCGACGTTGACCAGCTGGGATAACCCAGACGGAGTGCCCTCCCCGTTATCCAGCAAACCCAGCAGAGAACTACTGTCCACCTTCACCCACACTCCCACACCCAGGATGCATGCACCTGCCAACTGTGTGTTGGGTGAGGAAAGAACAGGGAGAAAGAAGAAAGTAGAGAGATGATACAAGGATGTGGCTTTAAAGCATGGAGAAATAACGGTAAAGTGTTATAAAATATGTATTGCAGACATGCTGAAAAGGAGTTAATAATCGGGAAAATGCAAAAGTTAAGAATCCTAAAAAAGGTTGTGTTGTAGGCCTTTCATAAAAAAGACTTGTTCTGTGATGAACTGTGGATATGAGTCATTATAAAGGTGATCACAAGTTCAGCCTGATAATTATTTAGAATGTTTAAAAAAAGATGAAAAGAATAGTTCAACATTTTTGGAAATGAGCTTATTTGCTTTTGTGCCTACGGCAAATATGAAGCTACAGCCAGCTGCTGTTTAGCTTAGCTTAGCATAAAGACAGGAAGCAGGGCTTATAAACTAGTCACAGCACAGTAGTACAGGCCAGTACTAGCCAATCCCAGCACAGTAGTACTAGCCAGCACTAGCCAATCCCAGCACAGTAGTACTAGCCAGCACTAGCCAATCCCAGCACAGTGGTACTAGCCAGTACTAGCCAATCACAGCACAGTAGGGCAGGACTAGGCAGACACTCTTTGGGAAAAAGAAAATCTTTATGCTAAGCTAAGCTAACTGTCTCCTGACTGTAACTTCATCTTTAGCTTACAGACACGAGAGTGGTATCAATCTTATCGTATAACTCTTGTGTTTTTCCCAAAATGTCAAACTATTCCTTTCAGCTATCGCTGAATATAGGAAGTACACAGCTAACATATTGCTGTAAAGGAGAATTGTATACAAAGCCAAAGTGAATAGCTTGCTGGTGCTCTCTCGTCTGTTTTCTTCTGGGACCAGGCCAACATGAAAAAGAGCTGGGCAACAGAAGTCGAAAAGAAGTAGTTTCCTTTTTTTGCAACTTACAAAGATGCCGCCATTGAAGATAAACATCATGACTTTGAGAAAGCCGGAGCAACACATCTTGGCGTTTGTTTTTCCTTCTTCTTCTATTCACACTTCAATAAAACAGAGAAGAAAAAAGGTTGTTAAACTGAGCCGATTATAAATTATTATAAATTATAGTGTAACTGGTTACACTTCCTTATTGATCTGTTAGGGGATTTTGGTTAACTGCACAACTTTGCATTTTGCCTCTCATAGAAAAATCATTGGTATGAGAATGGCTGACAACACAAGCGGGCACCAACGTGGGTCAAACGGCATTTGCTTTGGTTATACATTAACCACAGCAACAGGCAGGAAAACACAAAGGGTCTTAATCTCCTTTACATTTAGCAGGTTTGTCCTGCTGACCTAATCACGAGGTTTCGGTTCATGTGTGAGATAAGTTGCTCGTTCATATCAACACTTATTTGTTTTTTTTAATTTTGCATTGCCTGCAAGTTATTTAAAGGATTACCAAGCAAACCGTAATGTTTGTGGGTTTCCTCTTTACACATTTAGTCTCCATCTGGTAGAGAGGCAGAAAAGTCACTTCCTCTTTTTCAGTGTAAAACTGTATGAGCAGTTTCATTGTAGCGCTCTCTTTCAATTTTAACATTAAATTATTACTACTATATAAAGTGTCTTTTCCACAATGTTAAATATGTTCACAACTTGAAATGCAGAATGCCATAACATTTATGAAACACAGTTTTAAAATGTGCCAAGTATGTATAGGTCATGAACATGTTATGGTCATGATATGGTTGCAAATATTGAAATGTCCTCCTATGAGTTAATGATTAGGTAATTAAGGAAAAATCATCTTATCAGCTTACTGGTTGTCACACTGCAAGTAGCCCAGAAAAGCCATAAAACTAACAGCCTTGTCCCCAACCTTGAACAACTTTGTTTCTCCGAGTCAGCAATATGAGCTCAGTTTTATAGTTATTGATCCTTTTATCATCCTTATTGCAGCTTTGGCTGTAATATTCCGTGGGAACATACCGTTTCCAAGAGGCCATAAAATGCTTTTATATCACCAGGAAACTCTCATGTTTGTTTGGAACGCGTTTATTGGAGGCTAAATCAGAAAGTCAGAGAACATTTTAAATTTCCGACATCAACTCTTTTATTTGAAATGTAGCGTTTCGTTTTTTTTATATACTATTAAAGAGACCCGAGTTGGACGATTCTTGGTTCAACTAGTTTGTTGGTAAATATAATACAGTGTCATATATTTGAAGTGAACCCATTCAAATATGATACACAACTACTCAAACAAAATAACAACAATCAGGTTATCAGCTACCTCGAGGTAAATATGTCATTCATCATCCTTTAGTTCTATTACTTAAGTAGCTGAAAAAGTTCTTTGTCAGAAACATACTGCATCATGTCATATGTTAATTCGCCATAATGTGTTTTTAAGGCAGGTTTATGCAAGAAATAAAAGGTTTTTTCTGTTATTGATCATATAGTTGGATGATTTAATTAAAAGTATGAAAAAGCATGAAGCTCTTACCTGTGCAGCTCTGTCTGTCTGTCCGCTGAGGTCTGATCAATCAGGAGTGTCTGCTCAACAAGGCTTTCACATGCCCCTTTATCTTTTCACAAGTACACACACAGGCACGCACACACACGCACAGATAAAAAAAAAAAGAAAAAAGGGTTCATGCCCTAGACGTCACCGACTTTGCTTTTGGGCCAAGCAACACTTCCTGGTGACCAAAGTCCCTTCAAAAATAGAAGAGAAACTTTCATGACCAGAAACCTGTAATTATATAATGTTGATGTTTATGAATGATTTGTTGAATTCAACACAAAGCTCAAAAGCCTAAATAAATTAATAATTTATACAAACATAAACTTGAGGAATAATTAATTTGCTTAATGGAGAAAACAATAAATGTTTGACTCTTGTTCCATATTAAAGTGACTCATTTCTTAGAAACGCATAAAGAATTATGCTTATTATTTAGAAGCGTTTAATTCAGAAAAATAACATTAAGATAACAGACTTTGTGCAAATGAAAAACCAACAGATGTACTGTACGGACCCACATCTTTTAATCCACACGTATAGAGACACAATAAACCTGGCAAAGGAAATATGGAATGAGCATCAACCATTAAAAAGGTAGAAAAAAGAAAAATAGAAATTAAAACCAAATGAGAATATCCCTCCAAAACAGTAATAAGACTGTAATGAAACAGCACCCTTTAGGTATGTTTGAACTTCCTTCTTCCTCAGCAGGACAAGTTCACAGGACACAGTGTGTGTGCGGTAATGAGTCACAGTGATGCATTTCCATGCAGCAGCCACAAGGGGGCGGCATGACACAGTCCAAAATCCCAGACATCCCCCGAACAATGCTCCTGCCATTCAGTTACATCCTCACCTGCAACAGGTGCCTTTCACCCACTAAACAACAAGTACTGAAGCAGAGGTGACGGGTTGAAAAAGAAAAGGCACAGCCGCTCAGTGCAGCTCTTTGGCATCTCAGTGTAACAGTCACATTAGAATGACAACGAGGCGGGAGTCGTCACCAAATAGTGATCAAATGACAACAAAAAAAAGGAGCTAAGCATCCATTAAAGTATTGCAGTAACATGAATAAGTACATCTACAATGATCATTTTTGGACAATCCGGTAATCTGTGTGCGCGCGACTGTGAAACCAGCTTTGTGTGAATTCCCACTGCCAGCCATCAGCACGCGCAGCCGCCCGGGCCGCTGCGGGGCGTCTCCTTCAGGCCGGCCTCCATGTGATTGGCTGGCGGACTGGCGTCGCCGTTGACGCTCTCGTTCATCCTCTCGCAGATGACGTCCACCAGCTTGTCAAACACCTGCTTCACGTTGACGTTGTCTTTGGCGCTGGCCTCGAAGAACTGGAAGCCTGCGGAGAGCGGAGGAAGGAGAGGAGCTTTGTCTCGTGTGTTTCTTGCTGAGCACGTGTTAAAAGTGTGTGTGTCTGTGTGTGTGTGTGTGTGTGTGCGCCAACCGAGCTCTGTAGCCAGTCTTTGGGCGTCTTCGGCGGGGACCTGCCTGTCTTCTTCCAAATCCAGCTTATTGCCTACCAGCACTACTTGAGCGTTGCCCCACGAGTACGTCTTGATCTGGGTTGCCCTGGGAAACGGCAAAGCAAAGCAATGTTTTCACACAATAAACAAACTTTACTGTATTTACCTGCAGCCAGTGGTGGAAAGTAACAAAGCACATTTACTCAAGATCTGCGCTTATGTACAGTGTGTAAGTACTTCACTTGAGTGTTTCAATTTCATGTTTTGAGGAGAATATTGCACTTTTTTACTACTTCTGTCTGAGAGGTAAAGTGACTTTTGCACATTATGATTTTACATACAAAACGTATCAACTTACAAGTGATTGAAACCAACTCCACCTCAACTTACTTATTAACGCATCAGAAATAATGTTCCTGTAATATGATGTATATAGCGACATAACACTCTGAAAGGGCAATTCTGCCCAACAAGTACTTTTACATTTTCATACGGCGTGTGAGATATATATATATATATATATATATATTACTTTTTCCCAAGAAAAGGGTAAGCATACTACTTCCTCCACTACTGTTTAAAGATGAAGAACTGTCTGTACATGTAAGGATTTAGAGCTGCGAGTAATAGGAAAATAATATATATATATATGTTTTTGTTTAGTTTTTTTCCATTTACTGTTATTCATTTCAAGTACCACCAATTGCTGATATTTTGTTGGGCTTTCATTTGGTTATGCATAACTCTTTATCCTTTAACTACAGTAAATATTTTTACAAGGACTCCAAATTCAAATGTCATGGGACAACACATCGCTTTAATTTAGTGAATTGTTCGTCACAACTTTTGAAACAAATTGTGAACAAAAATGAATTAGTTCAATAGTTAGTTCTGAATCTGCTCTTTTGCATATTTACAGAACACGATTTTACAGGGCAAACATTGCCAGAAGAATGAAATGTTCATATGACGGCTGTGATACGCGTAAATAAGAAAATAATAATTCAATGACTGTTTTGTACTTCAGCTTTTAGGGCGTTATCTATAGTAACAATAATGGTCCAAAATGATGTGAAATGACACAGCTTTAAGTCAAAAAACCTCACAAATAAATTTTCTTGGGGGACGACCCCCAAACTTTATATGATAACGGCCGATACGCAGGCCAACATGTGAATACTGGTCCACCCACCAGTCCTGTACGGCGCAGAAGGACTCCTGGCTCGTGATATCGTACATCAGCAGGAACCCCATGGCTCCTCTGTAGTAAGCTGTGGTGATGGTCCGGTAGCGCTCCTGCCCCGCTGTGTCCTGTGAACACATGACACAACCTGAGAAAGTCTGCGACCTTATGTTGCTGAAACCCCAGAGGAGCAGAGGAGAGGACGGGGTTAATCAATGACTCTGGTGGAACAGAAGCTAATCCCTCCCGGCATGTGCTGATGCTGCCACACCCTGTATATATACACACCGAGATATGCTTCTCGGCTGTGCCTTGAACTGTTTAGGTGTTGGATGGAGTAGTGTGGGGTTGAGCCCTCACCTTCCAACAGCATTCAGTAATAGATCTGTCCTACGGAGTCAGTCTGCGCGGTAAGCACATTCAGCTCAGGCAAAGCCATGCATCTTTCATGAACCCCTGCCGTCTGGGGACGATGTTGAACATCGACTGTCATTAGCTGCAGAGTGTGAGGAATGAGTTTACTCCGCATCCGTGACAGGCAGCGGCGTGTGAGAGGGCGAACTAGGGAACGTGGGGAGGATAAACAATCCGTGTTGCGCAACAACGCCTTCAAAAGCACGATTCCCTCTGCCATCGCTGGAAGCTGTATTTTAGGACCTCTCAACCCCAGATAATCACCTGAAGTGAATTACAGCCCTGGCATTAAATAGACTGCAGTGTTGTATGCTTAGTGTTGCTGATATAGTGCCAGCAAGCCTGTTTGCTCTGTACAGTATATATATATTATTTTATCTACTGTGGGGAGTGAAAACGCTTCCCGAGCATTCTCTTGGAAAGCTCTTTATACCTTGCTGATGATTCTAAACTGACACCTCTGCCAGAGGCTAACTAGACTCTTTATCCAGTTAAACATAACCGATTAGCATAATGTTTGTTCTTCTCAGACTTGTTTATGCGAGAGATGGCCAACAAAGAGACTTTTGGTTCTTTTCTTTATCCTCGATGATTTTGAAACCCTGCTGTCCTATTTACACAATACTTGGGCACCATTGAGAAAATAATGATTCTATGCTTCATTACCAGCCAGCAACCTCAGGGACTAGAAAGTGAAGCCAATGCTGAAGTGCCTTCAACTTGCATTCTTTCTAATGGCCATCAGGGGGCGACTCCTCTGGTTGTGTAGAAGTCTATGAGAATATGACTCTACTTCTCACTTGATTTATTACCTCAGTAAACATTGTAAACATGAGTTTATGGTCTCAATCTCTAGTTTCAAGTCTTCTTCAATACAGAATGATGTTCATTTAGTAAGTTATGGTCCATTTAGAATAAAATAGATCATAAAGCAGGGTATGCTTTAGGGCGGGGCTACCTTGTGATTGACAGGTCGCTACCACGATGTCGTCAGGTCTGGGAGTTGTCCTGTTTTCGTCTTACAACTTTAACCCTTTCACAGTGAGTTTTCAGTTAATTTTCTTGGCCTAAAAATGTCTTATTCACGTTTCAGTTGTACTAAATTCACAGCCGATCCATATATGGCTTTTCTGATGTAGTGGGTCAATTTTAGCCATTTGATGGGAATATTTTAAGGAATTTTGTTCCTTCCTAAACACATTAGCGGAAAAAAATAA
>NW_022280091.1:233226-295328 GCF_004355925.1 Anarrhichthys ocellatus | reverse complement strand
CACACACACACACACACACACACATTATATAGTTTTTTATTCCTTGTAATGAATGGGAAAGATGGGTAATTCTAAATGAATTTGGGTTTAAATGGAGGATTTTTGTGTGTCATGATGTTTTCTATTCTTCTATTATTAATCCAGAAAATGTCTGAAGGGACATGAACATAGTCAAATACACAGTAAAGACTTGCAAACACTAACATCTTTGACGCAAAAATATTCGTCCTAAAAGAGTCTGTTTGCAGATATATAGCTTTGGTTCAATAGAGCTAGCCACGGGCTAACTGCTAAAGGTGCAAATTAGCCTTAAGGGTATTCAAAGAGAGCCAAACCAGGTGACGAACATGAACTTTTCCGGGCAACTGCAACCACCACAAGTAGCAGCACATAGTCTATAATATCAGAGTTGTTCAAACTTTTTATGTGCCGGGTTGATTTAGAGTTAAACCTGGCCGAACTGAAACACAGTGTGCCAGCTTTTTACGTGTCTGCCTCTGCACTGAGCAAACATCTATCAGTGTGTTCTGGCCTTATCTGCCAGGCTTTCACGCTTTCCTCCTGCTGCAGAGGAGAAACCACACTATCAGCGCGTGACGGTAAACAGTTTGAAAGCAGGAAGGTGAAGGAGATTAAGGGATTTTTAATTAGCTTTTTCATGCCAGGATAAGTTGGCAAGCTAAACGAGTACAAACCACTTAAGAAAGGTCAAAAAAGATAAAGAAAAATCCTGTTATTCTACATCTCAAAATGTTGCTTTAAACTACAATAAAGTCACATAGCTTGGTCTTTTACAAACGACTTGTGTTTACAGCACATGTGAGAGATTTCCCCAACGAACCCAGATCTGAAGTTTGACCCGCTTGTCGCTCCTGTAGATGGTCTTGACCTTGAAGTCGATGCCCACTGTGCTGACAAAGGCCGAGGTGAAGGAGTCGTCTGCGAAGCGGAACAGGAAGGAGGTCTTCCCCGCGCTGCTGTTGCCGATGATCAGCAGCTTGAACATGTAGTCAAAGTTTTGGTCGGCTGCGTCTCTCTGCTCCCCTGGATCTCTGGCTAGAGCCATCTATCAGAGGACGTAGAAGAACGGTGTGTCACACTCCCGACTGTATGAACACACTGTGAAACTCATTCATAAATTAAATATCCCACAATTCTTTGCTCTCAGTATGTGACGATTGGTTGCTTTTCTCAGTTTGACATCATTGTAAATTGAATGTCTTTTGGTTTTGGACTGCTGGTCGAACACAACAAGAAAATGAAAAAATAAATTCCTGGCATTATGTACACTTCATCCATTAAACAGCAAACATAATCAACTGGTGATGAAAATAATCGTTTATCAAAAATAGAAGCGAAATCCCACGTAGAAACAGGAGACGTCAGCACAAAGAAGTGATTACAGGTTCGGCTTAAGTAAATTCCTAAAGCCAGGATTAATGACTATAGCCTGATTATTTCTGTACCCAAATAGTTTTATTTTATTTTTATTAATTGATAATGTATTAGTCAAAAACAGTACAATATTATGCAAATATTTGGTTATTTTTCCTCTTTATTATCTTTTTATTATGTAAATGATTAACACTTTGAAGTAATTTCTTTTGTCTACGAGACTGTTGATTGAATATCTTTGCATTTTGGACTACGGCGAAACAAAGTGAGTGATTTCATGACATGAACTCGGGCTTTTGGAGACCGTGATGGACATTATTCCACTGGATTCTGATACTTCATGGACAAAATAATCAATCAGTTGTAGCCCAAATGGAAAATAAGAAGCATGTAAAAAGAGTTTGACAGAGATTATTGTGGAGGGAACGTGAATGTGAGGAATTTGGTCACGTTAACTAATGGCAACTGAAAAAGTGAGCAAGACATGGGACTAGTGCAACATCCAGGGTTTCCTTTATATACCGGCGTATTAAAGAACAAGTATGTCAACTATGTGCTCAGCTGATAAACTGCCTACATTGGCGAGGGGGGGAGGGGGGGTTTGATGTGGTAACAGAGTACTCGTGTGTTTGAATGTCAGTGAGGAATCTCAGCTATTTGAGGATTCACCCTCACGTGCCTGAAATTCATCCACTCTGATAGCTGAGCAGATGCTGATGTTGTTAAATGGAGGTGTTGTTTTTTAAAAAGAGAAACCCCCCCCCCCCCCCCCATCCATCCCTCTCATCCCTGTGCTATGAACCGGGGCGAGATCCTTCCACTGTTTCTCTTCTCTATCCGTCACCTGCTGCTCACTCTCTGCATCCACCCGTCAACGCGGCCTCGCACTGCATACACTTCTGGGGTCGGTGGATGCTGAGCGGTGGGGGGGGGGGGGGCAATAGACTCATCCCCTCCCTGTGCATCTCATCCATCATCCATCTGACCATCCATCGACCCATTTAAACACACGCCCATATTTATCTTCTCTCTCTCATTTTCATCCATCTATGCATCCCTGCTGTCATCATCCATCCACTCCACACTCTCCTTCCTCCCATCTTTCTGCATCATAAGGAGGCTGGCTGACCCATCCATTCATCCACACATCCTCCTCTTTCAGAGAGGCAGAGCTGAGTCCTGTACTCCTCCCTGATTGCTGAGATCTCTCTGGAGACCAGCTCAGCATTACCACTTCCAAGACCATAAAGAGGGGACTTGGCGGCCTGCTGCTGTACCCACTCAGCAGAACGGTGATGCTCCACGCGTTAGTATGAGAACAGGCAACACTGCCGTGTGTGTAACGCTGGGTGTTCATCTCGCAGTGGAAGCAACATGTCACTTCACACCTGTTGACATCTGGGGTGAAGTAGTTCATGGAAATAGGTGTGTGCACTTCGCAAGACCAGGATACTGTTCGCGCGAGGACACATGGGGTCATGCACTTGACACTTGGAATCAATCCAATGATTTATATACAAACCAGCCCTGATGTACTGCAAACACAAAGATAAAACAAAATTCCCCGAGATGTACGTTAAGTTGAGTGACGCTAGCCAACTGACTAGTTAGACTAATTTGCCTAAACTGCCCCACCATACAGTAGCTGAACTCCGAACTCGTGCCATCAAAAACAAACCCTCTGCCGTCACGGACTACCGTGTGAACGTTAAACTCACCTTGGTTGCCGTGTATGCGTCCGTCTCCTCCGTCCGTCCCGCGGTCTTCCACCTCTACCTGTAAGCCGATGGGCGTGCGCTGCCGTCGGCCGCTCCACTTCAGGCGGTCCGCTCCCGGATCTCCAGGCTGTGCATGTGCCTGCCACTGGGACACCACCGGTGTATCCACAGTCAAGTCAGCCGTGGTTATATAAATGGAACTTCCGGTAGAGACTGTCAAAATAAAACCACTACTTTTCTTTCTCTTAACGTTTTGCGAGTTATTAGTTAAAGCAACTTCGGAGCAGATGTGCGCTGTCATTGTTTGTTTGTTTTGTGCATTAACATTGCAATGTTGGGTACTACATACAGTCTATGACTGTTGCTTTTCATCCTCCTCTGTGATCATGTCAAGTGTTCATACTATAGAGTAGTACCATAGAGTTACTATAGATTATAGTAACTACACTCAGCAAAGGTAGTATGTAGAGCTGTGACCAGTAGTTGTTTTGCTAACCCATTAATGTTTTGTTTGTTTAGATGGAGTAATTGTTCAGAATACTAACTAGTGAGAAATGCTCCATGGTGACATTTTCAAATGGCTGGTTTTAACCGACCATTTGTCCCCCAAAAAGACATAGATAATATAGTCATAATAATATAAACAAAAGACACTTAGCAAATATTTCTACTTAAATAGATGGAAACATCAAATGTTAGGCAATATTGTAAGACAAATTATCTAAACAATTCATCAATTATTGAAAGCATTTCATATTACAACAAAATCAACCAGGTGACTCATGAAAATAGTTTGAAACCAGTATGGAACTACATTGACTCATTTTGCATGCGCGTTTGTCCTGCCAAACTTTTAATTTGAAGGTCCAATCACCGCACTTCCGGTATTATTCTGTCGCGCTTAATGCCGTTCCAATACTAAACTTCTGGCCCTGCTGTAATATGTGTTGAACGGCGCAGGCATTACGCACTAGTAACGCATCAAAAACTCATGACTCCCAGCTGAATTGATCACTTTCACACCGTGGATGAAATACAGCAGCTGATTCCTGAAGTCTAACATTCCCATTTCATACGCTGAACTACGAGATGCAAATGGATGAAATACAACAAGTCTCGACTAAACCCAAGTGGTCCTGGCCTTTATCAGCAAGCGTCATCCTGACTGGGAGCAATGCAGAGGAGTCCTGCACCCAGGCACATTAATCATGTACAAAACAGATCAGCTCTGCTTGTTTTGTTTTGTAAAGCTCAAAGGGTGGCATTGTTAAGCTTTGAGAATACCAGCAAGTTGTTGTGCTGTAACGCCTGAGTCAAAGCAAATCATGTTGGTGCAAGAGACAGAAAAAACTGCAGCTGCGGGGCAGTGATGCAACAGACCTGCCAAAACTGCAGTGTGAAAGAGGGTTTTTATTGGTGCTGGGCAAAACCTCGTCCCTGAGAGCAGTAGCACGCAACAAACAATACACTGGATTTATACAGCCACTGCAACTTAGAGCACTCATACACTGGGTGCGCTGTGGATGATTGTTTTTTGTTGTTTTTAATAAAAGGTAGTAAACTCAAATTCCTAACTAGCCTAGATAATCCCTTTAGTCCTAAAGGAGAAAAAGTATCATGTAATAGATTCATTACATTATGACCATAAAGAAATAAGATGAATTTGATCACCTTGGGGGAGATCTTTAAAAAAAAGCAACTAGAATTATTGTACACCTGTGACATAATATAAAAAACCATGAACTTGAATAAAAAAAATCTTAGGCCTGTGCCAAACAAAAGTAAGTCAAACAGGAACTCTTAACCGCAGACTCAGTCTGGTAAGTTAGACAACTCTTCTGATACACATTTAAAACAAAACTACCATGAAACTTTCCATCATCTTGAACAGCAACATTGTCACTTTTAGTCCTCTGAACTACAGTAAAAGAGTCAAAAGCCATCACTGTCATTGATTTTTGTGGCCCAGCTAGCCTGGCCAGACTCAACGTGCATACCTTCCACCTTGACCGTGGATAAGCTCCGTCGAATAGGATCTGGCGTCAGACTTTTGGTCGCTTGGGGCGGAAGCACCTGGCCGGGTCGTTGCTCTCCCACAACCTGTGGAACTCCTGGACGAAGGGTCGCACCAGGTCCGGCTCCTCGGTGACCAGGACGTTCTCCGTGTTGCTCTGCACTGCAGTCCGCGTCCAGTTGAGGGAGCCGGTGACGAGCAGCCGGCCGTCCACCAGTGCGAACTTGTGGTGCATGTAGACGGAGTTGGCGTCGCACCGCGCGCAGATCCCTGATGGGGGAGCAGAGGTTGGAGAATGTCACGAATTAGAATGTGGAGGCACTACACAGGTTGCTTTGTGTAAACACATAACGGAGAAGTACGAATAGACCAAAACACCAAAAGCACCAGTTTCTGAATGGACGGCGCTGACCTGAACCCGAGCAGCTGTGATATGTGTAGAGCAAATCTAAATGCATTTAAACCTCTCAACTTTCACTATTCAACCCCACTGCGACGTCATTTCAACAAAAGCTCTCAACACTTAACATTTGAGGTCAAATAGACGTACCGATGTGAGGGTCCCGGGACAGAGGATGTCGCATGTGTACAGATTGTAAAGCCCTCTGAGGCAAATTTGTGATTTTGGGCTCTACAACATAAATGTAGTTGTATTGAATGAATGTTTTCATCCTCTCCATAAAACCATAGGACACTTGTTTCTTTTCCCTTTTCCAGACGGAGCACAAGAAATCAACGGGATGGAAAAACCTGCAAAGGAGCTGTAAAAATATGACAATCAACTTTAAACCTGGGCTGATTCCTTACATATCGTTATTATGATTACTTACTTATCTCTTGCTATCAGCTTTTTGAAGAATTTTATGATATTGTTGATATTGCAACAAAAAAATTAGCTTAACTGAAGAAGCTATTTTACATAAACCAAGCTTATACAGTAAAAAACCAATAATATTGGTTATAATACGGAATATGGTTCGAACAATAAATGCTTTTCGAATCTTTTGTGCAGAAATTGTTTGTCATGAGTTGGGTACAGTACAAACCATCTTAGACAGAAAGATTACTTTCGGGTATTTGATCTCGGTTTGCGTCACACGAGCAATTTTTACATTGGAGTACAGACAAAACTCGGAGAGAGATTAGACATGCAAATCCTCTCATGAAAGGGTACGTTCACGCCCCTTTAAAGAAATTAAGAAACACTTAACACTTTAACTGTCCATTTCTCTTGCAAAGGAACTTATACCCTTGACCCCCTAATCGCTCTGCGTCAAATTCAAAGTTTTGGTTCTGGAAGGTTCCCCCTGCCCGTACCCAAACTGGTGACAGCAAACCAGTCACCTTCAGTTATTTGAGGATAATAATAATAATTTAAAAAAAAAAAGGTTTCTGCAGACAAAACAGATTCAGTATGAAAACAGGAGTGAATTGTCCCTTGTGCCAAAGTGGCTCTCACAAGGTTTGCAGTCGACACACACTTAGAAACACTTTGCCTAATGAAATTTGCTGCCCTGTTTGCCAATTTCTTACTTACTTAATTCTTACTTAACAATATACAGTGGCGGTAATTTAGTAAATGCAGAGGGCCGAGAGAGAGAAAGTGTGACACGTGACACAAAAATCGTTCAGAGCTCACAGGCGGGCTCGTAGTGGAAACCTCCGTTCACCCAGACGGTTCCCATCATCACACAGGGACCCCGTGGGACTTACTGACAAAGACACTGATAGTCCGGGAACACAGACGGAGGAACCTGTTATTGAGTGAGACCAGTCATCCTTCCCGTATTTCAGGAGAAATGTGTCCATAATAACGGCCCCATGGAGGTTTAGCGTGACTTTTTATCTCTAGGAGGGCTAAAAATGACTCCCTGGTCCCCATTTTGTGAAATTGTAAGGGTGCTTCGTCACAGTGATTGTTAAAGTCACAGTTTATATACTTCACAATGATTTTTTATTTGATTTTTTTAAATAATCAGATTTGTTTTTCCCTTACCGGCCTTGCGGAGGACCCCTATCTGGGAGCCAGTGATGGCGACGTAGTCCTTGTCGGTGAGGACTCGGACGGTGACCCCCCTAGCGTGCAACGCTAGCACGGCCCTGCTCAGGTTTACGTCGGAGAAGGCAAAGACGCACAGGTCCAGGGAGGAGGAGGCGGACAGGATGCGGCGGAGAAGACGGGACAGAGAGGTCTCTGCGCCATGACGCAACGGGCAGAGACAGGAGCTGGAGGAGACGAAAACAAGAGAAAATAAGACTTGTACTTATCGTCACATCAACTGCAGAGTGTGCTCAATATCCCGCATGCTTTTCTGTCCCTTTAATATATATTCCAACATTGCTCACCCAGGTTGTGCGGAGGAAAGTGAGGAAACCCACTGCTGCATTAAAATAACTATTTAGCAGAAATAATGCACTTTTCAAGCCGGCAGAAACGCAAATAGACCCAGTGGTTCATACTTGTGTTTAAATTTGGTTTTCTAAGTATTATTTTATGTGAATAAAAAAAATATTCAGTAGGTAAAAGAACAGCCCTGTTAAGTGAAAAACAAGTGGGATGAGGAATGGTGATTACACTGACTAAATCCACTTACCGAAAGCATCTAGGGGCTATGAATTTTTCTTTGCATCAGTGGCCATTATTACAACACACTTGACAGCGATACAGAGAAAAATCACACACAGCTTCCTTTTACTCGGTGCAGCGAGTATGTTTCGCTCACCGCGGCAGGGAAGTGAAGACGTGCTCAACACAGGCAACCTCTGAGGGGAAGAACAGGACCTCGTTCAGGGTCCTAAGGGGCCTGAGGCGCCGGAGGAGCCGGACGAGCAGCTCCACGCCGAGAGAGAGCGCCACCACACCCAGGCCGAGCACCTTCACCGTCCACATCCCCGACATTGGCTACAAAACAGAACCACGTTTAAGGGACACACGTGTGCTGGAATGCAAACTTTATATATGACCATTAAATGTTTTGTGGGTTTTGTTTGACATGATGACTTGACATTTGCATACAGGCATCATAAAGAGTAAATTATGGTTACGTTGTCGGTTTTGCAAACATGTTTTTTAGGGTTAGGTCGTAATTTATCAGTATTTTTGGACATTTTAGAGACAGAAACAATAAAGCAAAAATGATCAGCAGATCAGTCGATGATGAATATAATGTAATAATAATCTTATGTCAAATACAGAATATCTATAACTCTGCCTGAAACCTATATGAATGTTGTTATAATCATGTCTGACAAATTACACACCTACTGAATGCAATTATACAAATTTTATAAATGGTGAATTTGATTATTTACCAACTTATGATTCATTTTCTTTCATATTTTGCATCCTGACTTGAAAAGTTCAAAATGAGGTGTTCACTTTCTTTCATGTTACTCAATTAGTGGTGGAAGAAGCACTCTTAACTCTGCTCATGTCTGGCCATAAAGCTCTGTTAAAAAAATATCTTGCTTATTAACAGCAAGATACACTTAAAGAATCAAAGTAAAAGTACTCATTGGGCAGAATGGAAATTGGAAATACTCAAGTAAAAGTACCTCAAAATTGCACTCAGGTACAGTAACGTTGCTTTAGTTAATAGCTAAGCAAAGCAGTTCACTAAATTAGTTAAACCAGCTAATTATGCATTCCAAAAAAAAACAACTAACTTTGGCTTAACTAACACGGTGGAACCAGTGTTTCCTCGCTCCTCATTGACCCTGATTACAAGGTGATGGTGGCTTATAAATCATCATACCACATCAACACCAAACAGTGAGGAGAGAAGACACACCACGATGTAAAACCATTTAAACCACGCCAACTGCCAAGATGTACTAAGATTTAACAACTTAATATTTACTTAACTTCGCAGGGCATGTCAAAACACATAACGGGAGTAGTTTAGACAACACACCAGACCTGAGAGCTAGCTTCTGTCGCCACCACGTGGGAATGGAGTGCTGCAGGACTCAGTACAGTTGAGACTGTTGTGGACATTACACGAGTTAGCATTTTTGCACTTCCGGTTCCCTCGTCTCGAAGTCAATAGGTTTTTTGAATGGGCATTTGGTTAGATGCCCGAAATAAACTGGTTTTTCTACGACATAAACCACAGCAGTGAATACTCTCTCCCTCTCGTGTTTTTTTAAAGCTTGCACGTGTCTTAAAAGGCGCGGTTGCTCACAAGTGGCTAAACGAGACTACTAAACGTCATCACGGCGACCAGTCCGCTCGTTGTGCAAGCTCGCGCTCATGCGACCGTGGTGTAGTTCCTTGATAGCCTAACGTTAGCTTTTTACTACTGCACGTTTCAAAATTAATTAAATCGGTGTTCATCTGTAAATATTATCTTGCTGAACACAACGTCTTAGTATCATGCACGCGAGTTTGCCACCGCGTTTATTTTCCGCAAAAATCCAAAATCCAATGGAAAAATCCCATTGTTATTTATGCCAAGGGAAGCAGCGGGATGCTAACTTCCGGTGTTGGCATTTGCCAATCAACATAACTGACACGCCAGAGAGCCAATGACTGGCTGTGAAGCACATGCTCTCCTCCAATCACTTAACCTGAAACACAGTTGCGGGTGCCGGGTCTTTGAGGAAGCCTCTTCCACCTCACCGCAACGTGTATTTTCTGAAGGCGAAGGTAAACAAGATTAAGCTTTTACTGGATAACATTAAACAATCAAGTTTTAATCGCTACGGTTACTTGAGGCACAACCAAAGATGCTCTCTTACCGGAGTCCGTTTAATTAACTCGCCTTTTTTTTTTTATCGCGAGGCGATTGTGTTGTAACGTTGCAGGAGACCAAAAACAAACATGCTAACGATAGCCTGCTAACTTTAGTTGCTAAGAATACGGAGCAGCAGCTGGAGATGTTTTCTAGTCGAGAGTTGTCTCTCTGTTGTCTTTGGGATTGTGTCTTTGGTGCTATTCAACCGTCGCACGTGTTCTACTTATTGAAGCTGCTTGTTTGTATCTCTTTCCCACACAGACGCGACTCACTGTGTGCAATGGGTCGCCGCAAGTCAAAGAGAAAGCCCCCTCCGAAGAAGAAGCTGACGGGAGATCTGGACTCTCAGTTCACCTGTCCGTTCTGCAATCACGAGAAGTCATGTGACGTCAAAATGTACGTAAAGTGAAAGCAAACGCCGGCCTGCCTCACGTTTGATTCGTTGATTTCTAAAGGTGATTGTTGCCAAACTTTTTGTTTTTCCGTCAACAGGGAGAGAACGAGAAATACTGGAATCATATCATGCACGGTCTGCTTGGAGGAGTTCCAGACCCCCATTACCTGTATCCCTATTCATGCATGGATTTTAGATGACGCCACAAATAATGACAGGAATATAACAATTATTTTTAGTAGCTTTTAGTGTGAACGTTTTTTTTCTAATAATGGTATTTAAACAAAATGTATTTGCACTTTCAACTGGATCCCACAAAGGGGCCCAGCATGGCTTAGGAGACCTCCTCCCCTCACACCTTTACAATTAGTTTGGGGGCTGGTTGTGGTCTCCCCTTCATATACAACCACCTGTTGTCATGTGACTGATGTTGCACACTTGTTTCACAAGATAATAACATCTGCATTGCTCTGCAAAGTACGGATCATCCTGCACAGGCTCTTACTCTTCAGCAACAAAACCCTTTGAGGCCTTAACCCGTTGCTCCTCAGATCTGTCGGAGCCAGTCGACGTGTATAGCGATTGGATAGATGCCTGTGAATCAGCCAATCAGTAGCCCCCGTGGAGCTGGATGACTTTGAGGAACTTGAAGAGGATGGGGACGTGGCCCAATAGGATCCAGCCGGTCAGAGGACATTTAGGAAACTTTTAATTGTTCTGAGGTTTCCATATGGTCACTTACAGAGTTAGTTTGTGTGAACTGCAGCAAGTAGCGACACGACACAATTTCGGTTTTGATATTTGTGACGTGACCGGATTTGTCTTCACACATTGAGCGGGGCTTTCTATTTTCAATATACTTTTATTTTTTTTATTTTTTTTTTGTCTCAAAAATCCTGTTTTTAAATAGTATTATTCTGCAGGGTTCTGCTTACTTTTTTTTAACCGATAGATATTTTTAATTTTTTTTGTATTTTTAATAAGCGACCTGTAACGTAAGTGAAAGGGCTCCCATCTTGGCATTTTCATGTGAAACCAATAGAGAGTTAAATCTTTTCGGGTAGCATTACAAGAGAGAGACCTGTGTGGATCTCATTATCATACACTCTGACAGTTCAGGCGTGACGTTACAGGTCGTGTCCACAGTCGTCCTCCTCATAAAGACATTTGTGTCATAACATTGGGTCATTCCACTGGTTCGAGGAACGGGAATGTGTGAGATTTACGCTAAGCTGCTAAAACCAAAGGTTTTGAACTGTTCTTGAATCATTCAGTTTGTCATTTGATTGTATCTTTTGGGCTTATATTTTCAAATAAAAAAAAAAATCACAAAAAAACAATCAAATGATCTCTATTATGAAGCGAATATTTACAGAATAGTGTAATCTTATCCTGAAATCAAACGTTGATATTGACTGTTTATTTTCCTATGCAGCAACCAATAGTATTGAAAAGCAGGCTGCTTTTCAATACAATGTAATACACTTGATAAGTGTGATCTTGGAAATAAAGAAGCAATAAGACTTGATACCAGTTCGCCTCTATTGGTTTTCATTGTATTGTATAATGAACTTAATGTACTGCATTTTAATGCCACTTTGAGAGTAGATTTGTTACTGACACACACTGGATTTTTTTTTCATTCCTTTCTTTTTGTGATGAAGATGTGGTTTGACTTTGATTTGATTTAGTTGAATGCAAGTCTTTTTTTTTCTTTTCTTTTTTTTAATGGTTGAACGGGAAAGGACAGAGTGACATACATATCCTGTACAGCACTGAGCACCACCAGCTGGTGACAAATGGAGGGACAACTTCAGAATTACAGTTGAGGTTTAATTACACTGTTGAAGAAATTAAGCTTTAAAATCACATCCACTAATTATTTTGTCAGTATCAGTAGATAATAAGCACCTTAAATGACCCTTTGTTGAGTATAATTTCTACTAAATGTTGAATGAGGTGAAAACACACTTGGTGACTACCAAAGGTGTGTTTTTTTTATTTGAGTTTGTACTGTTTCACAGGTGGAGTCAGCAATTAACTTTTTGGTTTTAAGAAAACTTACAAAAATGAGATGCCCTCGGCTAGTGAATGGATGGGGGAGACACACACACACACACACACAAAACACATTGAGCTACAGCACTTCCATTGAAAGGGGTTAAAGACACCAGGCAGTGCCAGTTCCAAAGTAAAATGTCTCGGGTGCACGCGGCTTCTGATCTCCCGTTGGCATCTGTGGTCGTGAAACATTTTTCAGGAGTCCGGCATCCGCTCCTCCCCGCGGAGCCCATGGATGAGGCCGATCCCAAATGAAAGAGGACACAGTGCAGCGGGGGCCGTGCACCAGGCAGGGCTGAGTGATAATAGATGAGATGTGGAGTGCCCGCCTGGCCTCTCCACCCAGGTAGAGAGTGTCCGTGCATGCACGATGGACCGCAGTTGGAGGGGGGTATTGACGAGGCCTTATGAAACCCGCTGGAGGAGGATCACAATGGGGAATGATTATCACTTAGTGTCTCCTCTGTCTCCCCGTGCGTCCCCTCCGACTGCCTCCCTCCCCCTCTCTCCCCCCCAACCGCTCCTCGCTCCCGCTTTCTCTCTCTCCCATTCAGCACGCGAGGTCAAGTGTCAATCCCGTCTCCGTTGTCAAGGCTGCCAATCACCCACAGAGTGGGTGAGAGGCAACGGTTGCCAGGGAAACAGAGCGATTTCGGTTGCTAGGCACCTGGATCTGTGCTCACAATAGTCATTTTGTTGCTTAGAAGCATACACACACACACACACACACACACACACATACATACACACTCACATGCGTACACAAATACACACAAACCACAGAAACGGCTTTGCCAGATCAACAAGTTTACACAACGTCAGTGTGAAAATCCGTATAAATTATAATTACACACTGTGCTAATAAATAAGAGATTTGCTTACGCAGTAGTAAGAAATCATGGAGTGGTGCATGAGAAGAGTGCAATTCATCATGGCCACATTTGCAAACGGATGCTAATATATTGCTGAATTTGCAATGAAATGTTGATTTTCTAATTTATAATACTTTTGAAATAATGCTAATGCACCAAAAAATGTAAACCGGGATGTTTTATTCCAACAGCTGATTAATCAGTGCACGACCCGGCCCACACCTCGACCTGATCAATAAAAGACATAAACATCCATCACTCTGACTAAAAATAGTTACTCATAAAATCAATCAATCGCTTATTTCCCCACTGGCACACTGGACCCGGTGAACCCAGCTGCGGAGTGTGTGTATATTCAAACATATGGGGGGGAATCTGTCTGTATGCTTGTTTTCATAAGATCCATCAATCCCATAATTTCCCCTCTGGCATGTAGATCATGTGAACCCCTCATGCAATTTATATATGTGTGTGTGTGTGTGTGTGTGTGTGTGCGTGTGTGTGTGTGCGTCTCCATCATGACAGCCAGTCAGCTGAGCCCGAATGCTGAGATGTCAGCTGAGGGTGCGAGTCTTGACATGTCCTCATGCGTTACTGTCTCCTGTTGCCGCTACAGGCATCACATTCTCACACATTTCTACGGCACGAGCCAGGGAGTCAAAAATAGTAGAGCACAGCGCGGTGGGATGGGATGGGCAGTTTGTGCACATGTTGCAATGTACCATCCAGTTGGCGTTCGAGGAGCCAATTGCATTTCTTTTTTTTTTTGCTGCACATTTCCGCTCAGGGGGAACATCTGGTGCAGGGGGGGGGGGGCTGTGAGAGACACTCATCAGCTGATAAGATTATGGGCTCACTTGTAAGCACGACTGACTGACAAGGGTAATGTAATCAAGAAGGTTTGGAATTAACGCCTGAGTCTGGGGACTTTGGTGTTAAGCTCTCCGAAACTAATGCCCGTGGGGGGGTTTAGCTCAGTGGCACGGTGCGAGTCCTCCCCATGCAGCACCTCTGCAGAGGAGAGGGCTGAACCTGGCTGGCGAAACCAACTCATTTCCTCCACAGTTGTAAGAGACTGACATGGATTTCTATACTGGGTTGATAAACCCGGTACGGTGATAAAGAAATTGGATTTGGCTATAGCCCTGATTGCGTTCTATTAAAAAAAAGAACTTTTCTGATTGAACAAAATAAAGCCCATAAAAAGTCACCTCTGGGTGCTTAATTAATAACCGCCCCATGACTGTGTCACCCGCCCAGCTTGGCTGTACACATTAACACGTGTCTAGTCTCATGCCGTGGTACACCGTATACCGAATGGAGCTCTGATTTTGGGTCCACTGTAGATGATAAAGCCTCCACTCGACTACGCGTATTCTCAAGCAATAACATCCACATCTGTATTATCAACCCAAGAATACCCGTGGTCGAGACCGGAGCAAAGAGGCCCACAATCCTTCACTCCGTCTCCTCTCTCTCTCTCCTCCCAGAGCTCATTCCTTGTTTTGTTCTTCTTCTTCTTCCTTTTTCTTCTTCTTCTTCTTCTGTGTGCATCCCCTCAGCTCCTACACTCTTGAGTGAGATCGCAGCGGTGGAGGGAGGAGGTCTGCGCGTGGAGGCAAATCTTTTTGAGGGCAGCACCTAAAGGGATAAGAGACACAAAAGAGACGGTATTTATCCTTGAGTAACAATGCAGCGGCAGTGCTGGGGGGGAGTCATAATACACGTGTCACGCACGCTGTCGAGCTCATTGTTGAGACTTACTATACCAGACTGTATAAGCTTCAGCTACACAGGCAGCGCGCTACACGAGCTGCACCGAGTAAACAGACCGCACCGCCGACAGCTATTCCTTTGCTCCCTGCCGGTATCAAGCAACCATTTAGCCGAGCGCCGAGGGAGAGGGGCAGGCTCACCAATTATCAAATAGGTGTCAGTGTGTGTCACACTGGCGCCGAGGGGAGAGACGGATTACCAAACAGATGTTCAGCCCCTCACCTCCAGCCCCTCCTCCTCACCTCATGTCCTTCTTCATTCCATTCCTTTTTTTTTTCTCCTCCCCCCATCTTCTTCTTCTCTCCTCTCCTCACTCACTGATTGTTGGTAAGGCTCCTCTTGTATGCTCCCCCCCCCCCCCCCCCCCGCGCGCTCTTTCTCTTTTCCCCGGTCTGTCCCATTGAGGATGAGCCCGACTCTTCCTCATCCACACTTGCCAATTAGGGACACAGTCGTTGTCAATCAACAGCGGAGGAGGATGGAACAAGAGGGGAGGAGAGTCGTTGGGGAAAGTGGGGGAGTTGCATCAGCACCACAGACACACACGCACAGTCAGGCATGACTTGACTGTCTCTCTCTCTCTCTCTCTCTCTTTTCTCCTCACTTCCTCTCACCCCCACCTCCCCCTTAACCTTTTCCTCTCTCTCATCACGGTGATCCCTCGGTGGTCTCACCCGCTCTCGCCCTCGTGTTCACCCTCTCACTCCCCTCTCCCTCACTGCTTCCCTTGTCCTCAGATCAGCTCGTGTGTGTAACCCCCCCGTCTCCCTTCTCCGACCAAACCCGATACTCCCGGTCACAAAATCAAAAACAAAAAATTCCCATTTGCCACTGACACTCCCTCTCGCCTCACTCACACCTGTGCTACCTCTCCTAACCCACTGTCTCCTGTAAGGGAAGTGCCAAAAAACTCATGTCCAGAGGTCCACTTGTCTCCCTCATTATACTTCTCTCTCTCTCTCTCTCTCTCTCTCTCTCTCTCTCTCTCTCTCTCTTCTTTCTCCTCCATCCTCCATCTCCAACTGTCCATGTCTGCGGCTGCGGATGATGATGACAACTCAAGTGGACGTGTCTTCTGTTCTCACCATGAGCTGTGAAGAGGCGCATGTCAGAGATCTGGTGTAAAAATACACGCTTTGCCGCTGCCCTCCTCGACTACCGGTGTGGTTGTCTGCCCGCTGTCACTAGGATGTCTCCGTCTAATTTGAAGACACGCTTCAGTGTAGTTTTTTTTTTAAGCTGCGATGAGTGTGTGTGTGTGTGTGTGTGTGTGTGTGTGTGTGGAACACTGTCTGAAACACTTTTGAATGCACGGCCCAGGCCCTGCAAGACCCAGTCAATTCATGTAAACTGACCCTGCATCCACGATACATGCGATGCCCAATAATAGCTGTGCAGACTGGATGGCAACTTTATTTTCATGGGCGAAAGACATCTGGTCTGCATTTCCAAAGTAAAATCCATTTCCTGCGTTGACTTCATTGAAAAAGTGAACTGGCTCCAGCCGGAGGGGGCCCCTAATGAAAGACAATCAGTCTGCGTTTTGATATTAATGTCTGACGCAACAGACGTACCAATCTTTTAATGTAGCCTACCTGGCGTTTCAGACGGGATGCACACTCGCAAGTGGTATTGCGCCGGAGGCTGAAGACTTGAGATGGAGACGGAGACGGACGCTGGGCTGCCGCTTTGCACATTACTGCTTAATTGCTTGGAACCGAAGGCGCTGTTATGAGGATGTTTATGCTTACGCCTGCAACGGCGAATCTTTCCAGTCACTTTGGCTACACTGTGGAGTCCTAATAGTCACTACCCACACAAAAAATAAATGAAATAAAAATAAATGACTCGGTGAAGGCATGCGGCAACGAATTCAGCCCGGAGAGTGCAGAATAAGACCCTCTCTGACAAAGTTTCAGTGACAAATTTAACAGTAACACTTTGGTTTTCTTAATTTTGCATGGGCCTGAACGCATCGGCTCCAGTTGGCCTACTAGCACAGATAACCACACAACCACACACACACACGCACACACACACACACACACGCACACACTGTACAATTGCAGATAGCCCAGCACCTGTCTTCTACGTGACAGGCTTGGATATTAAGCTTTCTTTGTTTGTAAATACATCCGCTCCCACTGACAAGGAGAACCCAGTTCCAGAGTGGGCAATTTAATCTTTAACCCTTTGCAGGGAGCGTGGAGGAGATTCGAAACCACATTTGTCTTTATTAATTAACAGGCTACAATAAAAAAAGAGGAGCTGCCACGCCGCTGCTTCAGCTGCGTGCGGGTGCAAATGCTCGTCTAGTGATTCGATGGGAACTTTAGTTGGGAGTGATGCTGATGGGACCGACCTGTTTGCTTGTCAGATCGTAAAGCGTGCCCGACGAGGAATTGATGGGGCGTTAATCCCGCGCCGTGCACGTATAGCTGCACGCGCTGGCTCCCATCGACAAGTCCTGTTTTCCCCTCACTTGAATGAATATACATATCTCTAAATATCAGGACGGACAGTCTAAAGTGCCCCGAGCGACGCCGCGAATGTGAAACTGTCGCTTTTTTTCATGGTAAGTAGCAGTAGGAAAACAATTACATATTCAACTTACCGCCACGTCCACCTTTATGTCAGCTTCCCTTCGAAGAAGACGCTCCATAATGCCACACATTGTATCCATGCTGAAGTGTGAGAATAGGCGATGCTGTGCAGGGAAACGCCCCCCCCCCCAACTCCTCCTCCCTCCCCCGCTAGTCCTTTCTCTCCTGTGCTCTTCTCCTCCTGCTTGTGGGGAATCACATAACCACTCCTTGTTTTTTTCCCATTTTCTCCGAGGGAGGGATGGAGCGATGGAGCGATGGAGCCTATGCAGCAGCAGCAGCAGCATCCCATGCAACCCAGCTGCCACTCCTCACCTCTCCTCCTGCTCCTCCTCCTCCTCTTTTTTTTTTTTTTTACTCGTGGCCATGCCTCCATGCAACCCTGGCGCCTAAGAGCATGCCCTATAGAGCAGTGGTTCCCAATCTGGGGTGCGGGGACCTCAACGGGTACATCATGGAGGTCCGGTAGGCCGCAGTAAAAAATAAAATACAACTGAAACTGAAGCCTACAGGGAGAATCTTGTCAGATGGGGGCTTTGAGACAAAATCCTTTGGCTTGTTTATACTGTCTGTTTCAAGTGTGACCAGGTGTTTCTCCCAGGTCATTGACCCTTTTGCTAAGTCCCGCCCTCGAATGCAGAATGGCCAATCATGGCGCAGCATCTTCCCACCTGGGTCCGACAACTATCTAGCTCTACTCCATAGCCTCTCATGCATGTTACGTTTCTACAATAAAAACCTGTGGAGGTAGCATTAGCAGAGTGCGGTAGCGCATCGTTAACTAGCGTCAGCTCTTCTATACTATCTACTGAAGGTATACTAATGCCAGCAGTGAACAAAGGTATACCCGGCTTTACAGGAACAGTGTTGTTCCTTAATTTCATTGTTCTCTGTCTCGATCACCAGGTGATGTGTGGATCATGTGATCTGTAGCTTTAGTTTCTATCTTTCTATTTTTAACGTGTTAGATCATATTTCAGGGAGTGCAGTTAGTGACAGTGTGGGCTCCACGGTAGCTCTGACAGTGGGGGGCGGGGCTTAGAGAAGGGTCAATTGGACCTGTTCTATTATGTCCCCATAGGGTGATATCATAATACTATTATATGTTGACTCATATTATATTGCGTGTTTTGTGACTCATACAGTCTCTCTATAATATTCATATTAATGGGGATGGACAAACCTCTAAAATACAATGCAATTATGTGCAATAAATAATTAAGTCTGCTGCCTTTTTTTAGGGTTATAATGTTGTAAAATATTGATTCAACTCCATGGTCTCTTTTGAAGTCACAGTTTGTAGTGCTGTGAGTTTGTTTCATTTTACACTATTTAGACAGAATAGCAAAACATGCGTACAATAAAGCAATGCAATAGTATATAGAGTGGAATTATTGTTTCTATTATTTTGTCCAAGAAGTGGAATCTAATGCTGCACACACTTGAAACCAACAGCTGTCTGACAAAAATATATAAAAATAACAAATAAGCACTGAGGTGTATCAGATGCAGAAATAGAGGAGCATCGTGTGAGACAAAGCCACCACTATGTTAGTCATTAATGCTGGAATCATAATAGACTGAAATGGGACTTGGTTTGCATGTCCTGAATGATGTTCCCTGCAGGGTCTTAACAGAGGTTTCTATAGCCTGTGGTGTGTGTGGGTGTGGGTGTTCCCACTCCTAATCCTGTCTCCTAGGACCCCTGTATCCGGTTGATGGTCTTCCTTAGCAGACATGCTGGATGGGATTGGCATTAACGCCTCTTATAATCCTCTCCTCATCTAGTGGCCTGTAAAGGAGCTGCCCCTAAAACCCCAAATGTGTGTGTGTGTGTGTGTGTGTGTGTGTGTGTACTGAATGCTTCAGTAATGATGCACACTAGAGCTAAATTGGCTTTTCTATAACTTATCTTTATGTCCCCTCCCATGTCTTCTCTTCTTCCTCTCTTCGCTCTCTTTACTCTAGTCAAAGACGTCTGAAACAGAACAGCAGACGGAGCAAACATGTAAATGAAATGTCTTCAGAGCCCACAAGGCCGACGCTGTAAGGCACTGGAGCCTTCAAGGCCGTGAAAAAAACAGCAGCATATTTCCTCAAACAAGCAGCCATAGAGTCTTTTCTCTTTCCCTCACACAGACACACACACACACACACACACACACACACACACACACACACACAGCGTTAATGGCTTCAAAATTGTCAGAGGCAGACCATTGAGCATAATCAGGAGACTGCAGCAAGGCGAAGACCAATATTTGTAATTTACTATGACAGAGAGTATATTTTTATTACCCAGGGGCTGCTGGTTTGTTTTGGGATGCGATAAACCACGCTCATCCATGCACTTTTTATCTCCCTCAGTTCACTCACTTACACTCACTCCTTTTATTTCTCCTTGTATTTCTTCCTTTCTTACACACACAAACACACACGCACACAGTGGTTCCGCCCTAGACAGTGTGTGACCTCGGGGTCATGAACATTACGCCAAACAGACAGACACTGAGTCAGGGAGCAAAGTTCAGCTCATCAGAGGAAATAAATCTCAGGTACACACACACACACACACACACACACACACACACACACACACACACTTGCACCCCAGCAAACACACGCACACACACACACATATACTCATACACAATCATTTCTTTTTTTTATTGGTCTCCTAACATATTGTCGGGCTCATGTTGGACAGTTTTAAAACATAAATGTAATCTACCTCCTTGTTGAAACCTGGTGCCTACATTACCCATAATGCAACTCGACCGTCGTCAGTTCGGTTACAAGTCAGTGTGTAGACTGCCGTTTTGAAGTCTTGGGCTCTGCATTTTGTCCGTCTCCATCTTAGTTTTTGGACGACACTATGGCCATCTTGGTTTTTAGTCATCACCATCTTGGTTGTTGATCGTCCCCATCTTGGTATTTGGCCATTGCTATCTTATCTTTTGGCTGTCGCCATTTAAGGGAGTCGCCCCCTGGCCATTAGACTTCACTTTTCAGAACTGGAGATTGCCGCCTGCCTGTAGAGCTGTGAACAGACTTTGAGTTTTTAAATCGGTGGAGTTCCCCTTTAATATATTTAATGTTATACCACACATATATTTTTGTCTTACCATATGTTGAAAGACACGTTTATGCCATATACATGTCAGTATATCGTGTCACTCCCATTCATTTAGGATTGGCAGCTCTTAAAGTAAGTAAAATACAAAATCACTTGTGTCTCAGACAAATAGCTTTCAATATGTAAGGTATCAGAAAACTATGACGAAAACACTAAATCACTATAAGTGGGAGCAGCATTTATAATTAAAAGCTCATTTGTACAGTATGCTCAAATTTAGGCAAAGATTGCATGAATCATGTCTCATTCATCTCTGCTGCAGTAAACCCCGGCCTCCTCACTGCACTGACATTTTATGACATATCTCGTTTTCCCTGTGTGTAGCTTTGAGAGGGAATTACTCATGTCCAAAACATTGATTCAACAGTCACAAGCCATTAGAATAAGTCGCGTAAATCATGTAATTTAGAGGTTTCGCACTCTGACGCATAACTTTTAAAATGTCAGTGATTCATACTCTAAATAGAGTGGAAGGATGCTTGTTGCTGCTCAGTGGTCAGTTTGTAGGATTGGGAACTGGGAAGCTGGCAATTATGATGGAGGAACTGTGTGTGTGTGTGTGTGTGTGTGTGTGTGTGTGTGTGTGTGTGTGTGTGTGTGTGTCAGTGTTAACAAGAGAGACAAATAGTACACACAAATGGGAACAGAGAGAGAGAGAGAGAGAGTGAGAGAGAAGCAGGTGCATCACTAATGGCTTTTTAAAAAGGTTACAGCGTAGAGCTCTTCTTTTCTAATGGGGCTCCGGCTGTGCTTGAGAAGCAATTTCCGGAAAAGATAATGTTGTCGAGAGAGTGCAGAGAGTTCTCCGTTTGTGTGCCTGTGTGTGTGTGTGTGTGTGTGTGTGTGTGTGTGTGTGTGTGCATTGTCGTTAACAAGACTGACAAACACAAACTCAAAGGAACACAAAGAGGGGGCGGGGAGAGACTGGGGCAATTTAGAGAGGAGAGAGGAGAGAGAGAGAGAGAGAGAGAGAGAGAGAGAGAGAGAGAGAGAGAGAGAGAGAGAGAGAGATGGCCTCAATCTACATTTCAAAGTAATTGTGCCATTACATTACATTTATTAGCTTGATGACTGATGCCTAATGTGGGCCAGCAGAGGCCTCGTGTGGAAAACATTTTAAAATCCTCTTTTCTGTTTTAGCATATATTTACATTCCCAAAGTGCTGTTTAATTTCATAAATATTAAAACTGGTGAATAAAAAAAAACACTCAGGTCCTCAGGTTGACATGGTGAACACTGCCACCTGGTGTCCGTATCACCTTACTGCCACAACATTTTGAAGCGAGGTGCAGTAAATCCACTGTCTCCTGCCATGTTTAGGGTTTTAATTGTTTTGACATCCCCATCATTGAATTTACTGCAAATTAATGTAAGTAGGTGTGGGTCAAACAAACATAGGAACGGGAGACCGCTGTTCGTGTCCCGTACGAAACTAAAAGTAATATTGACATTTTTGTCACCTTAGTCGATCGTTACCCACGCGAGTCAGTGAAGTGAACGTCAACCACGCTTTTTTTCCCAAAAAAAAGCTATATTAAGTTTAAAACAGGTTTACAGTTCATAAATACATAGAAAATGTATACATATACATGCATAATACACAAAAACCGTGACAGCATCAGGTTTTTATCTAGAGTTTTTCTCCTTCTGAGGTCACTGAGTATGTGTTTTATAACCACATCGCTGTCTATAACTGTCTGATCACATACCATGACACATCTAGTTTTCCAGTTTAAAACATGTAATGCTGACAATGAGTTGAAAAAGATTTCGTCGCTTCTTATCTAACAGACCATACTGTACATAACAGAATTATAATTAACATGGAAAAGTAGGCCAAGGCCTTGAAGCATGGACCAGACCTCTTGAGCTCTGTAGCAGTCCACGAGTAGATGCTGTTGTGTTTTATCCTCATTACAATAAATCATGGGACATTTTGTTGTTGTTGTTACATAGCAACTCCATGATACAGTAGCTCATACAGCAAGTCTGTTGACAGACAAGAGCCAGCGGACAACTCTGATGCTCTCTTAAATATTTTAATTACTTCCTTTCCTTTAATATAAGTTACATTTTTTGATTCAATAAATCCTCTATATTTGAAATCGTTGATTTAAAAAAAAAAAAAAAAAGTAGAATTTGCTAGATAGACCATTCCAGTCTATTTTCACACAAAGGTGTAAACAATAAAATGAATAGGGTGCTTCACACCGGAGTGACTTGCTGGGACACTTAAATAGAACAGAGCCATCGTTAACGTTATTAGTAACACCTGTGCTTTTCCTTTTAATGCAAGTTGATATCCATCAAAAATGTCTCTTAATACTTTCACGTAGAGTGGTCATGGCTCATGATTTGAAGTAAAAGCATTAAACAAATGGAACTGGTAGAACAGCAAAGATATATCCTTACCGAAGAGTGCGAGATATTACAACAAATCAAGTGAGAAAAATGCAACGCAGGCAGTGATGTGTGGTAATTGCAATTTATTTTGGTAAATAAATACAAAACAGAAACATTTGTAACATGAAAATAACATCATTTTGGACAGTTACAGTGTTCTCCACCCCTTCAGTTGTTTACAAAAAAATATCCAGACTGAAAAGTTTTTCTTTAAGTAATCTCCAAGCTATAATGAGCGCCTTCTGCTTTAACAGGCATTGTTAGGGACGCCTTGGCAGGGGTCCTTTGAAGGCCTGCACTTACACACAAGCACAAGTGTGTAATTGTAGCAGCTACTTTTGACGGTTTAACTGAAGAAAAAAAGATTGCCAAATTAACAGTTTTGCTGCCATACAATGTGCTCATTATAAACATACACACAAATCTCAATGAACACGCGCATGTACACGCACGCACGCTTGATAAAATGTCTTTATATAACCCATCGCGTACTCTCCTACCACAATAACCTGCCCTGCAGTGTCCTTTTGAACGAAGCAGATCCAAAGCAAGTTGTGAGCCAAACACAGCGAGCGCATGCTGTTCGATTTCACACACTGCTCCACCGCGCTACATTCCTGCTTCAGACCAGGCCTCGACTCGTGTTCCTGCAGGACAGGTTCAGGTAGCTTCACATTGTTCACACTATTTAAACATAATGATAATGTAGTATATACCGTGTAAAGAAACCTATTTACTGTACAAAACTATACAAAACTCAAGAGGTCCTACCTCTGTGTTACACACTGATCTGTGCCATTGGTTCCCTAAAGTCCGTGTGAGGAAACAGCTGAACAGGACGGATAAAACAGTGGCGTCAACAACTGACGCAGAACTACTCTCATCACACAATCGCTTCGGAAAGCAAAGGGGTAACATTTAGATACAGGTAGAGAAAGAAAAAGAAACGGGGACATTTTATGCAAACTAACACCAACGAAGTAGTCCACATGGGAACAGGCAGTAAGTCGAATGATAAAACCTTCCAAATATTTCACAGCATGGACGTAGAACCTACAGCTTTTAGAAAACACACACCTGAATAGTCAGTAAAAGACATTTGGAGAGCTGATGGCAAATCTAGTTCAGGGATGAATTAACCGATGCCCCAAAAACAAATGGTAGTATCACAAGCACAGCCCTAGTGTGTATGAATCTCTCTTCTGTCAGAGATCAAACCCAAATCCCCCCCCATAAACAAATAAGACACAACACAGTTCACTGAACACCAAATAGGTTCATCTGTGCCATAATTTACAAAGGTGCTTTCCTCTTCGACTCTTGTTTGTTTTGCGGACAGAAATAAAAATCTGTGCCATAATACTCAACAGTACCTGCATTTTGATTACATAAAGGTCTTTGATTCTAATATTGTCCCTTTTTGTCCCCATTGTATTGTCCTGAGTGTTGCAAAATGGTCTGTTGAGGACGATCCACCAGCGATTGGAATTTTCTTAGTTGCCCGAACCCTCAGCTTCGCTGAATTACTTTGATTTGATCAAGTGTTTCATCAAGTCATCACCAGCCAACAGTCTTTAGAGTCTCTGTTGTGGGTCTTTGTGGAAAACAGGACAAGGAAATAGGGACACAGTATTGCTTCAACAGCTCTGGCTTTGGCGGGTTCTTTCATTGGGTCTTTTATCACCTGAAGGAAAAAAGGAGGCCATCGTGGAGGACAAACAGGACAGAACAGGACAGAAGGACAGAAGGACAGAAGGACACGTATCCTCTCCTGCTGGTCCTTAGCGGATGACAGGTTTCAGCCATGCACACCACACGCACGTGTGCGCTGTTCTGCCTCCTGTGATTGGTGGACCATTCAGACCTGCGTGGATTTGACTCGTCTGAGAGGATGTCGTCCTACGGGGTGGGCAGGGCAGGGCGGGGGGTATTCAGTGGGCAGGTCTAGACTGCGCTGGTGAGGCAACGCCGTGAGGGGAGGAGCACATCGGGAGGGGCGGGGGACGGGATTGGCTGATGGTCATGTGATCTCAGAATACGGTAGCCCTGGAGCCTAACAGGAGGGAAGAGGACAGAGAGAAGATTATGAGAGATAGAGAGGGAGGGAAGCAAAGAGGAAGTCAGCATAAATCCACACACATGAAACAACTAAGATTATCAGTGAAGACACCCTGACACACTTTTGAAAAAACGAGGTCTACAGCCATGCTAGCGGCTCTGTGAGGCTGTAGGCACAGTGGTGCAACATGTTTAGTTTATCATGTTAACATATGCATCACTAAATTCAAAGCCCAGCGGTACCTGATGGGAATGATATGCTTTTTAAAAGGTATTTGGGCATAAACAAAATTCATCTTCTGGGGAGCATGAGTGTCTAATAGCTGTTGATATATTTCCATAGAAATAGAATAGGAGCAGAGCGGACATGCCGATTCAACCCTTGTATGGGGCTAACTTCTGTTTAAATAAACCAACTTACAGCAAGATGCCGACTCATTTAGGTGAAGTTTTGCAGTAACGACTAAAACGAGCGTTGGAGTAGTAATGTTTCGAAGTGTAGAGAGCCAGAGTAAATCAGCAAAATTTAGCAACTTAATGCTTCATCCACATGCTCTTGTCACAGCGTAGGAAAGCACATCGACAGATGAGCGGCAACTTTGTTCGGCTAAATTTCTGTAACCTGTGTTACATTACAGCATGGTGGAATTAGCAACATAGCTTATAGGTTAGCAGTGCGCTAGTGAGCTAGCTTGCTAATTCCACCATGCTTTAATGCTACACTGATTACAGAAAATGAGCCGAGCAGCGGGCTGGTGGCCTGCGACAGCGCTGGGTCCGCCTCATTCCCCGCCGCTCCGGAGACGGACAAGGTACATAGCTAACTAGTCAGCCATCCACGGAGCTGCGTACACCCTCTTCCTGGCGAGCTGTGTCAGCACTTAACGGCACCTCTTTACTTTCTTTTGGTAATATGACCACTGAAAACAGCTCAATGTGCATTCTAGTTTACATACATTCTATTTCTGTTGGTATTTCATTTTGGACTAAAGGGGTGGGCTGACCGCGTGGCATTCCCCATAGCCATGCTGCTAACATGGCTAATAAGTATTTGCTCACCAAATGACACTTTTAAGTCAAAAATATGATCATGGACACTTTGTGCTACTTTTGATTATTTCAACTATTTGATCAATGTTTTTTCCGTGATGTTTTCCCCCACCCCTTACCTGGAGGCTACTTAACTTTTCGAGTGGACTCTCCACGCGGGGCAGGCTGAGGAGAGGAAGCCCGATCGCGGACTCTGGACGCTGTGGAGGCGGAGGAGTCGGCATTCCTATCTGGGTCTGCTTGAAATTGTTGATCACACATGACACCTGATGGAGAGCAAAGAAAAGAGTTATAAGGTAAAGGGAGGACAGAGATCCCCTCCATTGCACTCAGAAGAGGGAGGCTTTTCTGGTGCGTGAAAGTGCGCACCCGAACATTACTGAAGAGGACACTTGCAGTATGAGAGGGAGACAAAAAGAATGACATATTGTAGGAGACATGGGAAGATAGGGATGAACCACAGGGGGCACTTTGATCTTTAAAGTTAACTTTTGCAGAAAATTGATTTAGGCCAAGAGGGCCCAAGTCCAAATTACGCTATTTGAAAGTACCATGATAAAGACTCAGATCAGTCCATTCACTTTCATAGGTGTGACAGTGTGTCCCAAACTTTTTTTCTGGGCAACCACTTTTTAAAAAAAACATCGCAACACAATTCGTTTTTGATCTCTGAAATTCCATCCATCTCTTCCTCCACCCTCCCTTCCCCATATCTCCCTCCCTCTCACCAGGAAGGCAGCGATGGCCCCTCCGGTGACAAACCCAGCCAGGACATCATTCCAGTGGTTTCTGTGTTCAGTCACCCTCACCACCCCCACCAGCACGGCCAGAGACAGCAGCACCAGGCACAAGGTGGGCTTAGTCAGACGGGTCCCTTTGGTCCGGAACACCAGGGTCACGTACATCTGGAAGACAGAGATATATTTCAAATGAAATCAAAACGCCATGTTATTTGTTCACGGTGAGATGCACCGTGAACAAGTCTTCAGTCAGCCGGCTGAGACAATTCACAACGGTGAAAAGCTTGAATGAGCCACAAGAGGCCGCACTCCGCAGTGATTTCAGAGCAGCTGAAGGGTTCCATGGAGTACAAAAGAAAGCGTCGTAAACACACTGTCATGTTTGTGTTTTCATGTGTGTGCGTGTGTGTGTGTTTGTGTTCATGTCTGTGTTGCCAATTTCAGCTATGTTTTTACAAATTCTTGAATGTGTGTGTCAAATGTAAGAAAGTGTGTAGTCCTTTTCTTTACCGCTCTGACTGAATTAATATCTGATTTTTTTGGAAAAAGGTATTTCAGAGAGAAGCGTAAGCTATGATTGGCCAGTCTGCAATTGAGGGGTGGGGCTTAGCAAAGGGTAATTTGCAAAGTACAAAATGTGTTTGGTGCCTTTATTTAAGGTGTGTTGTAAAGTTATTCTCTCTCCCTCCTCCTAGCTGATTTATAAAAGCACCAGTAAACGATTCATCAACCATTAATAAATCCCTTGGTCACAGCCCCTGGTGTGTCTCCCATCAACCCATTGCACCCCGCCTAAAGTTTCCCTACCACCGTGTAGATGGCTGAGTAAAAGCTGAGCGCCGCGTCTTTGGAGGGGAAGGACTTGCGGGCGGACGCCACCAGGTACGGATTTCCTGTGCAGGCCCGGCGCTCGGCGATGTAGTGCACCGGAGACTGGCAGCCCAGAGCCGTGTAGTTTGGCCTGCAGGCGGACAGGAAGTGCGGCGTCTGGTTTCCTGTCACCACTTGACCGGCATTGGCAAAGATGGTGGTGGTGAAGAGCCCGAAGGAGTAGACACCTGTGTGACGGGGACAAAAAAGAGACGCAGTGGGAAAAGAGGGAGGGTTGGGCGTATGTAAACACAAAATAAGTGAGTCAATGAGACTGGTGCGAAACAAGCACTTAAATGTGGATTAAATGCTTACGCTGACTTCTAACTGTGTGGGAGTGAAATGCCAGACAGACCTGGCCTTTGCTTTCATATCTATGGTCCATCACTAAGATTCATAATTTGGATAAATACAGGCTACAGAGATGATGAAAAAGATCATCAGCAGAACATAAAGAGAGGGAAAATGAGTCCACAGGAGACATAAGAAGGACAAGCTATCTCTCTCTCTCTCTCTCTGGCGTTGTAGGAGTGCTGGTACAAGTCTAAATGAGCCTCGGTCCCAGAGCACAGAGGCTCTATTCAGTCCAAGCTGCAGAACCTCTGATCTTTAGCACTATAACTGACCCAGAAAACGTACAATCCTGCGGAGGAGAGGGTTGAAATAACAGCAGTCGGCGGTCACTATGGTCTTCTCCTGAGCTCCCTCTGTCTTCACAAAGAAACTGGTCACTTCCCCGATCAGAATCTGGGACAAAAAGAGAGACAGAGAAACCACACATCTTTTTTTATTTTTGTCAGACAGAAAGCTAAAACTGTGTGATTAAGGATTGATCCGCTTCACCAGTTAAATGTGGTGCGCAGCAAAAATTATTCACGGCCTCGCAGCGATTACATTTCTCCTTGGCCGGCCTGCTTTATATTTCCCTCACCATTTGGCTGCTTTTATGCCGCTTTAGCAAATCCCAACATTAACACCTCCCATTCACTCTCATCAGTGGGAGTTTGTCGACCTCAATGTCTCATACACCTGCTATCTCTCCATTTCTCTTTTTTATTTATTTTTTTAATTCCGTACACATTTACAGCAGCTCTATAAAACCAGGGATACACTTTGATTAATAATGCCGTGCTGGTTAATAACCCCAAAAGCGAACATTGGGTTTGCCAGGTAACATTAATCAAACACATCTTGTACCATTTTTATGAAATATTTTAAATGGATTAATTTACCCCACCCTGATCGCACCTCCATAAAACCGCCATTACATCTTTATTATTATAGCCTTAACACATTCAGAACACCCATTTAAAGAACCCACCCTCAAGGCCTTGGGTTTAAAAACCCAAGTCCAATCAGCAGGGCATTGATCTCTTTTGACAAGGGAATGAATCAACACCATGTAAAGCACATTCCTGGACACCGTTACACCCCGAACCTGTTTGATCAGAGGAACCCCCCGCAGCCGACAGAAGCATGGATGGATGTAGGTTACATGCTCATCCAATATGCATGGCCCAGAGCCAGGAGTGTGGGACGATGCTGATGCTCACTGCGCTGCGTGTGACAGATGACGGTGGAGGTTTTACACCATAGCGCTGACTGTTATGGAACGGTTTCAGTGAGGGGTTGTGGGGCTTGAGTTATGTTCCTTTTTTTGGAGCGCGAGGCGACCAGGAGTGCCACAAAGTTATGCAGCCCTGAAGTCATGTGAGGTGGTGAGAGAGGGTTCTGGGTTCCTTCAGGCTATTCTTTAAGAGATGATGGCGGTGTGGTTGTTTTGTCACCTTACTAGAAAGTTCAGAGAGCCTGATACACAGATTTATTTTGGTTCTTCCGTACACAGAGAAAACACTGCTACGGCTGTGGCTCTTCAGTTTCCTTCAGGTTCCTCTTCCCAGTGTTCTCAGAGTCCCCCCCCCTCTCTCTGACTGTGTTTATGTTTTGTCTGCGTGTGCCGGTGTGGGCGTGGTCTCCTGGCTCTGCTCGTTCTCCTCACCTGCTGCTCATCAGCTCGTCAACGTACAGTATGTCTGGGTTTGAAATCATATAGTTCTGTGCTATTCATACTATTCATACCATGTATGAATAAAACAATCAACTGCCCCACAATGCATCGCGTCTGGGTGCCTTGAGACCGGTCTAGTGAGATTTAGAGCCAAGCTAAAAGCTGTTAATATGACGCTTTATTAACTTTTAATATGTTGTCAGGCGAGAAAAGTAACCGCTGAGATTACCAGTAACGTAAAGACTTGCATTTTTATATAGCGCCTTTCAAGTATTCCAGGTCACTCAAAGTCACAAACACCCACTCATACACTGATGGCAGGGGGTTGCCGTGCAAGGTGCCAACCCTGCCTATCAGGCTCTAATCTAAATATACATTCACGCACATTCACACACCGATGGCTCAGCCTTCAGGAGAAGTTTGGCGTTCCGGATCTTGCCAAAGGACACTTTAGACATGCGGACTGGAGGACTCTGAGCCACAGCTGCCCAATTTGTGGTCAGTTTATTTAAAACACAACGGCATTTCACAAAACACAACGACTCAAAGCAGAAAAGATATAGGTATTGGACTCTCATGGGTCGATCTAAGTTATTGTTTGGGACCTGAATGGCACGTATCTGGTCTTAGTCCCCATCACTTTTTCCAAGTCATTTCGTGGGTCACTCTTGTTATGTTTCCACTCTTACTTCTATGATGGAGGGACTCGTAGCGTCCCTCCATTAAAGCGTACAGGGAGCATCACAGATTTCACCCTGTCATGTTGGATTCAGGGAGAGATTTGTGTTCATTCATCCTCTCCTGCAACATCTTCCGTCCCACAGTGCTGTTATGCAACAAAGACAGACTTAGTATGTGACGGCCTTATATAAAGCCTACTGTACTGTACAGCACTGTCAACAAATGGTCCGACTCGTTCCAGTTAGTATATGTGTACATTTCAGTGGGCTGCTCAAACCTACAGAGCCACTTGACGTCTCCGTCTCTGCGTCACCATGAGCTCCATTAAGAGGGAAATCACTACAGATGTCTTGCAACACATGGTTTCCACAGGCCTCCGATTTTCAGGGAGGTTGTTTAAGAGCTTCGGGCTGCAGGAATTCTTTGAGCTGGTAGTTAGGTGTGGTATAAAATTGAATCGGAGCGTCTGTGGGTTGTGCCAGAACACATGTAGTGAGCGGATTATATACTCAGGGAGCAAGACCGTGAAAAGATTCAAACACCATGAAGAAAAATGCAGTGTCGCTACAACAGAAAACCGCGCGGACAAACTTTAACAAATGGTTATGGGGGGAGAAGAAAAGGAGGAGGAGGAGAAGAAGAGGAGAAGGAAGTGGAGGAAGAGGAGCGGAGGAGACAGCAGGCACTGATGATAGTCAGCTAGCAGCCAAAAGGGCAGAAGGCATGAGAGACTTGCAAATGGCAATTAATCAGCATGCAGCTGAGATTACAGATTAGAGAAAAGTGAAAAGAAAAGAAAAGATGATTGCAACATAATTGAAACTATCAAAAGGCTCATTTTGAACTTCCCAAACTGGCTTCAACAGCTGTGTATGTGGCAGTGTGGCCAAAACAAGTGTAAGAGATGTGCACTACAACAGGAAGATGCCACAAAATAAAAGAGTTTCAGAGTTAAAAAGAGAAGACAACACTAACTTTGGCAGTGTGTGAAACAGATACGGCTGCTGCAGCCCCAGACCTAATAAACACACAAATGTTAGCTGCGAAACATAACAACAACAAAACAAAGAAAAGGGAACGAACAGGAATATCTGATGTATGTAAAATCAATTTGTCTGTCTTTGTGGTACCTGACGACTGGAGCTCATTTTAAAGTTTGCCATGAAAAGCTGCAGGTAATAACATCGTCTTGTTCCCACTCTCTGTGTTCTCTCACTGTGATGCAGAATGAAGTCTCCATCCCCCCCATTAGGGAAGCAGTTGCAATGTCTTCTCCTCGTCCGCTCACATCACTTTTTCTCAAATGCTCCCAAGCTAATGTGTTTACATCCGCAGCCGGCGGGTGATGGGGTCCCACTACGCTACATTTGTCGCACAGCCATGTATTCAAGAGTATCTGCTGTCGATTCTAATCCCTTTTCATACAGATCTTACTTGAAAGGTTGCTTCGTTGCTGCTCTGCTTTAATCACAATAAAAAAAGGTGTGTGATAGAAAAGAACTGTAAAAATGTATTGATAGCTCCGGGCTCTGTCGTAACCATGCTCCTCTCCAGCAGCTCGTAGTTCAGACGACCGCAGGGATCAATATTCATGCAGAGAATACACAAAGGCTACAATCTCTTGGTCTTTGACTAAAATGCTAATAACCTTGCAGATGTTTTCATGGCAGCTATGTAGTTAATTTGATATCTGAGTAGGAGTCAACAGAGAGAATGAAGGCTGGACTGGAAGCTTTCTGTTCAGCACCTGATAGTGACGAGTTTTCTACTTAATCGAATATCTTGAATTGTTATTGTTCAGGCACACTTCTACATGTCGCCTTCATCCATGGTATGTCACAAATGTGTCACTGGAAAGCGCTCCTGCATTCGCGACCAGCTAGTGTGGCATTCAGCAGCTAAAGAGAAAGATACATCCCCAAAGAGTTGGTGGAGACCAAACCAGAGCTAAAAGGAGAGTGAATATTGGAGTTGCATTCGTCTGGTGGGCAGAAACACGACTCCAAATGTACAATTGTAACATGTCTGCAACATCAGCTTTATATCGTGGAAAAAAAATGTAATGCTGTGGTCTTGTGGCCCTTTGCCATGTGCATGCAGCATTTTTCTTTTCCAGGTAGATATTGATGTTTAATTTTACATTTTAAGCGATCAAATACAACACGAGCACCACCATGTTGGCTGATATTGTAGCCGGGGTATTTATGGTAACATAGAATGTGTTGTAATAGAATATATTGTGATGAAAAACTAAAACATAACGTTTAAGTGGTTTCATGACAATATATTACATTGAGATAGTGAGTAATCATGGTGGCAACTTTGTCTTACAGTATCTTAATGACATAAAGATACCATCAGCAGTGTGTCTCTCTGTCTTCCTTTTTCATCCACACCGCAGCTTCTTCTCAGCAGAACTTCTCTCAAACCGCAAAAACAAGTCAAAGAAAATAATAAATGCCATTTGACATTTACAGGACTGCAATTGCAGTCCATAGATGTCATTATTGTTTCGTCACTGATTTAAAAAAGATGCTATATGCCAAAAATAAATCAACAAGCACAAGGCAACACATACCGAGACATGAGCAAACAAAATTCAATGCAACACACTTGGAAGAGAAACACAAAGCGAAGAAAGGTCTGACACACAAGCAAAAGGCCATATGCACTAATGGAAAGTTAATGAAAAAAAAAGTTTGTGCGCATGTGTGAGAGAACAAAAGAATTATTAGGAGACCAGAGGATCGAAAAGAAAGTGGGGAGAGATTCGAAAAAAAACGCCCCATTCTCTCGGAAGAAGATGAGATGGGCTGACATTCAGCAATCCTGAAACACAAAACACAAAAGATTTCCTCTGCTTCGAAAGTAATAGGCTGCCTCAGACGGAGGAGAGGATGGTAATTTGAGGAGTATTTTTAAGGGTTCAGCTGTAGTGCAGATGGGGACTGTCAGTGTACCATCATGTAGCAGCTGAAATACACTCTCCTGTCCATGCTGAGCTGTCTGCTGCCATCACTTTGTTTGCCATTAGACAACGTCGGTCGGTCTTTTAGGTCTTTGTGGTTAGGTTTAGGCAACAAAACTACTTGGTTAGGCTTAGCAAAAGATTGTGGCATGGGTTATTACATACGTTTGTTGTGTAAAGTAAATAGTCTTTTTACGTAACAGGCATTAAGTACATAAGTTACTGTGAAATAATGGGACATAAACAACGGTCTCCTCGGTGAAAGTCTGTTTGTTTTTCCCAACAGCCCACCACGACTCTCACTTTTTATACTAAGTTCCTCTGATTGTCAAATAATGACGTGGATGGGTTTAAATTGGAGTCAGTTGAAAGCCCGAAGTGTCTCATACAGACGCTAAAGGGTGCCTCGGTATCAGACGTCGGGGGGCACAGACCAAGCGTCAGTATTTGACGAGTTGGGAGTGAGAACAGGTCGGTTTACCTAACAAGGCAGGTATGACCGACATGGTTCAATGATAACTTTCAATCTTGTTTCCTTTAGTCTTGGCGGAAGCTCAAGTTTTATTCTCAACTGAAAATCAACTGGAACAAGGTGAAAACCACTCGGCAGCCAATTAGCGTTGAGCAGATGTTGACTGTTTCCTCGAGGCAATCGCTATGTTTTTTAGGCTGCATTTATTTTACCCTCGGATAGTCAGAGGGATGAAGAGGGATCTCAACTAGTCAGAGGAGATGGTGTGATTAGAAAACAGGCTGACATGTGTGTAAACACCTGAAAAGAGAGAGAGAGAGAGGGATGACAAGAGGAGAACAGAAAAAGGGGGAGAGTTGAGAGAAATTGGAGGAACTGATGAAAATGACACAGAAAAAGAGAATGAGAAGAAGAGGCGGCTGAGTAATGACTGACATAAAGCGCCTCAGAGAGCAGAGATCACACGGCCTCCTTTGTCACGAATGTAGGAACACGTGTTTGTGCACAAACGTGTGTGTGTGTGTGTGTGTGTGTGTGTGTGTGTGTGTGTGTAGCTGTTTGTCAGACTTTGTCGTCAAGAGTGTTTTGCAACTCTGACAACTATATAGATAAATTGAAAGGATTTGGGGTGGAGCAGAAGAAGAAGAAGACCACATGAGGGGAGAGTGGTGGGAGAAACTCCGGAGGCTGAACGCGACATAATTGGCTTTCTTTGATTTTCTACCTTTTGTGACACGGTGACAGCCGATTGTTGGGGCGTTCTTTTTTTGCTTCTTTTTCTAAAAGCGTGACTCCAAACAAGTGTGTCTGCTCGTACGACGAAGTTGACAAAAGATGACAAACGAGGTTCAAAAAGAGAAAATCGTGAAAAAAGGAAAAGCGATGAAACAGTGATGGTAAAGACAGTCAGTTTGAAAACCTAATTTTCCGAGGAACGTGTAGTGGGACAACAAACTCCCACTGTTTAGAGAGGAACTGTAGACTACTGGATGTTTCTTAATCATCACTTTCACTTCACGGCTCCTCCGCAAAGATACATTGCTTGAAAAACGAAAGACAGCACACATACAGGGATGTATACGCATAATAAACACACCGTGTACCGTGAGTCATACTAACGGGAGCAAGTGACGCAGCAATAAATGCCGGTTTGACGTCACAATGTATAAAAAGAAAACACAAATCACGAGGATTACACCATGTCTACATAAAGTATATCAAATGACATTTGTTGACATTGCAAGCCCTGTGTTCTACTTTAAACACACATGCGCACACACACACACACACACACACACACACACACACACACACACACGTGCGCACGCAGCCTTCTCACGCACCGCACCGGCGATGGTAACCATGACAATTTAGCTGCTTCATCATCACCCACACTCTCTCCATCCATCTCTTTTTTTCTCTCTCACTCTGCTTTTATTCTGCAGCTTTCCCAGGTCTTTGTGGAGGAGAAACTATGCTACCGGAAACACTGATTCAAAATATAAATTGTCCTTTCTCGCCTGTTTCTTGGTCTCTCTTTGTGTTCAGTAAGGTTTGAAGTATGACCCTGTATCTTTTCTTGTCTCTTTGCATTTTCCTCCCTTCCCCTCAAGCCTCCCCCCCCCCTATCTGTCCTCATCCTGCTTACTCTCCATCTCTCTCTCTCCACCTCTTCACATTCCCCCTTTTCTTCCTCGAAGAAGAAGCGTTTCTTTCCATCTGCCTCCCAGTTAAGCAGAAACAGAGGATCAGTGTGGGATGCGGATGAGGCCAGAGTGTGAGTGTGAGTGGATGGCTGGATTAGGGTTCTCATCTAAGGGTTAGAGCTCTTATTACAGGCTATCGCAGTGGGAGCGGACGGCTGGTCGAGGGTATCGACGTGGGGCTGCACGGCCCGCTGTGTTCGTCTCGCAATCCTCCAGCCTGCGTGATTGGCAGCGACCAGATAAAGCCGCGATTATCCCTTATTATCCTCTGCCCTTTTTTTCACTGCTCATGTCTCATAAGCACGACTGCTGACGCACCGATCTGTCTGTCTGTCTGTCTCTCTCTATGTTGCACATGCAAACACACACAAGGTGGAATAATTAAACATGGATGGACAGATGGTGATTGGCAGTGGCAAAACAGATTATACCAAATACGGCATTTTAGTTGGAATTAAATTAGCTTATAATGATATTACACTGATGCCAGGAAGATAGAGTCACATTATCAACATCACAGAGCAACCCTCTGAACCCCAAAACCCTCTGACAGGCTTGAAAAGCATGTTTTCTTCAAACAATTGCCAAAACCTCACCGTTTCAGAAGCTGTAACAAAATTAATTTTCCTTGAACACATCATGTGTGAGTAATGCTTCTGTCAGAAAAAGAAACCAAAACAAAGCTCAGAAAAAAACATTTTATTCCACATGTCTCACATATAATCTCACCCCGGAATAAACCTACTGCTTTAACCAGATTCTGTAAAAAAACAATAATTCTGCGCTCCTCAGCGTAACTAGGAAGCCATGATTACTTTGCCTGAGACTAACAGTCACGTGACAACAATTCCTTGAAACTTCGACTGAACTGCAGGCTGCTGAACACAGAGCATTGAGGAAAGGACAGGATAGGCTGGAAGTAGAGGTTGTAAAAAATTTTAAATGTTCAACATTGGTAACACTTGGAGAAATGTTAGATGTATAGATTCCATTGTTTTCCAATTTTTGTAAAATAAATTGTCAAAGACCACGGAGAGAAACATTTGACAGGAGCCAAAAAACATCCCAAAACTGCTTGGGGTTCAGAGGGTTAAAACCTGATATAGGTAGTTAGTGTTTTGGTCTCGTTTCCTGTCACTAACCTCTCCTGTGGACCGAGCCGTTCCTTCACACTCCAGCAGCAGTCTTTAGCTCTTCCTGCTTGTTCCCCACTCACCTAATCCCGACCCACCTTTAGTTCAGATCTGCCCCTCATTACCATAATCAGCTCCTAAAGTGTACAGTCCCAGACACTTTTTCTCAGCACCCAGTGGCCAGCCATCCTCTGTAGCCCTTTTGTCTTTGTTTTGAGTGCCATCACAGACTCCTCTGCTGGGCTACCATGCAAGGTGCCAGCTGCCCATCCGGACTCAAACTAGTCATCTATATCCATCCATATACCGCAGGCGCAGCTTGCGGGAGCAATTTGGGGTTAAGTGTGTTGCCCAAGGACGACATGTACGAGCGGAGCCGGGGATGTGATTGAAGGACTACCCTGCTCTACCACAGTGACCCTGATAGTAGACCGTGCTGAGAGCAAAAGGGGCAGGAATTGGTCAAATGCAATCTGGAATCCCATCATGAATCCGTCTGATGAACATTTGGCTTTTTTTATTTTATTTTCAATATTGACTGTTCACCGAGAGTAAACTTGTGAAACAATTTGGTCTTAGGCGTTATCTCTCAACTCCGAATTGTGTCTCAAGTTGCTCATCTGACCGTAAACAATGACCGGCGCACGCAAGAGGAAGTCTTAGCCTATCCGGATATATGCTGACAACACCCGCTGCCCTCAAAGGCTAAATCACGGTGAGACTGATAGCCGATGGCTCGGAGATTGCCATGATGGTATCTACACTGATTGACTTTTAACAGCACATCTCACATCAGCGCCAAAAATCACTTTTGTCGAACTTTCGCGTTCTTCCTCTCTCCTACACTCCCTGAAGAGGAATTCATCAAGGGAGCTGATCTCCTCGCAATCCGATTGGAAGAGTTTCAGTGTGACAATTATTTTTGTCCCGCTCGATGGCGCTTCCCAATCCTCCTTCATCTGTCATATGTGACTCCATTATTCATGAAGGATTGTCCCCAGGCTTAACAGTACGCAAACTCCTGGTCCATTTGCATATGGGCATTGGACTGATTTGTGAGTCTGTGCTCATGTGTGTGTGTTTGTGTTTGTACACTTCCCCCAGCTTGTGCGATAAAACACAAGTCCGATGACAATTGCAATCAACCGGAAAATGTCAGAAGAAAAGCATGATTGCACGAATGAACCGCCCGAGTTCTCCTCGTCAGAGAACACCCGAAGACACTCACTTCGGCATTACTGTTCAGTGCATGCGTGGGAGCGTGGGATTGTGCATCTATGCACGATAGTGTGCGTTTGTGTGAGCACATTTCTTTTGGGTTGCTTGTCAAAGATGACAACTGTGATTGCGGTAACAATAGAAGGTAAATATAGAACAGAGAAAAGGCGAAAAACGCGAAACGGGAAAAACCTGGGTTTTATGAACAGCATAATTTGCTTTGCATTAGCATAACAATGGAGCAGTCACAGGGAGCATGATGGGAGCCATCTTAATGCAGGGGAAGTGAGCTGTGGCACCTACCGCCTCCCACCACCAATCAGATGTGTCGACCTCAAACACCTAAGCAGGGAGTAGAAAGCCAGTTCCACCTCCAAGTGGTTATGACAGGAAAAAGAGTGTCGCTGGCTACGGTCTAGATTTGACACTTCCACATTATATCTGAGATCCAATCAAGAAGATTGGATTTGGGGATTTTGCTGCCGCTGGAAGTGCAGCCTTGCGGTTGGAGAGGAGGTGGTTTTGTCTTAACACATTTACAATAGCTATTGAAATACAAACAGCGGAGGGGGAGAAGGAGAGGGACCTGAATTCACACCTTTGACCTATAGCAAAGGCTGTTGATCTCTGAGGAAGCACGAGAGGACTAGATAGTCCGTAATCAAATCAGCTGTGTCACTCAATTCAATTCTGCATAACCCCGCTCTACTGAACGAGAAGGTTCCCCTCTTTGTATCCCCTTTTGCCACAAATGAAATGTACCACTGCAAGCCTCCAGCACCGTCTATTTCGTGAGGTTGCACGAATGAATTCTCCTGAATGAATCAGCTGTCAATCATTTGGGATTTCATGTGTTATTCTGTAAAGAATGTATTTTTCTTCCCACAAAAAAAAAGGCCTTTTGGCAACCCCGAGTACAAGTTGTACTGACATGTGAGTTACACAGGTAAGTACAAAAAGCAAAAGCAACAGTAAAGGTACTGAAAGAGCAATAGATTTCAGATGCAGTTGGTCTATTGACGCTGCTGTTAGTGGAGAACCTGCTTATCTGTGCCTCTTCTTCTCAGTGGATTTCTACCAGCAGCATTGTTGGTCCAAAGCTTTGCCGTTTATGTCAGTGATAGCCAAACTATTTCCTGCTGGCTAACTCCATTGTAATAGCTCTAGCTATATCTCCAAATATCCATCCTGGTGTCTGCAGGGGATAAGATAAACCACCAAACAACAAAATAAGCATTTCTAAAAACAGAGCCCTGCTTCTTTTACCTCTAGCTCAGTCCGACCTTTGACCTCTGGAAAGCAAAGAGAGCTGCCTTATTTAGCATCCTAGAATCACTTAAAGCTGCTTTACTTCTGCCAGTCTTCCTCTTCACCTCGGACTATTGTCCCTCTTCATCTCCTCCAACTGACTATTAAAATGTCCACACACACACACACACACACACACACACACACACAATGTGGCTTTGACCACAGCCAGCATCTGTTTTTGAAGATACGACGGCAACAACAGCACAATGCAGTTTTTTTTTTGGTGCATCAAGCGCTCTCACTTAATAAACTCTGGCATGACTGGATGATATGGTCTGCCTGCATGGTTTGCAACAATCCCCGTCTTTCTGTCACATGGAGATACATCACGCACGAAGGCTCTTCCCAAGTTTTAAGAGACCACAGAAAACAAACACTGAACGGCGTCGGAAAGACTCTCTTGTTCCCCCATTCCTATCCTTCACTCTTCCTCCTTCAGCAGTCTTATTTTTTTATGGGGTCGTACCGGACACAACCGCGGCCGGAGGAATTATGTTTTCAGGTCGTTAGTCCGTCCGTCCGTCCGGTCCATTCTCGTGAACGCAATACCTCAATTTATACTTTAATACTTCAAATTTGGCACAAATGTACACTTTCACTTAAGGTCAAACGTCCGGGTCCCTGTGTCTTCACGTCCATTTTATTCTTGTGAATGTGATATCTCATTAATGCCTCGAGGGAATTTCTTCAAATATGGCACAAAATGTCACTGTAACCTCACAAAACACATTTTTGCCTATAACTCAAGAATTCTGAAGCTAATAATGACAATTTCACACAAATCTCTAAGAGGACATTTTGGACAGACATGGACGTAAACTGCAACTTGACCGGTTGGCGGAGGCCCACAACTATGAAGCGGTAATTCTAGATGGTTTTGTTTTCTCTTGTTTTCTCTCTGGTACCTCCAATTGTTGCGTTCCTCATTACACCCCTTCCTCCCACCGTGCGCTGCATTTTCAACTCGCTGTGTCTCTCCTCTCTAAGAGCGCGCTCGCTTTGCCTTCCCGTACTGTTGAGAGGCTTATATTTAGCAGCATGACAACGGGGCTCTCTCCGGGGCAAAAGTATTTCGCATTATGCTCCTGACCAACAAGAAAAAAAAAAAAAAAAAAAGAGGTGGAGAAATAAACCTCTACGCTCAAGACTTTTCATTCATTCACCGCCTCACATCCCCTTGCTTGAGCTTACAAGTGTGTGTGTGTGTGAGTGAGGGCTCACATTGTGTCACATGCATCTTAATTCTACAATTACCATTTGATCCTGTTATTGGTTGCAGCTTCACTGTATTGACCGATGGGTGGGTTTGTGGTGTGCAATCAGAGCACATACACACACACACACACACACACAGACTCCATTACATAACACACACCCTCACATACACTCACACACACACACACGCACGCACTAATAATTAGCAAACGGTTCAAATAGCACTCTAGTGTGCTCTTTCAGCTAGCTTGGCTTGGCAAGATAATTGGCATGAGTGCTGAAATGTCACCTGTGCTATGTCTGGTGCATGTATTGTATATCGGCTGTGTGTGCTGGAGTTGAGAGTCACATAGATCGCCTGTAGCCATTCTGACTAGTAGTCAGATCCCAGCACTAGTCTTACACACACACACACACACACACACACACACACACACACCCCGACTCCCACCTGCACACGCAGAATCCGCTTTCAGTGGCAGTGGAGGAGAAGATGTCATCCACCCACGCACTTACCTTCACTGATCCACTGCAACTTACAGCATATTTGCCAAGTACCACACAAGTGCTTCTATTTCCCTCATCCTCTCTCTTTGTCTCTTTCTATGCTGCACACACGCACACACACAAACACACACACACAATTATAATCCGGTGACCACATCAATGATCAAATGGTGGTCGACTCTGTTGTGTGTTGCCCAAATCTCACAGGTTCAGTTCGGCATGAAAGCCCTGAGAGATCGCTGCTGCTTTTCAACAGTTTCGAGACTTTTGATCAGGCTCAAAAGACGCGGCGGATTCTGTTCTAAACTGCGGCAGTTTGAGACCCAAACCCAATTATGGTAAAACCCAAATTTTCATGTTTCGGTGGTCGATGAGAGTCAGAAGCTGTTGTTCCTTATCTCTTTTCAGGCTGTTCTCATTCACTGTTTGTACTTATACCTACGAAAAGTAGGTACTGTAATTAGTATAAAACCCACGTTATCGTGAGCCAGGACGTCCAGGACTGCCGCTAAGGAAGTCAGGGGACAAAGTTATTGAGCTATTTCTGGAGCTTTTGACCGTATCCCACGGCCTTCTTCAGAGGACGACAGAGCTGGTCTTCGGTCATGTGGTAACAGGTGGTCATATAACCCTAATATCATTTTGAAAATCTACCAGAGATACAGTATGTGTCCCCGCACACAAACAATAACTTTTTTTGGACTTGACCATAACCAAGTAATAAATATCTCAGCCTCTTTGATTCCCTTTTCTTTGAGAAGAGGGAACAGGAAGTGCAAAAATGTTAACTCATATCTGGGTTTAAGGACTCATTCCTGCAGCCCTCTATTTTCGCAGTGTCAATGTAAGTTCACTTAAAGTGCTTGTTTTTTCTCTTTTTATTGTATCTCAACAGAGGCCCGTGGGATGGAGCGGTATCTTGGAGCGAGAGAGAACACAGATGCTCTGATTTTCAATAAAGCCGCTTCACACTCCAGGCAAAATCACGCCACTCCGCTCCCACTCTGCAGAGCCCGCGAGCCCCGGTGCCTACAGCCCCCATCCAGTCCAGAGTTCGGCTCAGAGCAAATACGCATACACACAGATAAACACAAAGTCCACCTGTGCATCTGCCAAATGTGTTAATGTGCGACTGTGTGTGAAATTGTGTCAGATACAATAATCAGTGAAGACAAAAAAGTTAAACTATGTTTTCACAACATGAGAAAAGATATTGGGGTGACAGAAGAGGAGATCTGAGTCACATCTATACAGAAATGAAATGCAATTAAAAAAATACAGAAATTACACCAGGACTGCCTGTCAATGCTTGTGTACGTGTGTTTGTGCTGCCCAAATATGTGGCTCAAAGGCACCCACGTCCTAATGCCACTTAGCATTGCAGGACATCAAAGTGAGAAACCCTGGGGGACAAGACAGACCGCCACGGAGACGGAGCTTTGATGAGGATGTGAACCTATGTTTCATTATTAATAATACCCCACTGTGCTGACAAGAAAGTATGGCCGCTCTAATGGAATTCAGCATCTACACTAATAACGTCACGGAGCCTCGATATATTCATTTTAAACTGGTTTAGTGGAAATGAATGGCAAAAATAAAGACGCTGAACATTCATCTTTGATTCACTGCGTGTTGCCAAGAACTCGTGACCTACAAATCGCAATTCTGTATCGACGTTTTAATTATTGAAAAGGTGCTTCAATATGCATTTTTTCAGCCTCGGATGAAGACGGTTCGGCGAAAGTACACGCAGCCATTTAGAGCTGATGGTTTATTCTGCTTTAGTAGCGTGCAGTCTTGAAATAAGGACAGACTCTCTGCACACTCTAGCTATCGCAGACTGCTCTGTGGAGGACAAATTTAGTGCCCGTTGCCATGGTTATGACAGAGCACGCATCCACACACAAATGGAGCAGCGAGACCACGAGGATGCACACCTACACAGCTCTGTCCTCTTTCAATCCACAAACACCACGTGTACATGAGGAGGAACTATGTGTGTGTGTGTGTGTGTGTGTGTGATTATGTGTTAGGTTTGTGTGTGTGTGTGTGCATGTAGGGTATTGTCATGTCTGTGGTGTGTGTGCGCATGAGGAGCACCTGTGGAAGCACTTTTTTTTTTTTTTTTTTTTTTTTTTTACAAGTTGAACACAGACTCACCGTCACAGTGGGGATGGCGGTGACTAGGGAGTAGACGAGGACGGGCGGCGCCTTGCTGTTGTCCTCCGGTCCCGGGTTCGGCTTGGAGTAGGCTTTGTCGAAACAGAAGAAGCCCTGGATGTGCACGGGGAACGTGTCTGTGTACTCAAAGTAGTACGCCAACAGAACGGTCCCTGCCATGATGACCAGCTGGAAATAAAACATATTGGTTCCAGCTTTAGGATTGGATCCGCAGGAGAGGAGGTGGGAGAAGAAAAAGACAGCCGGGGAAAAGAAGGAAGTGGAAAAAATATTGTCACGGATTTATAGGAGAAAAAGAAAGAAATAAAAGGAAGAAAACGGGAGAGATTTTTCCTTCACAGAGCCAAATGATGGATGCTTCGGTAATGTATAAAATGAATCAAGTGTGAGTGGAGAGATAGTGAGAGATGAGGATGAGAGAGAGAGAGGGAGGGAGGGAGAGATAGAGACAGAGGGAGACAAATAAGGAGAAAGACGGATAGAGAGGGGGAAAGAGAGAGCACTGACAGAGAGACGAGGGAGAGAGAGAGAGAGAGCGATCCCTTCAGCGGTGTCAGCGCAGCGTGCAGAGTGGGAGGGTAAAGAAACAAATGGAGACCGATCAAAGAAAATAACGCTGTATGGAGGAAAACAAAAACAGGAAGAGCTGATCGAGGACGGGAGAGAGGAGGGGGGGGGGGGGGGGGGGGAACAAAAGGGGGGAAAAAGAGCAGAGCGGTGGAGAAGACAAGAGGAGGGAGGAAGAGAGAAAGAGAGAGAAGCAACCGTGGGAAAAGCGTTGTGTGTGTGTGTGTGTGAGACTATCTGTATAACTTAAGTTACCAGCTGTACGCAAAGCACAAGTCATGCAGCATAAAATATGATCTCCACAACTATTTTAAACAGTATTTGATAATAGAAAGCATTAGCAATTCCTAACAGAGAGTAAGAGGGGATGATAAACATAGAAAACATGAAAAAAAAAACACGTCATTCTGCACAGATGAGACAGATGCACGAGTACTAATTATTCATTTATACTCCAGTAAACAGCACTCCAACTTCTTTGCCCAACTCCCTGCAGGGAAAACAAACAAAAAATAATCTACAACTGCACACTAAGCTTCTCGAACTGAAAACTGAGGGTTTGTGCAATATTTGTTCGCCCTGCGGGTATGGGCCTGAACCAAAAAAAACTACAAGTAAAAAAAAAAAGGATATATTTATAAATAGCTGATTGGTTGCATCATAATCTGCGACCTGTATTGTTTGCTAGATGAACTTCTATTGTGTGTGGATGACAAATGTATCAGCAGCAAAAACACGAGGAGCCTCTGCTGGCAGGCTGAGCTGCTGGTTTGAGGCCCATGAGGCAGGAAAAGTATCAGCAGTTTGGCAGCTGTTGCTTACAAATTGCTCTGTTAACTTCAAGGGGTTACAATATGTATGGCATTTGTAAGGTTAATAATACAATACCATTGTAAATGACCAGATTAACAACAGTAATTATGAACATACAGTACGTCAAAGCCAGACCTCAAGCAAGGAGGCGGGTTGAATAAACCGACTTGTCTATCACAGGTGTAATTAGTGACATAATTGCTGGAGAGGAAACATCATTGCTGCGGTAGAAAAGTCCAAAAATAACCTCATAACGTCTATTCCTAACCACTTTTCCTTGAGTTAGGAAAAGACAACCGTGGTGTTTGGCGAATCCGACTACACCTTCAGTAAGCTACGTAATTATAATGCGACGGCGGATGCCACTGACGTAGGTCTGCCATGGCGAAACTACAACGAAGGACTACAAAAAGCGCAACTGAAACATGTTTCTATGAAACCTGTCACTCGTGTGCGTGCAGGCTTTATAAAGAGCTTCTTCTGTGAGAGGCTGCTTCACTCGTGGTCTAAAGGAGAGAACCCGGAGCTCCTTCCTTCCTGCTGCTCTCACACTTATCGATCAACAGCGCTTCAGCAGAAACGGACAGTTCACTCGTGCAATATCAATGAAACTGTTCAATATCATTATTTCCTTTGTGCAATAATGTAGATCAAACGGTTTGGTTATATTGAGCTTTTTAACAGTTTAATAATCTATCATAGGCCTAGCTTGTTTAGTTGTTTTACTGATGGTTCTTGTTATTGAGAATGAGAATTTCTTCATTGACAGTTTGCTATATTTACTGTTTATTATATTTATATATATTTTTTTTACTTATTTGTTACATGTTCGAAGTAAATAAATATTAATCAACATAAATCCCATTACTTTATGACTGCATGAGTATAATTGTTAAACCTGTGTAAGATAAGCATATCGTATGTTTTCATGGACGGCCGAATGGTGCGTCACTTTAAATGTTGCCGCCGCAAGGAATTGTGGGGCGGAATTACCTACTTTCCTTTCCTTTCGTAAAGGAAAGTCCAGTGTTTCCTATGCTAAAGGAGCTAATAAAAGAAGCATTGAAGCACCTTTCCTTTTTTAGAGAATTCAAACAGCTCTCATCATGGCGGTCACTTAGATACTTCCGGGTCATTTCACTCAGTTAGGAACCTTCCTAAGCAAAAAGGACTATTCGCCCGCAGCCCAGCCCTATGATCAGTTCTACCTGTGCTCTCCTGCTATGACAGGGGAAAATATCTCCAGTGAAAAACGTCTGACAATCTGAATCTGAATAGTTTGGGCGTAGATTGACTTTTGACATTAGAATCTAGTGAGAACCAAGCAGTTCCTGCAGCTCTTGGTGGTGTTACTTTTTTATTAATAGGAATAAAAAGGATGCTTTTGGGATGAATATTGTGAATATTTGCATTCAAATGAGTTCAATACGGTGTCCAAAAATGCTCTAAAGAAATACGGGGCAGCATTTCACCTCTATACTGTTCATACAATCTAAACTTACAGTCATAAGTAAAACAAAAAAAAAAGACAACTACTAACTAAAAGTTGGACAAGTATACGCAAAATTCAACCAAACTGATGAAACTCTGAGAGACGGTCGAAATAAAACTTCTATCTTAAAATCCCAAACACAATACATAAGACGTATCTGGCATAACATCAGCACTGTAACTTAACATTCTGTCCGGATCTTACACATTGCATCTTCAATGGAATAGTGACATTTTGGCAATTACACTTGACACAGTTCACTTTCTTCACGAAAGTAAGAGGAAAAAATCAATTCCACTCTCATTAGCCTAGCTTAGCTTAGCTTAGCTTAGCATTAAGACAGGAGGCAGGGGGAAACAGCTAGCCTGACTCTGGCCAAGGGTCGAAAAATCCGCCCACGAGCACAACTAAAGCTCACTCAAAAAACACATCACATCTTCTTTGCTCAATCTGAAATGTAAAGAAAAACAAGTTGTTGTTTTATAGTGTGTTACTCACTCCAGGAAATGTCACCATGCTGGGTGATCTTCTAATGCTCAGCTGGAAAGCGGATGAACATGTTTCTCAAAATGTCAAACTATTGCTTTCAGTATTAACGTTTGATGTGACGACATCAGCATCTACACCCACAGTTGTTTTAGTTGCCACGTGTTTGTGCTCATTTCGTTCGTATTTATGTGAAATTATTCTTTGCCGGACTTGACGGAGAGTCCTCTTTCTGCTTTACAGCACCAAACGGGAAAAGTCTCACAGTGGCAGAAGTCTGAACAAGTGAGAAACCATTGAGAGAACCTCCTCCAACATGTTTATCCTCTTCAGCAAAGTGACAGAGTACCCCAGAGTGCTATAGGGGCGGCTGGGGAGGGGGGGGACTTGTTACACGTAACACATTTCAGCATTATTACACACTGAAGAGTGATAATGAACATGGGAGGGAGAGGGTGACCTAATTCAAACCCCTTTACACCGCACGCTCCTCCCCGCTGTCAGCTCGGCTTCTCTGCATCTTTCCTTTTCCTGTTTCCTTTACAGTCACTGAAAATCCGTGGATGACTCCCTTTGTGAAAAATAAAATCAAATAATTGATCTGTGCGTACCCGTGGCAATGTGCAAGCCTAATCGACTGTGATTTGTTTGTGGGTCTTTGCACTGAGGGACCACAGCAAGGAGAGCATCATAATGGGGGGGATGTGTTCGTTGACGACACACATGCCCGAGGCCCCTAAAAGCCAAATCTGTATATATAGTATCAACACATGCAGGCAAACCACACAAACACCTCCATCTTGTAGTATATAAATATAGTCCAAGAATACCAAGCAGCTCCATGTTTTTCCAAGTTCTTTTCCATCTGTGTGTCTGGGTGCGTGGGTGTGCGTGGGTGTGTGTGTGTGTGTGTGTGTGTGTTTCCATGCATGTGTTTGGATTTGTCTGCAGGCATGTGGGTGCATTCCCATGTCTGCGGAGCAACTCTTGACACAGGCACGCTGTGTTGAACATTTCTTTCCATCATCCGTTCCTCTGTTTCTTGCCGAGCTACAGAAGGCTTGAGGGAGTGAGCGAGGGAGGGAGGCGCAGAGAGGTGGGAGAGGGAGCGAGCGAGGGAGGTCCACAAACACCCATTAAAGTTTAAACAAACATTTGAAGACAACTGCGGAAACGGCCTCCCTGGCAGATCGTATGTGTCGTTTTGCTTCTACTTCTGCACTGCTTCGGCATTCAAATCGGCTGTGCTTATTGACGATACCGTCAGTTGGAGAGGTCTAGCAACCGTGTGTGGAATAATAGATGAAAAAAATTCTGGGACAAGATTACCACAGTAACTTTAATCAATATGACTAAAATACAAAAGTTGCAGTACATCTATCTTATTGCATTAACACAAACAGGAAATACAGCCGATCCCTCCTGAATACACGCTTATGGTGAGTTTACATCAAACGGGACGCAAATCTTTCCCTCACATTACTCGCGACAATTTGACCCCAGGATCATTTGAATTTACAATAACTACTACATTTGATTTGTGCATGTTGTGGAAGCCCCAGATACGTCGGAACGGCGTCGTGTCTTGGTTCAGAACATCATACGGACACGCTCGGTTCATTTCAACGAGCTTCAGTGCATCTAGCACGTCGGCTGATTTACTACAGCTGTATGATCATGACAGATTTTGCTGTGATTTAATTGCATTAAATGGACAAAAATGATGCTGATATAACGACATAGTGATGCAGATTTGTAAAAAGTCTGAATTCATGTTTGTCAGGTTGGGTCCGCCAGACGACGAGTAAACAACTTATAAAATGCTTGTTTTACTGAATGGAGTCCATATCGATGAGTTCTCCATAGCTGCTCCATCAACCCTCAAAATGAAGTCACCCAGGCATGAATACGACAGCAACGTCATTGTTTACGCCATTGCAACTCTATGGTTCACACACATACATTTATACACATAGTTTGCTCCGGTCTCTGTACAAGTATGAGGTTATGAAGAGCTCACAGACAGCTACAATAGTTTTTTCCTCCATTTCTGATTCAACAACGTCAGGACTTCAGTGACGCCAGGAGGAGAATCTCAAAACTGAAATATGGATGGTGTTATAGACACAAATTGTACTCCTCTGCGACGCGTCGTGTCATTCCCGTCGCCTGGAGCAGATTTGCGTCTATTCTGGACTTTGCGTGTAATATTGTCAAGCGCAAAAAGTTGCTTCGCTTTTGGGGTGAACATTTTTCACATTAAAGTTCTTATTTGACATTTCATCCTCCTTCCCTCCCACATGAGCAAATAACCAACTACCTGCGCACTCTGCAGCCACAGCCAGTTTGTCTAAATACAGCATGAATAAAAGGTCAAAGCAACTTCAAGTTGATGGTTTCTAATTAGCACATCCTGCACAGGTCACCTTGGAATATTCATCTGCATAATAAATGATTTCTAAAGCGCCGTCTGCATGTGCGGTATGAAACTACTGACAAGCTTAAGCTGCGGGAGGGTCAAGACAGGCCGACATTACATCATTCTGTCACATGACTCCACACAGGCTGTTTACCCAGGATCGTCAGTCACATGGCAGCCATCTAGATGTTTGTAAGAATGAGAAAGTAGACACCTTTTGAAGTTCACACAAAAACTAATTGCTAAGTGCAACTTCATTTCTGCTTTATTGTCCCCAAAACCCCCCCCAATACTAATGACAATATAAAGTCCAGCTACTGTATAGGGGATTTATGAGTGACCTCATAGAACCGGTTTTCCACCTTCTTGTGATAAGCTGTTATCCTCAGTCTGTCACCTCCACTTAGAAGACCGTTCACCTTGTTCGTCCATATGTCCATGTATGACCCTTTCAATCTTTTTCTTTATTATCGCTCAGACTTTGAACCTCACATCAACTACCGCCCCTTCTTGAAACAAAAATAATTATTTAGCAGCTTTTTTTTGATCATGTATTTGTAGGAGAATCATCTCAAAGTGGTATGTTCCTGTTCTGATGCAAAACAAAATGGTCACACTCGGCCCGTCTTTTCAAGACACATTTCCACTTCCAAATCCAACCATTGACCTTTTGCAACCGTCCACAACCACATGTCCACCTGATTGCCACACCCATCCACACACCTGTTCCCGGCCTCCCTCACCCACCACCTCACCTGCATCTTATTGCCTTTGTTGCGTTGTCGGCTCATCAGAGTTGTATTGCTGTTTTCTGTCTGCCTGTTAGCTGCCTGTTATTTGGACTCTCTGCCTCTAAGTAAGGGGAGGTTTTTGTCAAAATGGTTACAATAATAAAAATGGTTCGGTTATGACCTGATTGTGGTCATGGTTAAAAAACAACGTTGATTATCAGCATGAGCGAAAGATGAACAGCAGTCTCCCGTGTTACAGTCTGATGCTTCTGTTGACCCATCGACCCAGACCTCATTCCTATGCACTTTGTTGCTCTGTATATTGTATATTGTTATCGCCAGATGAGTGACAACTTTGTTATTTTCTGTAACATAATGTAGCATTAAAGCGTGGTGGAACTAACAAGCTAACTAGCGGACAGCTGGCTGGTTAGCCTGATTGCTAATTCCACCGTGCTTTAATGCTACACTGGTAACAGAAAATGAGCTGAACAGCGGGCTGGTTGGCAGCGGCAGCGCTGGGTCTTCGCCTCACTTTCCGTCGCTCCGGAGAAAGGACAAGCTACCTCGCTAACTAGCCAGCCACTCGTCTCCGGAGCCGAGTACGCTCTCTTCCCAGAAAACTGCAACACTTTACTGCCCCACTGACACGTGTTTCACCATCACAATTAACAACAATTGCATTTTCTTTTGCCCTAGTCAACTGACCACAGATGTCAATGTTCTACTCCTGTTCTATTTCTATAGTCCGCACATTGTTTTTTTAATAATTGAGTCTCTCATATGTGATTTTGATGAGTCTCTACTGGTCTTACTGTGTCTAATTTATTCATGTCCTTGTGTGTGCAGTACGTGTGTAACAGATGAGATGTGGTACTGTGCTGAGACCACAGGTGATCAGACACTTCACAGGTGGGGGTTGTCAAGTGGGCGACCTCCATCCTCAACGTTAAGGCAAGCTAAAGACCCACACATTCACTGACTCTGAATACTTACATGTAAGTAAATAGACGGTCTAAACAAGTGGGAATGACACAAAGTCTGTTGACATCTCTTGCTTACTTAAGACCTCACAGAATCAGACACCAACCGTGTCCGTCTCCTCTTTGTCTCACTCTTATCTTTTCCTTTGAAATCAGCGGTACACCAGTCCGACAACATAAAGACAACAGCTTCTGTCCACACATACATTTGAAAAAAAAGAAGTATGCTGTTCACATATGAACAAAAGAACGCTGCAAACATACAAGGAGGTTTCAAAGGCTCATGGATCACAAACTCCCATGCTAACATATACAGCCGTGTAAAACATTCAACTCAAGTGGGAAAAACAAGACACCAATTTTACAGCCTTATGTTTTCTTTGACAAGAACCAGATCACTCATATCACAGCAAATGTAGAAATGGGTGATTTCGTATGATTCATACAGATTTGGTATTGTCAACTTTTTCAGATTTCAAATCTGAGGTGGTTTCACCGACAGGCGTGACAAATGAGGGATTACTCCGTTGTGCAAAGAAACCCAATTTAATTTAGCTGCTGAAACCTGTCAGCATACATTTAGCCACCAGAGTTTATAACAGAAGGCAGCTTTAAGACGATGACCCCGTTCTAGCTGACCCAGTAAACTAAACGCACTCATCAGGCCGTGTAATTAAGACTTAATGCTCCATACCTCTGCACTTCAAAGGCAGCAAAAGCAAGAGAAAATCAAAGAGACTAATACGGCACTGATGTGACAGAAACTATCCCGCCCTCATAAGCCCTTTAATCAGAAAAGAGGAAAATAAAATGTGACAATAATAAAGTGTAATGGGGAGGGAAATAGACGTGGGCATCGCTGATGTCTCCTGGGGCCAAAACTGTGAGCTCGCACATAAGTGTTGCATGTCCACCCTTGGCCCGTGTGGAGCGGCCAGATGGCAGGAAAGTCAACTGATAAAGTCAAACATGTTTACAGAAGGTGAGAATGTGTGGACGGAGGCCGGTGATGAGATGACAGCACCCTGCTGGGAGACGACGAATGTCACGCTGCTCGGGGTGAACAGGAGACATGCTCTCAAAATGTCCGATGTGTTTTTGAATGAGAACTGACTAAATGTATGAATGAGTCACAGTCCCACAGTCACAGAATCCGCCACCATTTTTTCTCTCCAAGTGATGAAAGTTCCCATCATCCTTTCGAAATTCATATACATTATTTTTAAGCACTTGAAGATCCAATCATCACTAAAGCGTGTGTCATGCGAACAAATGCAACCAATAGTATATACTGTTGAGATGGGATACTGAATAAATCCACTTTTCATCATAAACAAGCACTGTATAAACATGAAATAAAGTGTGTAACACACTTTATTGTAGTTGTAAACAGATATTAGGACATGTATAAGTGTTTATTAATGTAATGTATTTGTCAACAATTATAACTTCTCCTATGAAGACTCATTTTCTAATATGAGACCTGTTGTCATAAGCCCAAAGGAGGAGATTATGTTGTTGAAGAACACATTAATAAACACCTATATGGTACACTTGGTTTGTTATAAACCAATTATTACATTTGATATGCCGCTGATGAATGGAGGACTGAAAATAATGTGTTACCAAACATAACTCATAACTATAACATAGCTATTCATTAAACTACATTATTTTACTGAATCTGCTTGCGCTCATTAATCAGCCTCAAATTAATTGACAAATAAAAAAAAACATATCCTCGCAACAGCATGGTGAAATAAGCACATTAGTGTCAGGTTGGTTTCACAGAGTTACAATCCTCACAGTCATCAGCACAAAAAAACAAAGAAAAAAACTCCCTAAATTAGCATGAGACGAGGCTGCAACACCTCTCCTCCTTTTCCCTGTGATTTGGTTTCCTGATGAGCTCACGTAATCACACTCGCTCACGTGATTAGAGCCTCGGTGAATGTTTTACAGCAGCTGAGGTTTCATCTCTCTGATTTTCAGCAGATGATTAAGAAGATATTCAGGCCGCAAACACACAGTGAGAAAGACACAAACCACTGCACATAAAAGAGCGAACACACACCACCCTCCCCTCACCCGTATACTCACTCATCTGCATAAGTAACATGTAAATGATGGAACAAAAATCCCCCCACCAAAATAAAAAACCTTGCATATCATTGAATCAACATGGATAACAAGCAAATGAATGGGCTTGACTGCCGCCTGGTGTCACCAGATTGTATTACAACATGCTGAGCAAGACAAGTGCAAGATAGATGAGCCGACTGATGGAAGAAAGTGGACGAGCCAGAGGGGGGGGCGGGGGGGGGAGCCATAAAGAGAGGACTGGGAGTGAGAAAGGGGAAGAAGATAAACAGACGGATAAAACAGTTAATGAGACATTAGTATATCACAGATTACGCCGGGGTAGAGCCGGCCGTGCCGCTAGGAAATAAAACCGAGGAAGGCGCCAGAGAGGAGAGAAAACAAAAGGGCAGAGGAGGTGAAAGAGAGCAAACGAGAATGTATGAGAGCTTGAAGTGGAGAGGAAGGTGAAATACAAAGAGGGAACAAGGGAAAGGGAGAGGATCAAAGCAGGCATTCATCTTTAGGGCACCCATGTGCACTCCCCCCCTTCTCCCTCTCTCTCCTTCCACCTCTTTTGTTTTTGTATTTTATCTTTATCTTTAATTCATCAGCTCTTTTTTTCTATCTGTCAAGAAAGATCTTTACCTCAATCATTTTCAAACCCACGCTGTCTGTCCCCCTGCTCATATGGGAAGTTGATTCACCTCAAACAAAATTATCTGCCGTGTTACAGGCGTCTCTTTCCCGATGTAAATTTATGAGAAAAAGTCTTTTTGGGTTCCCATGGCATCACGTGACGAACTTTGAAGTTGAAATTCTTGTCACTATGTTAAAATTGCTTTAAAGCCTGGCACTCTTCCTGGGGGCTTGTAACTAGCTGGCAACTGGCTAGTTAGCTAGCTTGCTAATTCCACCATGCTTTAATGCTACACAAAAATTTGCCAAACAGCGGGCTTTTCGCCAGTGGCAGTGCTGGGTCTAACGGTCCCTTGGAGAAGGAAAAGCTACCGAGCTAACTAGCCAGCCATCCATCCATCTCCTGAGCTGCGGCACAAAACTTTACGACCCCATTGTCTGTAGTCACCAGGAGAACTAACAATTGCCATTTTCTTTCATACTAGTCCCATGACCACGTGAAACGGTTCAACGTCTGTTCTGCTCCCCTTCAATTTCTATAATCTACAGTCTCTGCTTTGCTCCCTTCACCCTTTCTTCCTCCCTTTCAATTCTCCCTCTCTTTGTTGCAGCAACAATCACATAATTCTACAAAATCCCCAGTCCTCCAGCAAACATGCCCCCGCATCTTACAAACGGAAGAATAAAAGCAGATGCAGGCTCACAAAATACAAACAAGTTCCCTGCAGTGCAAGGAACATTTCCTTGCAGAGCTCTCTGCTTACATATATAAACAAGTATTAACATGTATTCATTTTCTTAAATAAACTATTATCTGATTTGCATTGCTATTTTTTCCAGAAATAAAGAGGATTGATGTCTTTTTGATGTGTTTCTTTAAGCACAAGCAATGAAATAATTTCACTGACAAGTTTGACTTTGATGTAATCTGCCCTTAAGCCAGAAAGGATGCCAATTTTGTAAATGGCGAATCTTGATTTTTGGGAATCCTCTGTTATAATTGATGTGGCTGACAGCAGCGGGAATCAGTCTGAATTCCATAATTGTAGCTCAAAAAGAAGCGAGGGGCAAGATTATATCTTACATAAGCAATTTTATGTTAGAGACTTACTCCAGCAAAGATCTTATACCTCTTTTGTCTGATACGCTAATTTGGCCACGGTGCTGCAACCTAGATAGGCGGCTACTCTATTCAACATCGGCAGATGATGCGAGTCTATACTGTGATATATACGGGGTCTCTCGCCTCTCCCTTCCTCCTTTCCTCCCTAAAGTGATAACAGGTGGGAAGCAGCCAGCTAACAAGTGTTTCAAACATCCAGTGCAGAGAAATCCCAGCGCAGCGGACAGGCGGGCAGGTGCTATTCATGGTGTCTGAGGGATAATGAGGGGGAAACTATAGGGAGAGAATAATGTGAAAATGAGTCGTTTTTGTGTCTTTGTGGAGGTGTGTGTGTGTGTGCGTGTGTGTGTGTGTTGAAGAGGGAGGGGACACATAAAAATAATTTCTGTGAGCATTTTCATATAATGAGCATGAAAACTAACACCAGAGAATTAATCAATGATACTAGTCTAAGGTAACGTGTTCAGGGACGTTCTGAATTAGTTTCTCTTTGCTGAATCTCTTATGTGGTATATACATTGCCCATAAAGAGGCTGTCAATCATTAGTTGTATATTAAGAAATGGCTATAAAGGGATGCTGTATGAGATGCTGAGCTGCTTCTACATCAAGATGTATTTAACAGAAGAATTTGTAAGGCAAATCCGGAGTTAGAATGGAAGGGAGCACTACTTGAGTTTAGTAGGCATATTCGGTGCTTAGATACGGAGAAATTGTGAGTACAGTTTGGTGTATGTGTGTGTGTGTGGGGGGGGTCTTGGTACAAGTGAAGCTGTTTGGAACAAAATATCTTTAGAAAAGACTAAACACATGCAGCAAATGTGTTGCTTGGAGGTAGAAGATGTTCTGAGGCAGTATCAGACCCAGCAGGGAATAAGGATGAAGTGAGCGCATGCAGAGAGGAAGATGCTTTGTTGTAGGGAACTGTAGACCTAATGCATTTAGGATGCTGTTCATTATTGAGAAACCGATACTGTGCTGCCTTCACAGCTAAAAAAAAAAACCCAAAAAGACGGCAAGAGATGCCAGAGGACCTCCATGCTCATACACAGCAACATGTAGCGTATATACTTTCAACCAGCAAGGCACAGTGTTTCCTGAAGTTGCACTGAAAAGCCTATGATCAGCTGCAAGACAGATGAAACACAACAGAAGCTTGGTCTGTAATCATTCAGAACCACCCTGTCTCCTAGAAATTATATATACGTTTGATATACTAATTTTGCCAAATATTTCAGGCAAGAAATGCAATTGCCTTGTTAGATTATGTTCAGTGGCACTGCTTTATCAAATGGAGTAGGGAGATGCTCAGGTTACACTAATTCTACTTTGCACAGACTTTAGACAACTTTTTTTCACATACAGTACACGGAAGCACTCCCAAAAACCTGTAAGCAGACTTTAAAGGGGAAACCCGCAAATTTCACATGTTAACTAAGAGCCTAAACCAAAGTACTAGCATAGGAGTAGAACAGACATTGAACTGTTCTCCGTGGTCATTTGAGTAGTACTAATGAAAATGATGATTATTGTTATTTGTTCCGATGACAGCACATGTAAAGTAATGTGGCAGATCTCCAGGGAGAGAGTGAACGCAGCTTCGTAGACGGATTGCTAGCTAGTTAGCTAGTTAGCTTGTCCTTCTCCGGAGCGGCGGGGAATGAGGCGGAGGGACCGTTAGATCAGCACTGCTGTAACTAGTGTAGCATTAAAGCATTAAAGCATGGCAGAATCTAACTAGCTAACTTGTTAATTCCATCATACTTTAATGCTACACTGGAAAGTTGGCCTAACAAAGTTGTCACTTATCTGGCGATAGCAATGTTCTTTCCTACGAAGTGAGAAGTGTGTGTGTGTGTGTGTGCGTGGATTAAGCATTGAGTTGGCAAATTTGCTGCTGGTTTTAGTTGTTAGTAACAACTAAAGCAAAAGGAACTTGCCTGCATGTTCAACTCAACTCAACATTACATATACAGCACTTTACACACAACGCATTTCATTGAAAGTGCTTTACACAATAAAATAGAAGAAAAAGTGATGATGAACAATAACAATATTAACTAATAATAATAATAATAGTGGGGGAGAATCAGATGGTTGGCGGAGAGAATTAAACAACTTGCAAATTAGTAGTATGTAAACTGAAACAGGAACTCATGAACCACATTTTTGCATGACGCAAAAAAAAGTAATGACGTAAATTTTATTGATTAGGCAGAAACTACTGAGCAGGCAAACATTAGGGCATCTGCAGGGAACCTGGGAAATGAGAGACGCAAGCAGACGTGAACGGACACCTCAGAGTATCATCAGAGACATCATTGGCCGCAGACCTGAAACATCATGTTGTCTGATGATCAGCATGTCTGTTTACTTTGCAGAACCCGCTGTGCCACGAGAGGATGCAGCCAACGAGGCATGAGGAGGGAGCGGAGAGGAGGAAGAGGAGGAGGCATGGCTACTCTAAGCAGGCAGTTGAGACTGAACAGCAGAAGTGGAAAGCCAGGATACACACTGAAAATGGCTGGGTGCCATGAATTAGCAGCTACAGTACAGCCACTATAATCACATCTTACCAATGTTACAGCTGATGCCACACCACCACTCACTGGCTGCCAGTTGTACGCTCAGAGAGATCCACTCAAAGAGTCCACTTGTAGTCACTTTGTAAGTCATCTTCAGTACAGTTTTTCACAGTGGGCCAGTCTGGCCTAGATCACACCAACTCACCACCCTCCTTTCCATCCAGCAGTGTCCAAAGCATGTCAGGGAACAGTTGTATCAGAATTACTTTTTAAGGAGGGTCCCTTTGAAGCGTTGCTTCTGTCAGGCTGCGGATCAGTCCCCTGTGTGGCTTCGCAGCGCGATGGCAGCAACAGCAGCAGCATGGAGTGAAAACAAGAGCGAAAGATAGGGGGAGAGATATATAGAGAGAGAGGGCGACTTATCTCCTCTCCATTGTGCTGTTTTTATCCTATGCAACTAAAAGTGAAACTGAGTGAAATCCCTCCTCGTTTTGTATGGGAAACTGATAAGGCCAGCTCTCCCATTTTAATCTAGCAGAAGAAGAAAATGATGACTATGGGAGAGACAGAGGGAAGACGGTAGAAAACATGGAAAGCAGGGACAGAGGGGAGGGAGCGATACAGTAATCAAAGTTAAGAGACGGTAGACAAGCCCTGCGATTAAAGCAGCGATGAACTGACAGCGGGACATGACCGGGAATGAGGAAAATGGCCGTTGCCGGAAATACAAAGTGACAAAAGAAAGAGAGAGCCAGACGGTGAGAGATGGAGAGCTGGATTGTGAACAAAAAGGAGGTGAAGAGAGATGGAATCGGCGACAAGATCACAAGAGAGGAAGAGGAGTAAGATTGGGCGTTTGAAAAGAAACGGGTAATGAGATGCTAATGTAACAACAAAGGAGCGAGTGCCCTCCGGAGGGAGCGATGCTACAGTACGCTGCTTCAGTGTGAACACATTAAGGGGGCGGAATAAAATTAAAAAATGCCCTTTATTAAACTACTGCAATGTACACAGATTCATTCAGGCTCATATATTGTGATAAAAGTCAAATTATATTCAGATCAGCCCACCTCTGGCCCTGTTAGAGCAAAATAAAATAAACCCTGGAGAGAGGGGCGATTAAGGTGACAAAGTGGTAAAGACACCGCTGAAAGCAGAGAGAGCATCAGCTCCTCGCAACACCTCCTCCACAGGAGTGTAAAGTATATGTTCATGGCACCCTCCACAGCGTGTGATACGAGGTGAGCGCGAGGACAAGTGGGGTGAACAGAAAAGAGGGGTGGGGGAAATGAAATGAGCAAAGAAGAGACGACGGAGACGCATGAGGGAGCGTGAAGCTGAGGGAGAAAGGAGATCTTTGCGATAGCAGACGGGCTTTTTGAGTGGGAGGAGGAGATGAAGCTTTACAAGTAAAGGGGAGTAATGGCGAGATCCATGGCGCAAAAGATGTAATTACCCAAAGGAGCAGGAGAGGAGTGATGTGAATGATCTGTGTAAAAAGAGTGACTGGGCAGTACTCAAGAGACCATCAAAGAGAATACTGGAGGAGGGGAGGAGCTCCCCAGTGACAGACATAAGCCTGGAGATGTTAAAGATGCACTATGGAAAAATTAGAAAGCTGGATAATCATTATAACAACTCCTCAAGAGGATGCTGAGAATGAGCCAACACCATAGCACAATGAAAGAAAAATAAAAGCAAGCTTAGGGTCGCACCTAAAACCTGCAGGGGATTGTGGGATATTTGCGCTCTGAAGAGATGCGGTGGTCACAGAGAGGTATGTGAATGAGGATGTTGTGAATGAGTGAGCGAGTACAAAGAAAGAAAATTGGGAAGAATGAGGTTGAGGTTCAGGGTTCTACTGCAGGTGCACTAAAGAAAGATGCAGTTTGCAGTAGAAATTGTAAAAACGTGAATGAGAGCAAGTTTTCACTTGTTGTTTGTGTCCACCGGTGGGACGGGAAAACGTCCACATGTCCTCAGCTCTACTGTTGCAAAACCCAAACTTCTGACTCATCTACTCAACTTTCTATGGCACCGTTTGACTTTTCACCAACCTCAGACTTTAATATCTGAACCCCTACAAGAATGCAACATTACATCTTGGATCCAAAAACAAAGATGCCAAAAAAAAAAAAAACCCAAAAAATTGTTTATTCAGCAGTCGTTGCTGTAGCTGAGAGGGCCTGAAGGCCTGGAGCGCGTTAGCGGTGGCATGGGCTAATTGGGTTTTCGTTCTTAATTAGGCCAATTAATTAGGAAACGAAGCTGAGGCTATGAGCGCTCCATCAGTTCATTTAGGGATTACAGGGAGAGGGGAAGAGTCGTGGGAAGAGTAGAGGAGAAGAGGAGAGGAATCAAGGAGTTTTATGAGCAAAAAGGTCACTTGAGAGGCGCCTTTGTTGCATGAATACCTCAGCGATAAACCCCCTCGCCCTGCCGCTGAATGTTATCTATACATGATTCATGGAGTGAGGGTAATTACCCATTTGTGACAATTCAATCCAATCAATGACTACTTTTGGGAGTCAGCGAATTGAAAACGGACCCGGCTAATTCATGCAATTTCCCGACTAACGCGCATTGTTGTTAATCCGCCATGAGAAACATGTGAAATGATGGAAGAAAGAAACGTGAATAAAAGAGGAGAGGAAGAGGAGCATTCACAGGCAGAAGTCTGTAAAATGTGCTTTCATGTGTCCATCAGTTTGCTCTGTGTGACTCCAAGTTCCCAGAGGTTTTCTAAATCCTCCAATGCCAGCACAGTGTACAGCCAACTCTTCATTTCTGCCAACTGCACAATATCAGCACACGGAAGACTGAGATTTAGGTTAAGTCCGATATGGCAAATATTGCCTTCAGTTGTTATAGGGGCGGCTGTGGCTCAGGACGCATAACGGTTGCAGTTTTAAACACATGGTTAAATGTTGTAAATTCAAGTATAACAACATAAATCTACTTGGTTGGCTTTAGTAAAAACAACTTGGTTTGGCTTACAAAAAGTATGTTTGTTATGTTATTTAAATTACAGACTTAATGTAAATTGATGAATGAGCAAAATTGTAAAGGGCTTTGTCCGGTAAGGAAGAAAGGCGCTATATAAATGCAGTCCATTAACCGTTGTTGATGCAAAAGAAAGGAAAAAACCTTTCTCAACAAGCACAACAACAGAATGTGTCCAAACACTCACCTCCACTAAGAGGAAGCAGGGCACGATGTAGGTGCTGGTCTTCTGCTGGCCGATGTCTTCAGGAAGACTCCTCATCGCCCTCCTCTGTGCTGACAGCTGACTGTCAATCATCTGTGGGGGGTCAAAGGTCATTGCAAAGCTTTAGTTTACTTTTGTGCAGAGCTACTGTGCAGTAGGAACACTAACTGCTGTTTTGTGTTTGGCAAAAGGTAAAATTGCAAATGTTGAACTTGGCATCATTAAAATGTATTATCGCACAAGCACCAACATAATGAATAAAGATGTGGATCAAAGTCTCTGCCAGGCATAAGCCAGCGGGGATCATGTGTTCGGTTGTGTGTGTGTGTGTGTGTATACTCCTTTGTCTGTCCGCAGCTAACACTACTGGACCCAGCATCCAAATATTTTTTGTGCCCATTTATGACCGTGGTTGAGGTGAGTCCCAATTTCATGGACTGCTTATACTGACTGTTGACTCCTCTTAACCAGCCGGTAGGGGCTAGGGTAAAAACAAGCCTCACCTAGTCTGTTGCAGGCCACGTTCGGGCCTTGTCGTGGCTCAAAACCTGACATCCGTAGAAAAAAATAATAGTTCTGTAGAACTATTATTACAGATAAAATCTGTAGTTGTCCATACTACTAAACAATAAATGCATTGTTTGCCAACAATGTGAGAGCAGCCCGGGTGACTTTGAGGCGTAGTAATGGGTAATAGGAGAGGAGAGGCAGAGAATTCTGGCTATTTATATGACACAGTATACCACTTGTATTGAGACAACTTCACACTCATCCCAAGTCCACCTGTACACCGTTAGTTTGGCTGTGGATAATAATTAGCTTGACATTTGGCGAGGAGAGAGACCTGCCTGGCACCTCGATTTAGTCACAACTTTGTGACAACAAGGAGTCACTAAACGGTAGTCTGAATTCCAGAAGAGTGTAAATAATACTCTATTTATCTTGGTGCCTGGCTTAGAGTTCATCTTAGGGTTTAAGTTAAATCGCAAGAGGAAAATAATAATTTGTTGAATAATTTCACCAGAATTTTTCACCTGAGAGTTGAGCACTGATAAGTTTTTGATCTTTTTGAGCATTTGTCTCAACATATGCTACAAGTTAAAAACATTGCATGTGTGTTGCATTAGTGATGCCGCTTTTGGTGATGCAGGGCAACAGTTGACTGAATGCGATTAAATTCAATGCCAACATTCAAGGCCCATCTCAGACCTACAATTAACCTCACAACTAAGCAGTGGAGACATGATGTAACTAAGCACATTTACTCAAGTTGTACATACAGTTTAGATGTACTCATCTACATCTAATCTACATTTCAGAGGGGAAATATTGTACTCTTTACCTCTTCTACCTTAATCTGACAGCTGTAGTCACTAGTGACTTTGCAGATTCAGATTATCAAAACAAAATGTAATCAACTAAATTATGATGTACATGGCGCCACCTAGTCAGAAGAAACCTCCACAGTAAACAGTGCAACGTGTCCAACATACGGTCTTCATTCATAATGAGCACTCTTTACGCCTGGTGCCATCCACCCATTAGCAAAGCAGGGACCTTGAACACGGCACCTCCGTGTTGTCAATTTTACCGATAATCATGTCTGAGCACTCAAAGAGCATCCTTTTATCATGTCATCAGAGCAAAAACATTGTTTTGATGGGCACACCTACTTGCACACGTACACGACGCACACAAAATCACTCACCAATGCAGAGAGATGCCCACAAAGAAGAATTCTGCAGGATGCATCAAAAAAGGCACACACACACACACACACACACACACACACACACACACACACACAC
>NW_022280091.1:230254-233216 GCF_004355925.1 Anarrhichthys ocellatus | reverse complement strand
ACACACACACACACACACACACACACACACACACACACACACACACAAGTGTAGGTAGGCCATCAAAAGAGTTGGGAGGGGGAGAGATGAGGTTGAAAGGAGGAGAAGTAGAGTGGAAACAGAGGAGCGATGATCAAAAACAAAAGCCTGACAGAAAGAGATAAGAGAGAGACAAAGTCATGATGCAGACGTTCGGAGACTCTTCAGAAGTGAGGAGGGTGGGGGGGTGAAAGCCAGCAGACTCAGCAACGGGAAATAACAGCAATCGGGGGATAACAGGTAGAAGTTGAGGGAGGAAAAAAAACAGCTTCAGTCCTCCAAAGTGGGAAGAGAAAGAGACAGGGGAGGCGATGATGGGTAAAGTTAGCGCAGGAAGGCCAGCTCATGAGACGCTCACAGGTTTCTGACATGCAAATGATGGCGCTCATGCCGAATAATGTCAGCTTTCGTTTTCATTTCCAGGGACGCCTTATTCAATATCCTCTTTGAATCAAACAGCAAGTGCAGTTTTTCCAAGAATTTTGAAATCGTGATTTTTATCAATCATAAAGCAAGTGCCCTCAGCAGTCTTCGATATAATTTTATTAATCAAACACCAATTGGTTCTCCCCTCAGATATCGAGCCTATTCCCTCATCTCCTTGACAACAATTATCTCGCTGACTTTATGGCTGAGGGCAAATCTCGGCGGTCTTTGTCATCCCTTTCTCCAATCAATGGTGGCTTTTGGTGAGAGGGGAGGAAGCCACTGCACTGGGTTGGAATGCGTCCAGGTCTCCGTCCGCGATACAGAGAAATGTTACACTTGAGACATGAATCAATGACGGGGACATTTCAAACATGAAAAACAGTAAAAGAGGATTTATTTCTTACACAAATACAAAAATTATCACCATCGTTCATGATGACGATACAAATTGTATACTTGTATACGTCAGCAGGGCAGGAAAATATTACTATAAAATACTGCCGCAACATATTTAAGGAGCATCACAGTAGATGTATTAATAACTAACACATTAAAGATGTAATAATCCCAGTAACCCAAATTCAGTTGGATTTCCTCTCATGCGGAGAAATGTAGCTACTCGACTTCTGAACCAGCAGCAAGCTGAGATTCAAAGAATTATTCAAACTTGGATAGCCTTTAAAACAAGTGTATACAAAATGCTAGAGTACTGCCCCCTCCAATTTAAACATACAGGATTAAGGGGGATTTGATCATCATCATTTCCAATGCTGTCACAGTGCCCACTATCTGAAAGTCCCTTTTGGGAGTTACTGTTTCGCGTCATAGATTTATAATCATGGCCCTCTATTTATAGCTTCAGGTGAGACTTGATAGAGTTGTTCAGATACCGATACCAGTATCGTAAATTCCTACGATACAGCCTGTAATGCTGGATCCCTGATAATGTTACATTGTGAAGAACAAATGTGACATCTTTAGGAGGAGGGCTTGTTAACGTTAGCGGTTAGCAGCCGGTGGGCAGCACAGTCCTGCTTGGCTAAATAACGGAGCCAACGTACATTGAGTTACATTATGATGCGTTTAAGGTCTGTTAAGTAAAAATGAGTATTGGGCGAAGGTAGATTATGACGTTATCGTGATGTATTTAAATTAAATCTTGTAAAAATGTTGGTTTTGACGGATTTTTTTTGAATAAATGCAGTTGTAGAAGGAAATGTTTTCACAGCAATCTAAAATAGATATTATGAGGGAATCTTTTTTTTGTTTTTTTTAAACGCACTGGTATCGGATCAGTACTCGGTATTGGTCAATAGGTAAGTTCAGGTATCGGAACGGTATCTGGCAGGAAGAAAATGGTTTCGATACATCTCTTCTTGTTTATGGCAGCAAATGAAATGTACACACACACACACACACACACACACACACACTCACACAAAGCAGTGCAGACTACACTCGCTGTTTTAAGTGTGTTAATTATTCATGCTGTGGTTCATATACTTGTTCTCTCCACTATCGCCTGTTTGCCTCACGGGAAACACTATCCCACTATTATGGCTCTATTCCAATATAAGCACTGCTACAGTCGAACCTCGGCTACAGCACAAAGTGCTTGAAACGGCATTCATTGATACTAGAGAGAGAGAGCGGGTTGTACAAGTTGTGGCAGAAGATAAAGGGATTGCAAATACACACACACACACACACACACACGCACACACAGGAGGTAGTCTCCCTTTAAGCACCCGTCTTCCAAAGCAGTCAGAAGCAATAGGGCGTTAAGGTTGGCATGACTGATTGTCTCTTGTGTTGCTGTCCATGTTGTTCACTATGATATGCATCCTTAAGCTCCGCACTGGCACCACGGCAACAAAAGACCCACTCACCATCTCGCTGACACACACGCACACATACACGTTGATATTCACACACCTGTGTGCACAGGCTCATTCACACGCACAAGTGACCATCATCGCATTACATGTCAACTTGGATGTCGGTCCAAGAAGTGGTGCTGCACAGCTGATGCCCGTGAGTGTGTGTATGTGTGTGTGTTTGTGTGTGTAACACAGCGAGAATGTCTTCCACATAATTCCTCTTGTGCTGCACCTCAGGGTTCAACAATATGGGTCGTAGTGACGCACGATCACTGTCTCTCAAAAAGAACCAAAAGAGCACAGCAGTAACTGGTTTGTTAGAACTCTCACCTTAAATCTCTGTCTGTTGGAAGCAGTGCTGCTGCCGCTGCTGCACAGTGACCGCTGCCTCCTCCGGGTCTCCGTCTCTAGGAGGATTTGCTCCTGCAGCAGATTCCCATTCTCTGGTTGCGCTGTGGTCTCGGCTCCACTTCTTTCTCTTTTCCCCTATTTGTCTCTTTCAGAGCAAAACCACCTCTCACTTCCGCCGCTCCGCCACTGAGAAGCCCGTCGGCTCTGAGTGAGAATAGAGAGAGAGAGAGAGAGAGAGAGAGAGAGAGAGAGAGAGAGAGAGA
>NW_022280091.1:215996-230244 GCF_004355925.1 Anarrhichthys ocellatus | reverse complement strand
AGAGAGAGAGAGAGAGAGAGAGAGAGAGAGAGAGAGAGAGAGAGAGATTGTCCACTACCAGGCACCCAGCCTCCAGCCAGCCTAGTCTATATCTGTCTGCACTCTGCTGCTAGGTCGCTAAGCTAAATATGATGATCTTCAACAGCACTTCAAGGCTAATTAGTCAAGTGGAGGGATCCACAGGCTTGGTGAGGGAAGCTTCTCAGCCGGGTTGCCAGTGGATACGAGAGTCTGTGCGTGTGCATCTGTACGCTAGTGTGTGAGAGAACGAGAAGGAGAGGCAAATAAGAGGAGGAGGAGAAAACCGAGGGTGGGAAGAGGGAATAAGAGAATAAGACAGCTGGAGAGGAGACAGAAAGCAGAAAAGAGCCAGAATGTGTATGAGAGAGGGGGAGGGAGGGAGAGAGAGGGGGGGAGAGAAAGAAGGAGGGACTGTATGTGTGTCAGAGTCTGAGGCAAAACAGTGGCTAAAATGGGAGTCTGTGCACCACTTTGATACTGGCAGACACCATGGGCTCTGTGAGAGTGTGAGTGCCCAGGTGTGTGCTTCTATGTGTGCATGTTTGTGGAAAGACAAAGCACGAGAGGGGGAAAAAGCCAGGTGTGATCTGAAGGTATAGTGTCAGTGTTTTGTGTTTGTGAATGACAATGCTGACAATGTGAGCTCAGGTGAGCTGCAGACCACGATCCAGCTCAGCCCTCTGGACATCAGACAGCAGGTTAACGACGCACTGTCAAGTGTAAAAGTGGGACGCATCCTGCGCATGGCGCTATGTGGGTCAGAGGCCCTCAGGTGCAAGCTCACCAGCAGCTTTCGGTTGTTTGTGTGTGCGCGCATTTGTTTAGATATAAAAGGTGCTAACTACAACCATATGGGTTCTAGTTTGTTAACCCTGGCTCTTTTGTTCTACCTGTAACTCTTTCAGAGGGTTCTACATACAACCCAACATAAAGGAGTATACCTAGAACCATCTGTGAAAGGTCCCACCAAGACCCCTTTGAGAAATTCTACAAGCCTTCGATTGTGTAATTGTTTCACCCTCTGTAGGTGAAAACAAGAACTCACCTAGGGGGCTGTATTCTAAGAACCCTTCTATATTCCAAGGGTGTTATCTAGAACAATAAAGGGGCTGATGTGGAGCAGAACAACCCGCAACAATCATGGTTCCCAGTCACAATTTTTTTATGGGGCGTGTGTGCTGGATTGTGGGCGCTTTCAAAAATTCTTGAAGAACCCTTTCCTCCAAAAACGGTTCTTTGATTATAAAGGGTTCATAATGGAACCTCAGTTTTGCAAAGAACCCTTGACAAACCCTTTCTTCATAAATGGTTCTGGGTAGAACTTTAGCCATCCAGGAAGAACCCGTTTGGAACCATGGACTTTCTAAACCTGTTATTATGTGCATTACATCATTTTTTCCCCACCATTTTGGGTTTCATTGGCGCTCTTTTAATCAAGCCACCTGGTTGCGCCCTCTTCTTCTGCAGTGGTTTAATGGCACCTGAGTGAAGAATTAGAACTTACCAACTCCTGATATTGGCTTAACCATATTTTTTCTGAGCTAGGGTAATCAGCTGCTGGACGTAGCTTTATATTTACCATAGACAGCGTTGTATCAATCTTCATATCTAACTTAAGACAACAAAGCAAATAAGTGATTTCCCAAAATGGAAAACAATTTCTTGAACATTTTAGGAAAGTAAATATGATCCTCCTCTCATGCCTAACCTAAAAAGTTTGAGCAACATAATTATGGTAAAGTGCATAGTCAGAGTATACCAATCAAGTCTGTGTAAAGTAAAATCTGAGATTTGTTTCTCAACATATTGTACATAGTTAGAAAAGAATTGCTGAAAACCTGAAATGACTGTGAATTATATCATACTGAATTGTGGAGTTATACCATTTTTCACAATTTTTGTGTTTAGGATTTCTGGGGCAGGCCTGAAATCACGGTTTGATGACCCAAGCCAACAGTTTGCTATTTAGCAGTGGTGTACCGGCCATTCTGACATACCGGGACAAATCCTGGTGGGCCACCGCATTGGTGGGCCGGTGGATTGTTATTCCTGGTGCGCATGAGAGCGTGCAATCTTTCAAATTTGGCTTTGTGGTTAGCAAAACATTTTTTTCTGTGGCGTGACAAACAGAACATATGTATTTGTGCTTTAAGCGGAATTTAAGAGCACTATCAGCAGAATAGGTGGCCAAGGAAAAGGTACGGCATCCCTCTTGCCAATACCAATTTCCAAACACATCTCCATTTGTTACAAAAGACTAATGTGTAAGGAAACAGCCTTCTAAAAGCTGCCCTCCCTCTCTCTGCACTCAAACAAATCATTCACAGCTAGAGAAAGGGCACCGACCACTCACAGTAAAGTGTCTTTTTTTTATGATTGAATCATGGATAAAATCACGTGGTGTGACGGATGTCATAGTTCCCATGGCAACGCGCTGCATTCATAGAGCGAAAGGACAAGTGAGGAAATGCACATAAAAGTGCACCTACAATGTAGATGAAACCAGTGGCACTTAAAAATGGCCTTGCTCACAAACCACTGAATTCCCATGGCTGAATGACACCCCTCTGTCACAAGCTCGCACAAAAACACACCGAATGAAACTGGCCTCACTCGATGCTGTCTGGAGCGACCAAAAATTCACTGTCTCCAAGAGGACTTGAGTGAGATAATGAGCTTCGACAACAAAAATGACTCCATTAATGATTTCTAATCACCGACATTGTGATCAAAAGCTTAAAAACGTGAGAAGGCAGTGTCTTCTCATTATCATCATCACTTGAATAAACCCTAAGAGGCAAAGCAGCTTTATTTATAGAGCACATGTCATTACCGGGAAACTCAATGTGCTTTACATTTGAACAAAAACAAAAGAAGAGGTATAAAATGAGGTCCACAGAGACTAAAAGCACTTTTACCAGCTCCTTCTTAAACGCCATGAGTGGCATTGCCTTTAAAAGCTCATAAAAGGTGAACATTTTCCCTAGATGCAACTTATTTTTCATGTAACAACAGCACCTGGTTGCTGTTAGGACAAAGAAACAACTGCAGTGTATTTCACTGACTATATTAATATCTGTCTTTTACAGGCTCCCAGAGGGCCCCTGTATCATCCGCCCCATCACTTTAACTCACACTCTGCAGGTGTGCGGCTTTCAAGTATCTCTTCCATGCCGGTTGATACCTTCTACAAATGGCCGGTCTGGTCTTATAGAGTGATGCATGGAATAAAATCATTCTGATAACGTAAAGAGTGAGAGGAGGGGAAGGCGAGACACTGTAAATGGGGCAAATATGCAGAGGTACGCATGTGTAGCCTGCAAGTAGTTGGACACACGCTAGCACAACCATGCACATGCACACACAAACTTGCATTTTATTTTATTTTTTTACAAAGTCCTTTCAACCCAGTATCCTTATATCCATTACAGCAAGTATTGTGCTGTATACAGTATGTAGTGAGGTGTCATGTAAAGGTGTGGAGGTTGGGCTTATGGATTGGCATATGGTGTAAACAACTTTCGTGCAGAAGATCAGAGTTTGTCTCTTGTCACATATAAGCAATTAACAACACAATCTTTCCCTCAACGGCAACCAAGTGTTTAGCTACTGAACCCTAACATAACCTTAAAGTACCTTTAATCAATATTTCCGTATCAAAATTGGACCACAAAAAAGTGTAAAATACCACTGTACACGCTACCTGCACATCAACCAAACAGCAGACAGTCAAACTAGCTAGTGAACAGCAGCTTTGCGTTTCCTGAATTTTTAAAACAGGCAAATGTGAATGGGTTCACCAGATCAACTAAAGATGTGATATACAGTATGTCAGTTATGTGTCGCTTGTTTCCATTGCCTCATTATTTTGGTTTATTTCAGTTACCTAACCCGAACCAAAACCGAACCTCTGTAGTTGCCATCACCACAATTTGTACTCTAATCTTAAGCACACCATGGCCAGCTGCTATCGCAAAGGTGAGATGCAAAAAAAAAAAAAGCATTCATGACAAAAATACATTCCAAATGTTTTTTTTTCTGAAAGACTGAGGTTCTACCGAGAACCATTTGCTTCTGGTTTTAAAGGGTTCTTTGAAAGACTAATGTTCCATTAACAACCCTATTCATCCAAACAACCCTTTTTGGGTGAAAGTCTTCTTCGAGGGTTGTGTTTTTTGAAACATTGCTTTGTTTTGACCCTCAAAGCCACCGTAGTTAATGGTTTCCATTACATCTTTGCTCACAAAATGTTGTTGAAAAATTGAGGCAACCCACATGTCTATTGTATGCACACAAACACAAATGCACAGACACAAATGGTGCTCTTTTCTACAGTATGCTACAAAAGCACATACATGCAAACAAAGAGCGGTGTTTAGAAGGTGCTGGTGCTGGCATGCATGAACACACAGGCACAAAAGCACATGCATGCAGGGTATTGTTACCCAACACACACACACACACACACACAAAAGAGCGAGAGACTTTTTTGCCATTTAGTAAAGGGAAAGCTGTGCGATACAAGCCTGTGCGCTCCCACTATCTGGCTGCTCGTGTGAAGACTCTCTCTTGTCTTGGGGAATCAGAAGTAGGCCGAGTCAGTGGATGTGCTCATTTATTTCATACACTATTACTGTGGATCACAGCCAAGGACATTCTCGCTTAAAATCGCCATGCTGGGGAATTTCAGCCATAAAGAATTAATCAGATTTTTAGCAATATGGGATTATAAAGAAGATACGGCACAGTTCAGCTACAAGATGTAATTCATGTGACTTAAACACTGACCATGTCGAAAGCGCGATGGTACTTCAGGGGTTCATACCGTAGATTGGGAATTGAGAAAGCAATTAGTCGTGAGAAAATGTGCCTGAATTATATTGCGGTATATATTAAACAAGAGTAGGTTATAATGACGTATATATATATATATATATATATATATATATATAAATAGCTTGGCCTAGTTGTACTTGGAGCTATAGAGTAGCTGAATTGGGCCCTTGGTCTGTACCTGCCTTCACTCGCAAACAAAACTTCCTATCTTTCCCACACCAGGGCCAATGTAGGTATTATTCTGTCACAATATGTAAAACAGGACACTTTAAGGAAATTGTTTTTTTCTTTTGGTGTGAACAGTGTAAAAGTAAACTTGAATTGCATGCAAAATATACTCCCAACATATTCCTTCTCATTAATCATTGCAAAGGATCTACACTCGCAAATCGAAATGGTGTAAGACACGGTGTGAATAAAACAAAAGGAACACAATATAGTCTAGTGAAAAATAAAAACACAGTTGGAACTGACATCCTGAACCCTCTAGCACACCCAGACGGATGCGTTGTGTGTAGTGCATCTAAGTTCGACTGATCTTTCTTTTAGAGGAACACTCCACAGAATCTCACCTTAAGGATACGACACAGCAGCTTGAAAGGTTCAGAGCTTCACAGAGGACAACCGCAGCAGCCAACTTGGATTTACAACGGATTCCCACAGTGACCCTGTATCCCAAAGGAGAAAGAAATATCAAAAGAAGTCGCTTTTCAAACCACCCCTGCATCATTATCCACTACCTACTTCTCACCTGTCAGTTCAAAACCTCTGTATTTTTTTTGCAGTCATTCATTTTCATTCAAATATGCCAAAACATAGTTAAAAATACTCATCAGTTGTTTACAGTTAAAACTGTTTAATCCAGCTATAATCACATACAATCAACAACTGTTATCCTCTATAGTAACTCATGGTGTAAGTGGTAAAGTTAAGTGTTATTTTTATTTTTTAACTTCCAAACTATTTTAATTCATTATTTTCTAAGAAAATAAATGGATGTTGAACCAACAGTGCTTGTTATTGCATTTTGTTGTCACATGGGGAGAAATTGTTAGAATTGTATCCAGAATACACATAGAACAGCTCTGTATTAGAAAAGTTAGGCAATCGTATATCTGTATTTCCATTTCTCCTGAAACTGCAGGAGGTGGAATGAAAGAGTTTTCCACTAGTGATGCACAGCTTTGATCCATTTTTCATTACATGTAATAGTTTTGTCCACATTCTGGTTTAAATTTTTATTAAAGCAAATATTTCCTCTTATTGTCTTATTTTAGCACAGATTATCAAAATCACCTCTGATAACAGGACCAGGTCTTGAGCACATGCAAGAAACACACCACGTGGTGAGGCTGGTATGCATTTTAAGTGTTTAAATTAGATATCTATTAATATAAATTAATGGTATAAAACATTATTAAATGTAGCCTACACGTGAGTGTGATAATGAGGATGTTGACACTCAAATGAACTGCTCAAATACAAAAAAAAGTGCAAATACACCGAGTTTGATCTTTGCAGGAGTCGTGTGGAAAAGTCAATATCGCAGTGACTTTTTAAGTCTCGAGAACATGTCAAAGCATCTCAACCTGCTACTTTGGAGTGAACGCAGTTTATCCGCTCTGCAGTCTCTCCGAGCGGCAACAACAGGAAACATGAGGCTGCTGTCTGCCGCTGTCTGGAGGGCTGGCCTCACGGTAATAGCTGGAGTCAGGTAACCACCGGACAGACCGACTCTGTTCCTCCTCACAGACGGGTTCAGACACGGAGGGAGGCGGTGTGGAGAGCGGCTCGCCGGGGGACGGTTTCACCTCGTGTTTCATTTACTTTTCGTTATCAACGCCACCACCTTCTCTCCTAAAACTAAACTTTACGGACCTGAAGAAAAAGTTTGATAAACGTCACACGGACCCCGTCGTCCCGGTGTTCGTGTTCACGAGCGTCGCATTTTTTTGGGGCCAGCTCAGCGCATAGAGGCTAACTCAGGTGTTCAGCTACACGGGGAAGTTTGAGCTATTTTAGCTTTGGTGCTAAACAATTACGCTGGAAGGACGGTTTCTCTCTTTTATTTCCTTCGCTTGTTTGTCGCGTGTCCAACACCTCCACACGGTTTCGTTTTTCCTCCTCCGGGTCGTTGGACTTGACGTATCAAGTGGACACGTTTGAACAGGTAAGTTGTATTTTAACGTAACATTTTTCTGCATGAACCCGTTTGGTGTACGTGGTGGTCGGTTGACACCTATTGAAACCGGGCCAAGAGGTGGAAGTGAGCCCAGCCAGGAGCTGCACAGACCCAGCAGCTGTTGACTCGTCTGACCTCTGTTAAGCGTTGCAAACCAAAGAGACGCATATTATCCAATACCTTTTTGGAATATAACGTGGCTGTCGCAAGTGGTGTTTTCTCACTCTTCGGCGTCTGTAATCCAGACCCAACTGTAGTAATTAAGCACATTTTGCACTTGCATACATAAAAGACTTTCACTGTGTGCTGAATTTACAATGGCCACCTTATCATAGTTATTGTAGTTTTATCTTTAAAGATATGCCTTGACGTGCCTACTGTAGCAAATATGTTTCACATTTCTTTCGGCATAAAGTATAAGACTTGTAGCTCTTTTCTGCAAGATTTTTTTTCTGTCAGTTTAATGAGTAATTAAGTCCAAAAGCCTAAAGTCTGCAGGGCTGTTACAACAGTTTCATGATGCAGTGGTTAAGATACTGGGGCTATCTTTTCACACTTTCCTAGTTGCTTTTGCATCTGCAATCAAGATCTCGAATCCCTGATTAACCGCACGTTTGTTTTGTCTGACTTTGATATGCATGACTCGCCCATTTTCGGGGCAAAACACACTGCTGTTTCATCACTTTTAACCACAGCTACACTAGGCCTGTGCTAAGCCCGTTTCTGCTTTGCAAGCCTGCAAACAGACGCAGCTCTGCGCATACTGATTCACAAGCAGAGATCCCAGCAGGAGCTCCTGACACGGCTCTTCTTCTGTCGGGCTTAAGAACGGAGGGCCTTGGGGTCATATCCAGGGGGTGTTGCCCACCTCCGGCTTAATTTGACTCTAGGGAAACAGTTCCTTTCTTGAGGGTTTGGTTAACGAGGATGCTTACGCCCGAGGTTTCAAAGGGAAGTTGCACATAAAGGATCACTGCACAGGATGCATGGAAATATAAATGTCAAGCAGATCGCTGCTGTTTTATGACGCAACAAATGGGACAATGATTGCCCTGGGATAATTATTAAATGAACTTCAGCTGGTGTCAACCGATGTTAACCTCTGTTTCGTTAGCTGTTAGCGGTAAACCAAACGCACCACCCAAAACGCTAGAAGTGAGCCAACTGTTTTCCCCGACTGCGGCCCCAGTGAGTGAGTGAGTGAGGAGTCAGCAGGCAGTCAATATCTAAATTAAAAGGTATTTTTTTTAGAAAGTGTGAGTCACCCAAGTGGCCATCCAAAATATAATGCAGTTTGCTGCAGCAAAATGTGAGATTAACCATGGACAGACACGGAGGGGCACACTGACTCACACAAGCGCACACTAGGGATGCTGACTTTGATTTTTTTCTTGTTTTTCTGACAGATAGCCGACCCTTGTTAACCGTTCATTAACCTTTAACCGACTAGATAAGGGCTACATCCAGAAGTGCTGTGGTTGAATTGCCTAACAACAACCTGATAACCGATTTACAAACGGGTTAAATCCATCAGTTACTATTAACTGCAGTGTGTGCGCAAAACAGACCACTGACTCCCCAATTCACTGAGAGGGTGTCAGCTATGTTTCCGTCAGTGTATTGCAAGTAAAGTTCAAAATTAATATCCCTTATATAGAAAGCTATTGGCACATTTATCAGCCGGTAAATGAAATAGAAGAAAGATTTGTTTTGTTTACCAGAGAAGTAAATTTTTTTGAACTGTAAAATGTGTTGCCCAGTACATTTCTTGGTTGCAATTGTTTAAATTGAAGGGCATCTTATCAAAATGTTTTTATTCAAGTCAGAGGTTGCGTGAAGAAAATGAATATCGGCCAATATTAAGCCAATTTTTTTTTTCAATATTTGTATTGGCCTCAAAAATTCTCCATCGGTCGGACTATAATGACAATACTCTCTTGAGTGCAGTGTAACCCAAACTTTTTGAGGTCATCTCTCTTGTGCAACCGTCACACCAGATATTCCACCTCTGCAGTTTTGGGCATAAAGCCAAATTCAAGGTGATTTAACCATCTGATCTGCTGGCCTGTTTGTTCAGCTGAAATGTTTTCTCCCTTGATACATACAAAATATAACACGGAGCCCGAGTCACTTGCAAGGCACTTTGGTTTTGTTATGAATCTGCAGAAATCTCCTCAAATGTAGAACGAGTAAGTGAGACGGGCAGAGTGGGAGGGGTAGCTGTTAAAAGACGGATACAAGGGCAGGAGAAACTGTGTGGTCGTCAGCACCACCAATCAGCAGAGAGTTTTATCTTTTCAAATCGTGTTGGAGAGAGTTGGGCTTTAACAAGGTGGAGGGAGATTAAAAATCAGCAAGACAGAGGGGAGGAGACAAAAGCATCGCTGGGAGAGATGAAATCCACCGTTTCTTTGCTTGGCAACCTGGGTGATAGATGGATTTTCAGCAGGAGGGAAATTCCTCTCTGCCACATTGCCCCCAGTATATCTCATGTCTGTCCGTCCACCCACAGATGAAGTTATATTGGATTTTCACATGTCTTTCCCTCTTAGTGTAGCATTGTCATCAGTAACAAACTCCACTGACTGCTGGTACATTTTCATGTTTCAACCAAGCTGTTAACATGGACTGGGAAGAATAGCCTGATGATTAATGATACCCCGTGGACATTAAAGAAAATAACAATATTCACACTTCTACCCTACACTCCCTCTCTTTTATGTTGTGTTGCCAGAGCTCATACTGGCTGAGACTGCCTCAGGCTGTTGTTTTTATTATGGCTGTACAGAAGATTAGTCTGAACAAAGATCGTTCACCTGGAAACAAGGATCAGGAAAACACTGGCCACACAGAATGTTTTGTTTTTATTATATATATATATTTTTTATCGAGATGGAACAATGGTGATGAATTGTAGTTCTCAGGGAAACGACTGTGGCACAAAATGCAAAGAAAAAATAGACATGGCTTTTACATCAGGGACCCAGACTCACACCCGGGTACGGTTGCATACTTGGGTACGGTTTGCATATTGATTACGTCAGCAGGGTTATTATTTACACAGACTTTGCAAAGCTCCTTTATTTGACTGCGTAGTACTCGCAATGACGAGTAAATGTGTGCTGGGATTACGACAAATACTGAAATTGAGGCCGGCCGCAGAATTAATCTCCAGTGAGCTCATCTGACCTACAGCATCTTACTGCATGATGTCAACATCCATGTCAGTCTGAACATACCTGAGATACCAGCCACGCCCCAACATTCAAGTTTGAACTACAGCCACCGACTCTTCCTTTTGTGTCCTCTTGTCCTTTGTGTCTTTGTGTGTTGTTTAGGCAACGGGAGGCGGTTTTCAGACGGCCTTCTTTAAATCATTCTGCTTGTGCGTGTCTGTGTGTGGCATTCCTTTCATTTGCAATAGTCTGTTGACTTGACGCCTCAGAAATCCCAGCTGACAGTTGGTGAGAGAAGGAGGAAGATAGAAAAAAAACATTTACCATCTCCAGTTTACTTTATGCCTGTTGTACACTTGCCCTTCTTTTGACACCAGCATCAATGTGTTAATCAAGCACACAAGGATTAGACGGTTAAGTTATGTGTTGTGGCTGTAAAGGAGATAACTTCAAGAAAAGCCTGAGCTTTCTGACAGCGTAATAGTTTAGCTTCATCGCTTGCCAGCAATTTACCTTTCTCATAAAAGTCTACTCTCTCCATTTAGGAAGCTTTTCCCTGCACTTCAGTGGCTTGTGAATATGTATTGAAAACGTTTAAAAAACTGTAGGCTACTTGAAGAAAAGCCGCCATATTACCGATGCTGTGAATATAGACAATCAGTTGGCAGTCTAATGCAAAGAGCCCTGCAATAAATCCTACCAACATGAAGGTTATGAGGTTCAGTTTTTCTTGAAACTGTAGTTTGTTAAAACATATTCCATCACATGGAGAAGTGTTTTTATTTAGCCTACCCGCATTGGTATGAATAATGTTGGCAAAATAATAGAAACATCTTTCAGTAAAATGCAGTACAAGTCATGTTGGAAGCATATATTTAGGTTTGCTTGTACAAGTAAGATGTTCCTACTTATGTGCAAATGAAACTAAGGAGACAACATACTGTAAACCTAGAAGGGTACTCGCAGAGCGAAGACCTCCAAGGCCATGCCCGATCTAGCAATGGTAAAATAAAGCCAATTCTAGCCTATTCTTTCTAACGGCCATCAGGGGGCGACTCCTCTGGTTGCAAAAAGAAGTCTGATTGTATAGAAGACCCTACTTTTAACATGATTTATAACCTCAGCAAACATTGTAAACATGAGTTCATGGTCTCAATCGCTACTTTCAAGTCTTCTTCAATACAGCATGATGTTCATTTCATAAATTATGGTCCCATTTAGAGTTGAATAGGCCATAAAGCAGGGTATGCTTTTGGGCGGCGCTACAGGTCGCTACCACGGCATTGTTTGGTCTGGGAGTTGTGCATGTTGTCCATGAAAGTTCTTTGTATCCTTTTTTGATGCCTAAAAATGTTGTATTGAAGGCTCGGTTATACTTAGCTCCACCCTCTGGTGTAACTTCTGGTTGCAAAAAGTCAAGATGGCGACGGCAAAAATGCCAAACTCGAGGCTTCAAAACGGCAGTCCGCAAACCAATGGGTGACGTCACGGCGCCTACGTCTGCTCGTTCTACACAGTCCATGGTATCTGACCTGTGGATCTGATCTGCTCCAACATGTAATGGGGTCTTCCTCGGTCCGGGCTACATCCTTCCACCAGCTTTCATGAAAATCGGGCCAGTATTTATTTTACGTAATCCTTCTGACGAACAAACCAAAATGTAAACGTGACCTCCTTGACTGGGGTAATTATGCAACCCCAAGACGCCACACAACAATAAATACACATGGCTGCGGTTCCTAGGTTACAATGTCTGGTTGGCCATGGAGCTCAGCTCAGAGGTGCCGCACACAGTCGCCAACAAATACCTGAACGATGATTGTTTACTGAACTGTGGCCCACATTTAGCATGGAGTGTGTGTAAATCTTTGTGGCAGGAGAGAGGATGTGTTGTCACAATGTAGCGATGCCAGCAAGCTGTCTAACGATAAATGTTCTTCCAAAGCTGCAGCTAATGTGTGGTGGTGTCGTCTAGTCAGTTGAATTGCAAAAAACGCTCATCACTGCCAATCCCCAACAAATTTGGAAGAAGCTCACCTGTTGCTGAATTGCTCAAAATGCCAACGACGGATCCGCATCCCACACACGGGGATTGGCCAAGCCGATTTTTTTTTTTTTTGTTTTGTAGTCTTTGGTAGCTGTGGTTTTGTTTTTGGGAGTCCTGTTGGAACTCCACGCCGCAAGTGCAGCGTTAACATCCCTTTTCCATCATCAGAGGAATTTCTCAACCGTCTCTTTTCACACTTACAGGCATATCTTTTTTTTTTTTTTTTTTTGGTCTGCCTTTCATTTGAACAAAAATATTCCAACTCCTGTTCCGCTGCTTAACACAACAAGTTGCTTTTCGCTCAAGACTGATGATCTGTTGAATGAATTTGTCAATCCCACATTAAAGGCAATACCCAGGGAGGAACAGTAGTCCATATTAAGAGGTGGCCTTTTTTAGATTTTTACGATCACTCTTTTGTACTATTAAGGGACAGCATGTTGTTGCCATAAGCAATAGGTTTTATACTGTCCTTGACTTATTAATTAAATATATAAATATCCACTTTTGAGTTAAGAGACTTGAGGTGTGCTTTGTTTGCAGTCTAGAAAATGAGTTCAGCAGTGAGCTATCACTGTGTATCTGTCGTGACTCTCCGGCCAGTTTGGACAACTCGCCTTATTTGCCTTCCCAGGTCAAGAGAGCATATCTTGAGTTTCCTAGAAGTGTTTATGACCCTATGTTGACGAATCCTGAAGAATACCCTGGTTCAGCCATGGTGGTGGTGTGGAGTGCTGTTGACCGAGTTGTTATTGAAACCCCACAGTGTTGGGTCCTGGGAACCCTCCGAGACCTTTTAACCCTGGTACAAATGGCTTTGGACCCAGACATGGGTGAAAAATTAATATTGGTTAAAGAATTTCAGTTCATCTAACAAGGTTACTGGTCTATCTAAGGGGTCCATGCTTTTCTTTTTATATATTACAAGAGAGGAATGTGTCCTGAACAAGTCTTGCTGTGTAGTTTGTAAATAACTTTACTGTCAGACATTGTTTTTAAGAACCGTTCTTGATCCTGCAGTCGGTTCTGTTGGTGAGTGTCGGATTGAAGAATTCCTTCATTAAGATTTGAAATCAATAGATAATCATAAAGTTACAGAAAGAGCTGTTCAAAAATAACAAAGGCACAACCTTTGAAAGTAACAGAAAGATTGGGAGAAGAGGAGGAGGGCAGATGAGAGAAATAATGAAGACAGGAGAGAACAGAGGAAGAGGGGGAACCTGAGAGTGATTAGGTACACAGTGAATCCAATCACGCACCGAGTATCCTAATGAAAACTCTGAATATAAAGAGATCTGTTGAAATTAAATTGACAGAGAGATACCAGTTAACTGAGTTTCAAGAGAGATATCAAACAGGGAGGGCCTTAGTTGTGTTTTTTTTTAGTTTTTTCTACATCTTTGATCTTTGAATTAAATATGAAACAGTTTGGAGGTTTCACATTCTCATCTATATGGTAACAATAGTCTGCAACCTTAGGAGGAGATATCAGACACTGAGCCAAACGCAGAGGTGAAATCAAATCATTGCACAGCTGAGATTTGGTCTGATCCTGTTTACATTAGGCTGCTATGAGAATGGCATTCTTAAATCAATACTCCATAAAAAGTGCTTCAAGATCATTTTGATGGGAGAGTTCACCCTTCATCGCCTTCACAACCATAAGCTCAGTCAGCCGCAGGGTTGAAAGACGAGCGGATCTTCTCTATAATTTCTTTAATTGATGGGCTGGAATTCAGTTTGTTTGTCTGCAGCGATGACGAGGAAGGAGGGAAAGTTAAACATTACGTCGCCCGACTAAACATTTACAAGGTGAATGCCCAACACCCTTGCATTAGAGATTGACAAAAGGTCTGCGGCTTATCGGCTGGTAGGTAATGACCTACAGATGGACCGTATTTGCAGCGCTCTACTGTGTTGTCCTGATGCAGCTTGATTCTGTGTGTGTGTGTGTGTGTGTGTGTGTGTGTGTGTGTGTGTGTGTGT
>NW_022280091.1:203049-215986 GCF_004355925.1 Anarrhichthys ocellatus | reverse complement strand
GTGTGTGTGTGTGTGTGTGTGTGTGTGTGTGTGTGTGTGTGTGTGTGAATGTGATGACTGATCCACGAGGCACACAGGCCTTCAGGCTTTTGACTCCATGACAATGGCGAAAATGAACCGAGACCGGATTACACCAGTCCTACATTCCTCTCCAAACCTGTTTGACACACACACACTAATCCTGCACACACATACACACAGCCAAATCAATGAAGCAAGCCAATACATGTCTTACACACACATTCTGAAAGTTAAAAGAGAAAGCTTACAAATTCCATGTGTGCACATGGGGAATCAGAAAAGTCATTAGTGGGCAATCCTAAAATAGTTCTGTCAAAAACATTCAAAGGTATCACAATGACTTTGTTTCCCTGTAGTTGATAGCTGCTCCTTCACTGTTGTGCTTTTACATTTTTTTCAAAATTTCGCTGTTCGTCGAGCCGGATCCAATTCACACCCTTCTGTTTGTTGTAATGTACAGCGCCGTGGGATAGCCACCCGTCAAATCCTGCTTACCGTTGGCCCAGTTGAACGCCTTTCTAGTGCACAGCGGGGTGAGTGATTAGATCACAGAGCAGCACAAACGAACGACCTGCAGCGGGCAGTTTCAATGAAGACCCACACTGACGGAGGAGGCAGAGCCGCTCTGGGTTTAAAGAAAGGTCGCATTGACTTTTATTTCCGTTGGTTTTTCAGGTGGACTGTGCCTTCAAAGTGCTACTTGGTTTTTGATTGGATGTCCGTCCAAATCTTGTCCAATCCTTCCTGTCACAACAGCTCAGCTGTTATGCTTAATTGTGTAGCATTTCAAATGTCAGAAAATAGTGAAAAATCGGATTCAAAATTTCCCGGCGCCAATGGTGACATCATCGGGTTGCTTTTTTTTTTGTTAGAGTCCAACTCTGAAAGATATCCAGTTGTCTTCGTTCATTTTACAGTGATAATAAATAGAGAAAAGCAACGAATCCACACGTTGGAGAAGCTGGAAAAGAATATCTGGCATTTTTACTTGATAAATATCGAATAATTGTAGTGCTGGGTGACATGGAGAAAGTCAAATACCTTGATACGGCAATGATATTGCAGGGTTGGCCATTGGTGCATTCACAAAACATTTAAACAAAGAGATTTTTGATAAGTTATCATCAGTAATGTGGATATATTGACCAAGTGGGTTAATGGCAAATAATAAAAAAAAAACAGCTTCAACAGTCTGGTAAGTTCAGAAAATTACTTTACTGTAATGCAGCCTTTAAAACCAGGAAAAGACAACACTTATGACATACTACGATACACAAAATCTAGCCTCATATCGCAGTATATATAACCCAGCTAATGTTACTACATTACATTACAGTCATTTAGCAGACGCTTTTATCCAAAGTGACTTACAATAAGTGTATTCAACATAGGTATTCAAGAGAACTACTAGTCACCAGAAGTCATAAGTGCATCTCCTTTTTAAAAAGCATCTAAGAGCATGAATCAGAACCACAGTACAGTGCAGAAAGAAACTAATACATTATCAACCATTCTGTTTGAACACTTGATGAGGCTACTTATCTTTTCATCTTATCTGTCTTTTTTGGAGAAAAAGACAGATCGGCCCTGACGAGTTTGCTGCTATCTGCAGGATCACTGCTGCGGTTAAAGCCGCCGTCACACAGCGGGTCTTGTGAAACCTCTGTGCATGTATCGGCATGCGAGGCGCTGACAAAATGGAAACTGTCGCGTACTGTAAGGTGTCTCTTAAACTTGATGAGGTCTTGGTGGAGAAGCAGCTGAATGTTTACAGCCTCCGGTGTGTCGTCAGGACTCGTCAGAACAGGTGTCTCCAACTTTGATCCGCTCTCATTGCACCGCTTCCTCGAGTTCAAGCTCTCTCATTCGTTTCTGGTTCCTTGCAGGATTTTTTTATTTCTAGGATGTCTCTGTGTCGTATCTGTCTCTTCGTGTCTCCCATCCTCCCCCTACAGTGTCTCCCTGCTCTTCATGGCTTGTCGGCCGTGAGGCGGGTCATGACGAGGACTCGGTCTGTGCCAGTCCAGGTTCTTGTACCAGGTTTTGCTTGAACAGAGCCTCAATGGAAGAAGTGTTAACCTTTTACTTCCTTTTCTGTTTATCTTTTTCTCTCCCCCTTGCCATCACGCTGAGACTTGACTTAATTTAAACAATGTAATGTGTATTTAACATGTACGCTGCTTGAGATATTATACAGTATATACAACATAGGTCATGCATCACACTGGCACAGTTTATCAAACCCAAATATGTTAAAAACCGGTGCTTCCCCTCTTATCGTGAACGTTAATGGGCACGTCAACTGTCTGTGCACGGCATTTGAGGAGATAAAGCCGTAGATGGAAGACTTCATGAATGCCAAAACATTGAAACCACTGATTCCATCTGTCTTGCAGCGTAACGCCGACACTTGATAACTCATTTTCTTCTGCTTTGAAGTCTTTACTGAGTGCTATATACAGTACATGTGTCCATGTACTGCAATGAACACGTCACCAAAACTGTCATGTTGGTATGTTCACTGCAAAAAAAAAAGGGCCTTCCTCCAGATCTAGCTGTTATATGTTATAACGTGAATATGTTGAAGATGAAAAAAAAATGGAACCTCAAGCAAATCATGTTTATAATTAAATTTGTAATGCAAAATATTAATATACGATAATCCCAGGCATTGATACCCACACATGATACCCTCTATCCTGAGACTCTCAATTTGGATAATGTACACATACTTAATGTGACTTTAAGTGAGCACATATACAATAAAGTCTAATCCAAATGCGATTTAACAAAAACTACACTAAATTATGTTTTTGACTTTCACACAGAATTCTTGAGAAGATTCTTGTTGGCATATGTTGTTTTCCAATAAAAGTGTGTGTGTGTGTGTGTGTGTGTGTGTGTGTGTGTGTGTGTGTAAACCTCTTGTTGCTGTGGTTACCCTTTTGATATCGGGTGTGTGGAGATACTTTGATGTGTGATCCTGCAGCGTGAATAATTAATAAGGAAAATACTACAGTTTAGCAGCTGTTTTAAAATTCTCTTTATATGCATGACGAAGTCCTAATGGCGGATGTTTGATTGGCTTGAGGAAAATAAATGGACTAAAATTGTTTGAAACGTAATTTATTTAGAAAAACCTAAATCATAATCTTTAGTAACATGTTGCGTATCTGTACATCCAGTCTGATAATCTCTTATTTACTCTTTAAGATTCCCCCAACTTGGCTGATAACAAAGCTGTTGTAATTTAATTGACTGACACGTCCAAAACGACGCCATTCTAGGGAATGCATACATTTAGACCAATGCAACAATGTGTCGTCTTCACAGTCGGATTAAATGGATAATCCTGCATGTTAATCACACTCGGTGAGCCAGCGTGACTCATCCACGCTGCGTAGCACGTTGTATGCCTTCACCTCAGTCACCATGCATATGTATGATCCGGATGACCGTGTTAATCTCTGCAGCCCCTCTGCCGATTTGATGGGTGGATGACAAGTTTTTTTAACAAAGGCTTCGCCATGCTGTCACTTTTGATCCGCTGCTCAGCTTAATGGCTGCACAACTGATTTTCTCACCCCGAATCCTTCCAGATTTGATATTTTTAAATGTGTGTGCGACAGATGGTGATTTTGACATGGCTAGTGATGAAGCTTGCCCATATTGGGAACCACGCAGAGGGCAATATCGAGCAAGTACGGTCTATGCAGCCATGAACAATATTTAGCTTGATGTCAACCATCTGTGTGTTTGGCTGATGAGATAATGGCTGACTGCATAGAATATGTCAGTGGGCTCAGTCAGACAAACTAGGTACAGGAAACCGTATTAAAACTTCAGCCGTGTTTCAGTCCACTCAGCAGTCAGGGTCAACTTGTTAAATAGAACTGTAGCAAAAGTTGTGGATAGTACCTGCTACTTTTTGGAGTAAAAACCCTGCAGACTGCTGATTGGTCAGCGAGTATCGTCACTAGGGCGACGCGGGGCATCCTGTGCAAGCCCGCCATTTATAAATGGCCAAGCTACCGGCAATGGCGACGGCAACGTTTTTGTTTACTGGACCCAGATTTTTTTTAAAACAGCATCCGCTGTTACACACAGATCTTTTAAATTGACAGATGGTTCATCCAATCACCCGCCAATTACTTTTTTGAAAGTGTCTGCCCTTTTCCAAACAGTTTGCAATGTCTGCTTTTCAGACGGTTCTTGGTAACAAACCATCTGGCGGTTCAGGTTAGGTACTATGTGCAGTAGAAAACGGAAAGAGAAAAGCACCTGTTGAGTCGAGCAGAGCCATACCATGCAGTGCAAACGCAGCTTTTGTCTCGGTTTGGTTCAAACAAACTTTTGTAGTTTGCCCGTCTTTTGCCCGTGTGATGGTAGGCAACGTGAATAGGGTATTTTCCCCAGTTCACCTGATTATCGTCACAACAAAAGCTAAAATAATTGCCGCCGTGATCATTTTTCAGAGTTGTAAAATCCCATCCCGAAGTACTGGAAACTGCTGGGCAGTGTTGTGGCGTCCAAACTCAATGATCTCCTACTCAAACCGGACTTCATGTGTTGTGTTTCATGTCTCACTGGTACTCTCACCCAGGCAGCTCCTTACATTGTTTTCATGCTGCGTGTGTTTTCAGTCTAAAGTGAGGCAGTCCATACAACATGATTTTGACACCTCCTGGTTTTGTTTGTTAGTCCCTGTAACCTTGACAGGTAGACTGTGCTGTGTGTGTGTAAGTGTTCTTTTACACACTAGGAAACTGTAGGCAGAACCACACTGATCCACCCCCGCCCTCCCCAAATCCTTTTCATGGCTGTATAAGGCAGAGGCAAGATGAGAGCAAAGGGATTCTCTCCTTTGAGATGCTATTGTTTCATCATAGTCTCCTCTCTCAACACGATTTAGTCAAATCGTCAGCGCATTAAAGTTGCTTTAGTATAACCGCAGAACACCGCGACCTGAAAGATCTCTTTTGATATCCCCTCGCAGCGACGCCTTTTGATATGCTCGAGCGCATGTGTCCCATTGTGATCAGTTTGTGCGGGCTTACTGTACGCATCTGCACGGCTGCTGCCCCGACAAGTGCGGGGTTCGCGAGGGTTAACGACACCCTTTTGGCGCTTTGATGCGCATGCATCGTGTGAGCCTCCGCATTACTTCACAGTCGAGACTGAACAAGGACTCTCACGCCTGTGAAGTGCAGCCGAGGAAGTCTGTGATGCACGTTGTTGACTTTGATGATCCCCCAACACGCTCCAAAGTCTACTACACTGATCGCTCCGTGACGAAGGAGGCGCACACATATTAACCTTTCATCTATTACTGTCACACACACACGCACCACAGCAGTGAAATGCAGTGTTTTCATTCCCCCGACCTGGACTGTCACTCAAAGGAAACTTGGCTGCGTGCTGTTGCGGCAGCACTAGCCAAGCTCCACAAATTCCACCCACACACACACCTACACACACACCCTCCCACCTTGAGTCGGATTCATTTCTTTCTAGACCAGCATTCCATCTCCAATAATGCAATTTCTGCAGCAGTCTGTAAAGCAGCAGGAAATCGATACCTGATGAAAAAGCACTTTTCAACAATCCGCTCCGTCCATCCCTCGAGCTCGACTGCCCCGGTCCGCGGTTGGAGCTCCATCTAGGAGTTTGTTTCACGGCGGCTGTGTGTTTTGAGGCAGGCTCTTCCTGAGCGGCCGGACAGTGACGACAGCGGAGGATGCGCGGGTCCAGAGATCAGGGTCTTCGCAATTGCGTGTTCCATCACTAATCGTCTGGAGGACGGCGATGTTTGTGCTCTTCCTGTTCCCAAACACACGGGAGGAAGGATATTCTGAATTTACAGTGGCCCTGGAATACTCTCTCTGTTTTTCTCGTGTCACAGGCCTGGAACTGTGCTCCAGTCAGATTTTCCATTAGAAAAACCTTCAATTTCTCTGCTACTATCTTTTCCGGTTCTGCAGTTCTTTGTCCTACACTTGAGTGCTGTGCGAGTGGGGTTGAAAAGACAGTAATGTTGAATAGAAACAGGATAATGGGACGTGTCGACGCAGCGCCGTAAATGAGCCTCCAGCCGATGAGCCGCACTTCAAAGCAAAGATGATTCCAGGGTGGCCTCACTAATACCGGTATTAGAAGTTAATATAACTTTTAGTGTTGGTAGTCAAATACGCTCGCAGCACCGTGAGGGCTTACAATCTACTGTAACTCTCCGTCCTCACCTCTGCCTCCCACTCTCTCCCCTCCATCTTCACTGTAATCATCCCCCACCTCCGTCCCCTCTTGTCTCCAAGAAATGGAGCAGAAACTTCAAAGGGCACAGAAGCAGGGTGGCCAGCGGTCTAACGGCAGAGTAATTGCATCATCACACAAAAACAAAATGTCACTGGGTGGCCTTTTAATGACCCCCCCCACCCCCATAGACCTGAAGCTATTTTAGCAACTCTGTGGCCAGCATTTGCAGAATCGGCCAATTCAGAAAGACTGTAAATACTTTCTAACATTAAGTGCATTGTATTTGATGGTAAACTGAATATCTTGGGGTTAAGGACTGAATCAAACAGTATTTTCTGACATTTTATAGACAAATCAACCAGTTCATCAATCAGAGACATAATGTGCAGATTAATTTTACATTACTAACGTCAGAGATTTGTAAAGTCCAGCGATTGCCGGGACTGAAAGGTGCCCTGGTGACCGAGAGGTCACAGCTTTCATGCTCCACGGCGCCGCGTGTCCATCCCTGTGAAGTCAAAGTCAACAACCTTGCACTCTCACCTTTCTAATAACATGTGCAATCCATACCCATTTGTATTATCATTGCATTTGAATAAGCTGGTTCCTGATTCCATAGTGTCACATGGGAATTCCATTCCTGAAACGTGCTTTTCCTCGACGTCTTGCGGGCATTTCCTCTGGTGTGGCTCCTGTATGCCGTCACTGATGTTAAGTTCTAGATGAATGCTCATACAGAGGCATTGGTGGTTGTAAGTAGCTACAGCTCACGCCATTTGTACTGACTGCCTCTCCCACAGTCTTTTCACCTTTTCTTTAAGTGGCATTTGTGCCGTTTTGCTCTGTTTGAAAATAATAACACTTTTTTTTTTCTTTACACACACTGATTTGGATTTAGCCGAACACCAAAATAGTTTGCTGGTCTTCAGATTTAAAGACCTCTTGCCTTGTAAGAGTAGCACGGCCTAAGATATGCAGTCGGTTGTGCACTGCCAGCGACAGTTGTGTCGGAGGAATCCAAGAGCAGCGAGCTGTGATGCTAACTGATTCTTATGCTTTTGCATACCAGACACCCCGCTGTTCTCCCATCTGTTCCCACAGAGCTAATGTCACTACGCAGGCACTCGGCATATAGGCTTCATGGCACCCCACTAGGCAAATATACATTGTTATGTATACACATAACACGCACGCACACACACACTCTGAAGGCAAATATACATTCTTTGGCACAAGGGCAGGAGGAATGTTTCCTGCTGACAGTTTGCAGGAAGACCGAATAACCTTCCTATACACACACACACACACTGCAAGATCACAGTGACCTTTGACCTCCAAAATCAAATTGGTTCAACCTTGAGTCCAGGTGGACGTTTGTGCCAAATTTTTAAGAGTTCCCTGAGATGCAAGAGAATGGACAGGACGGACAGTCAGGCAACGCAAACGTGATGAAGCATTAAAAAAAGACGATACCTTTTGGTTCTGCTGCAACAATTACTGGGACTCTTGAACAGAACAGAGACCAACTTTTTCTACAATGACAACGGCTCATTGACTGATAAAAAGAATAACTAATCATTGCAGCTCCTGAGTTGGCATGTAGAAGGTGGACCAGGTGTTAGTGTGCCGTGTTGGAGTTTCACTGTCGCCGTTTGTTTCTTACATGTATCGGATACAGTGTGCAGGGAACAAGTCGCACATCACATCTGTGGGCGGCGGTGCTTTCTGAGTATCACAACAAGGTTTGTGGGAGTCATGTGAGAATTCACAGTTATGGTGCAAAGATTCATTAATAACACTTCTGATTGGTTTTATAATGTGGACGCGGCCAAATAAAGAACCGACATGATCTACAGCAAATCCTGAATGGTTTTAAGTATCTATAATATTCTCACCCTGACTTTCCATATTGTATTTTTACTATTGCGATTTTGGTCTGCATGACATCTTTTGCGTGTCGGTCCATCCTGGAAGAGGCAGATAGAAACGGTACATAAGCAAAATGTGTGTTATACAATAATATAAGTATACAATACTGTATTATTACACTATAATTATGCTAGCTGTTATTAAATCGGGCATATATGTTCCACTTGAATTACCAAACAACATTTACCGTACATCTCTGTGGTAATTACCCACAGTCTGAAGTGGATCAGGTGATTTTTTTTTTTTTTTTTTTTTTTGATTTTTTTTTTTGTGTTGAACAGCACAGGGACATAATGCTAATCCTGTCTCCTTCACTTGTCTCCTCATCTTGTCTGTTTCCTTCCCAAAGCTGACCCTTTGAATGACGGGAGTCTTTTAATTTGATTCTGTCTCAGTGAGGAAAGTAAACACGGGATCAATTGCTATTTATATGGAAATGTTGCCGGCCTCCGCCAGGATAATCTTCAAGTGAAAATAAACATATACTGTGTATACAGGATATACCTAATCGTAACATTCAACCCTTTATACAAACTGAATTGAAAGAAAAGCATTAGGGATGAACTGATTGATCGTCCGCGACCAGCCGATCAGTTTCATATTTCCGAATCATTTTTTTTTTTTTTTTTGCCAGTCGCATTTACCCACGCGAGGTGCTGCTGCATTATAGATTTATGTTGACACACAGTAGGTAACGGCACAGACATACACAACATGTGTCGGTGAGTGAAGTCCAAAATATGCTGTGAAGGAACAACCTTAAAAACATTTAGAACAACTTAACTTATTCAGACACTTATTGTATTGTAAGTAATTCCCGTACATGCTGCTCAGAGTATTTGCAGTGACAGACGACTAAGTCACTAAAATTGGCGCACCAAAGTAAAGTTATTTGTAGGCAATTTTTTCACCACTTTTATTGTAAAACGGCTCGTAAAAAAATGCAAAAGTCTGGACCTCGGTGACCTTAATGGTGGGTACGACCATGCTGATAAAACCTTTAAATGAAACCCAAAGTTTACGATTAGCTGGGAGCAGATTACCTGAGATAACAATGATCAGGGTCTTAAGGTAAACGGAGTATAGATTTAATCTAAAATGTCTCAATTTTCTTGACCAATCCCTTGTTTGCTCTCTGCCCTGAACAAAAGGCGCTCTCATATTCGGGTCACCGGTCGTCCAATTCGGTGGATCCGAACCCCAAACCCGTCGCCAGATTTCCCGTCGCCTCGTCTTCTGTTCAACTCTCCTCTGCAACCGTCTCTCTGACTTTCTCTGCCTCTTCACTCTTTGACTTTGTGAGCCCTTCCCTCCTCCACCCTCCCATATCATGTCTAATTATCGGAGTCGGTGCGAGTGTCTACGGGGAGATCCTCAATACCTCCTCATCAAAGCCTCTGTGTTTGCTTGTTTATCTCTGGCTGCTATTCTAGGCGCTCTCCTGGAGCCCTGATGAGACACAAGCCTCCACTCCCTACGGAGGCTTATACTGTAAGCTGTCGCTGCACCTACAGTCATTCAAAACACTGCCAAAGTGAGATTGTTTCTTTCCACCTCTGTTAGAAAGGCCTCTTGTCTCTCAATCTCTCTCTCTTGCTCTATCTATCTATCTATATATCTATATATATATATATCTCATCTCATCTCATCTCATATGGCTTTCAGCTGATACTTCCTCGCTGTCTCGCCACCTCAGTTCCAGCGTAATGAAAGGAATGCTAGAGGTTTGTTTCCCCATCAAAGCACCTCCCCTTGCCTCTTCTTCTTTCACCCGTCTGCCCCCCTTCCCCCCCTTCCGTGCGCAGTGCACCTACATTATTTCATGTGGGCCCTTTTCCCTTTTGACCCCGCAACCCGCCCCACACCTCGAGCACGCCGGAGGAATCCTTCAGGTGTTTCTCTCCCGTGTTAACTATCGCCCCCGACGGCCCTGTAAGATCTACCGTATTGGAAGAGCAACAAAAGCATCAGCGCCAATGAGTTGCCTTCTGGGGAGAAATGAGAAACCTCGTTTGTGGAGGATGTGAGTGTCAGGTTTTTGAGGGAGAGAGATGAGTAATGTGGCTGATTTGTCAGAGCTTATTATGGCAGTGTGTGAGGTTATTTTCTTTTCTTCTATAACTGGAAGTGTCGATGTGCAGCTGTAGGTAAGATAAGGTCACCATTTAAGTTTTATTTTCCCATTGGTGTCCATAGACGTTCGCTTGTTTATGAGGTTTTGCAGGTTGTGCATCTGGAAGTGTGTGTGTGTGTGTGTGTGTGTGTCTGTGTGTGTGTGTGTCTCCTTAGTAGGCACATATTTTGCGCTTCAAAGCTCTGTGATGGCGATTAGCGACAACGGCTGTGACAGTGTGGTATTTGTTACAGAAATAGGGCGCCGCATCGCTCAGATCTCCCCCAATACCAGATCCCAGTTGCTGTGATGGCTAAATGTGTTTTTTGGTGTAGAACAGATCTCTTTACACGCCACGTGGGATTGTCAGTGACTGGGAGATTATTGCTGCCATCGCGGATAAAGCTCCAATTTACAATAACACTATTTCCACTATAATTATTCTTATCATATTTATTCCATTTTTTGTCTTTTTTTTTTTTTTTTTTTTTCAAGAAACCCGCTCAGTGCAGAACTCCATGTAGAACAAAAATAAGTTTCTCTCCCGAGAAGTTGATTAACAGCAGAGTTGTGCCTGGTGATGGCAGGAAGTCGCTAATGACTGAGTTGCTGTGAGCTGGTTGCTATGTATGACTCGAGCCTGGGCTCTCTCATGTGCCTCCGAGTTTGACGAGCTCAAATATTGTCCCTTTTAGTGTGTCGGCTGCAGGGGAAAACAAATACTGCTTATCCTCGTTTTCTTAGAGATGCCAGAGGCCGTGTCGTGACAGAAACGGAAGGCCTAACGCGGGGGGGGGGGGGTGATTGTGGGTCTTTAGTCACAAAGGGAAATACTACCACGACTGTCCAATCACATGGTTCACAAATGGCGAAAGTCACTGAAGCATCTCCATTTCACAGTTGTAAACATTCCAAATGTTCGGATACATGACATCAGCTGACAGGAAGTCAACATTGAACCAAGCTGTCGTCTAGCATTGCAGTTCCGTTGAGACGGCCTATATCCTCTGATTTTTGCACCGGTGAGACTCAGAGTTTGGGGACTGATGCAGAAATATTTTTAGTCCACAGTCAACTACAATTGCAAAGACCCACAAACCTCACACAGGCCGCAAAGACTAGACGTCTCAACAGGAGGATTGCAGAGGATACATCTGAAGTAGAGCCCCGGGTTTGTTCCCTCCATCCAGACATTACTGTATTTATTTAACCTCTGACCTTCAACCCTGTCTTGTTGTCTCACAGCTGCCAGGATGGATGAGACGGAGAAGTACCAACAGCGGCTGGAGGCCATTGCTGTGAGTCCACACACACACACACATGCATTAATCTGTGTATAGACGAATCCAGCGACTGACGCATGTGTTGGGCTCTAAAGCGGTGGCTTCAACCAAGAAAAGACACGTTTGGGTTAATCACAGTTGCCCCCGCAGACAGACATGAAGTGGAGGGCTCCCAGAACTACTTTGAAATTGTGACGACGCCGATGTTTTTCGGACAAATAAGTCTGAATGTTAAAAGAGTAGCTGATTAACCTCAGCAGGAGTTAGCTTATGATTGATCATCAAATTCCATGATTTCTTGCATTGAACTCTGAAGAAATACATAAATAATTAAATAAATTTACATCAAAGAATACATCCACAGAGCATTCAGAGAGGTGGGGAATAAAATATTGCTCCTCCTAAAAGAGAAAAAAACTATTATTATTATTACTTATTAATCATTTCTAAGTGAATGATAGCTCACGTTTTGGTTACCACTGCTAACGAGGCTTCACTCCGGTACCAACCAAAAATCACAGCTTTAATCCCTGAGGCGCTACGTTAGCATAAGCGACCGCTGCATCCTGTAACTTAACGTTGTAGCTCCCTTTAAAGAATATACGCCGTATAACTGCATGTACCCTGCACTACACCACTAAACATTACCCAAAGCTAGACAGCCATATCCTAAGACTACCATAGAATACATTACATGAATCTTGAAACACCACCGCACAAAGAAACCTAAAATCTATATCCATCCGTCACTGGACGTGACGGTCTTTCTGAGTCCCAATCCACCCGACCATGAAATAAGGAGGTTGTGCAGCGATCTTGCCAAATAATGAGCCGTAGTTGTCTGTTTAACTCTCAGAATGCGAAGGAAACATCCGGCAGGCTGTTGAAACCGGATAAGTTTTAAGTTTTGTAGATTATACATGAGTGTAATAGACATGTTTACGAGGGACGTGTCTGCATGCCCGTCTACTTCCGATTCGTCTACATGGAGAAGGAGCTCTCCGAGCTGTCTGTAACTCCTGAATAATTGATGGCGTGAGCGGTGTGGTGAGCCGGGGTGTCCCGGGTCCCACGAAAAACAACACCGGGTTTCCATAGGGACAGCTGCTCCGAACATCAAGAGATATAGAGTATACCTGATGTCTGTGGTGACAGTGTCCTGGTGACAGATGGTTGACCAGATGTCCTTGTTTTTATTCTTTCCCACTGATGTTTTATTCACTGCCATCTCTTCGCTTTCTTTGTTTCTCATCATTAATTTACATCAGCTCGAATACGTATGAGTTCCCTCCATCTTTTTATTTATTTGAAAGTGTGCTCTGCCTACACCTATCTACAT
>NW_022280091.1:200293-202949 GCF_004355925.1 Anarrhichthys ocellatus | reverse complement strand
GGCTGCAGGAGGACCAGGACCGAGCCAGGAGAGACATGGAGGACGAGAAGCTCAGACTGCAGCAGCTCAAGGTCTGACGCGCATTCGCCGGATGATCGTACCCGTCTCATTCGTTCACGCACACACACACAGCTTTAATTTCACTCAGCAGAAATCCTCTGCACACCCATTCCAGCTCGTTAGGAAGCAAATGGTCTCCAAATGTATTTCTTTTCACACACACAGATGAACTGCACCGCCCTCCACACTTCCTGGTTCTGCCGCTCTCCCGCAGAACCTTCCTTTGCTGAAATCCGTTTTAATGCGAGCGCTCACACACACTGCAAGTCGCAGAGCCGCTCCATTGTTTTCACATCGTTTCCAGCCCGGCGTTCCCACTTCCTACTCCTCTGTGCTACGCTGGCCCGGGGGTCACATTCCTCAAAATGTGTGAAATTTGTGCGCGAGCGCGTACATGCGTGCCGGTGTGGTCACACATTGGGAATAATGTGCTCGTCCGATTTGTGTGCGTGCGTGCACAGTGCTCCAAAACACGAATCTATACAATCAAGTTGCAAGAGGCTTCCGAGATTAATATAAAATGATTACGTGGATGCTCCCTAAAAGCAACGATATCATCGTTGCTTTTAGTGCATTCATTACTTTTGACTTTGACTCTAACCCCGATGGCAGATGTGAGGGTGTGATAGGAGGGAGCAGCAGCTTATGCACAGCTCCTGACCTGCAGGAACGTTGGGAGGAGGGGGGTGCTGTGTCCAGTCGGCCGATGGCACAGGGAGGGGAACAGAGCGGGGCTTGTTCTGTGCTTTGGGAGAAAACACAGAGATGGTTTTGTGACGCTTCTAGTTAAGTAGGTAGCTACCAACTAACAGTTGCCAGATTTGTTTTTTTTGGGGGGGGGCACCATGGGGCTGGAGGGGAGTATGGGTTTTCAGATGCTTTCCCCTCAGTAGTAGGTGAGAAGCCTGCAGACATCACCTGGCTTATGAGAAAGTGCAGCTGCTGTGAGGACCTACAGTGGATTTTATTGCATACAGCCACGTTAGATATTTTGTAGATTGGATTCACCACAGTAAAAGTTCCCTGCAGACGGACTCTGTTTATTTCCGCTCGTCTGGGTCAGCTGCAGACCAGCGTTTCCTAGAGATGGCATGAGTTTATTGTCCGGCTCAAGGGCACTTTAGCAGCGCAGATGCCCGCTGAAACAAGCCCTCGAAACGAGGTCAGCTGGGTTGCAGCACGGCTGTTATCAGACCAACAGGGAAACTCATGGTTTGAGGGAGGAATGTTGCTCCTTCTTCACAGTTTCCTGCTTCCAACTATCTGAATGATGAGTTTAATATGCAGCCATTTGGAAAGTTTCCATTCGTTTTTTGGCAGAAATGTGTCCGTCATTATTTGTAACCACCATCATCACGAACATCAATTTCATCACCAGGGTTCTCTTTCAGATTGTGCAGTAGTACATCGCCGCCATTTGTTTGTTATGATTTCTGGATGTATCACGAAATATGTCCAGCTTTTGTTGAAGGACACGCCATTTTACAAATTTTTCCTCGTTAAGTTTGCCCGACATCTGCATTAAATATACTTTATAATGTCCTGGGGAAAAAAAGGCAGTGACTGCGTTTAAAAAGGAGAAAGATTTCATGTTATCTTACTGTACACACTGTATCCGTTTGTGCATTTTAATGAATCTACATCAGGCATGTCCAAAGTCCGGCCCGCGGGCCAATCACGGCCTGAGGTCAGATTTTATATGGCCCGCACCTTCTGTCTTAAAATGCGTTATTTATGGCCCGCCAGCACAGTCAAAACGGAATGAATAAATCATACAAATTCAACATGCAATTCCTCTTTTTACCTCATGGTGGCAGCACCACTCTGTAACTGTCTGGCTGTTTGACATTGGCTCTGACCCTTGACCTGACCCGCCGCTTCCAGGAGAGGTGGAGACCACAATATTTTTTTCACCGAAAACCGAAACAACTGTGTCTGCCTAATTAGTCATGAGACTGTTGCCTTGTTTAAGGAATATAATGTAAAGAGACACTACGAGACCAAACATGCTAATGCTACAACAAGCTATCAGAGAGCGACCGTGCTAGAAAAGTGAAGCAACTCCAAGATAACTTGGCCACAGCAGCGGTCCTTTTCACATGAAAACATCATCTAAGTAAGCTACCAAGTGGCCATGCTAACTGCTAAACATGACAAACCTTTTACGGAAAGTGAGTTTATCAAAGACTGTGTTATGAAAATAGCAGAAAACATAATTGCCCCTAGAAGAAGACCGAGTTTGCTAATGTTTGCCTGGCTCGTAACACTGAAGAGCTATCATCAGATACTAAGAGACAACTTGATTTTTTTCGTTAGCCTGTTTCATGTGTGTTGAACTTAAATGTGAGACGACTTTTCATTACCCTCACTAAGTCACATTTAAGATTTGAGTCTTGAGGTGAGAACATTGATCGGTTTCTATGTAATTAGCTTTTAGATGGCTTGTTCTTTGTGTTATCTGACTTTCAAGATGTGAAAGAAAGGCAGAATAGTTGTTGAGATGTGTTCACACATGAATGCTTACATTTGGTTACATTGCTATTTGCTGCCATTGAAAATAAAATGATTAAATAACAATGTATGTATAGGCTACTTG
>NW_022280091.1:198950-200283 GCF_004355925.1 Anarrhichthys ocellatus | reverse complement strand
AATAACAATGTATGTATAGGCTACTTGTATTGTTTAAAATAATGTCAACAGGGACTGTTGGTCCTTGGGCATTTTCATATTATCAAATCTGGCCCTCTTTGAAAAAGGTTTGGACACCCCTGATCTACATGAAACTAAAAGTAAATAACACATTTTCTTTTAATTTGCTATTAGGAGAAGAAATTTGAGAAATCATATCCAGCGCCAAACCTTTACCAACCATCCAAATCTGCTTTTAACCAGGTGTGCTGGCCGATTGTACGTTATTAACCTAGGCAACGCCCCCTAAGCGCCATATAAGGTCACGTGTGGTGCCGTGTGCAAACACTCTGGCCGTAAGGAGAAGAAGTTCAGCAGCAGTGAGATTGAGGTGCTGTTAAATATACTTAAACGATGTAAACATGTGATTCATCAGAGCGTCAGTTCTGTCGTTACAGGAAAATAAAAGAGCATTTTAAGAGGGTGTGCCAGGTTTCCAGTGGAGTTCTGGAGCAACGGGTAAAAAAAGAAAACGCAGAAATGGGGCGTTATTTAAATGAGTATCGGACTTAAAGGAATGGTGTGGTTCTGTGTGTTAAACACTTGTAACGATCTGTTAGGAAGATGATGGTCGGAGAGGAGTCGGCTCTACAAACCGCAGAGAATTGCGCTCCTGTTTTTTGTGAAACTTGAAAGTGTTTGTTCTTGTGTTCTGTTTGGAGTTAACGGTAAGTAGCCTCGGGCGTCTTGCGTTCACTGGGTCATATCTATTTACTGGAGTGGTGTAGGAATAAGATGAGAGTTTAGAGTGCACACATGCTCTGAATTCCTACTGGTATTCTCTCTGTTGGATAGCTCAGATGGGATGACATGGGCTCACAGCAGGCGTTTCTGTCTCTCACCGTTTTTCTCACCTTCGCACCCTGAGATAACCACTTTTCGCTTTACGCGCCTCATCTCAGTACCTCACTCTGGGATGTCAGCGCTTTATTCGTCTTACCTCTCCTCTCTCTCCACTTCTCTCCTTCTGTGTCTGAAATAACTGTTTCGATCACCACTTAATACAACAGCCTATATTTTACTCCAGTGAGAAGTACATTGAGATTTACGTCACGAGTCATCATTTTGCATTGTAACTGATCATGTGGCATGTCTGTATTTTACAAGGTGTCCCAATTCCATGCTATGTACTAATTCTAAGCAGGTTTAGAATAGTAAGTTCACGCTAAAAAAAGTGATAAATCCAAGTGTACTTACGAGTGAGTACACATACTAAAAGATGAGGAACACAATTTTATGTTGACTTCGTGTGTGTGTGTGTGTGTGTGTGTGTGTGTGTGTGTGTGTGTGTGTG
>NW_022280091.1:198870-198940 GCF_004355925.1 Anarrhichthys ocellatus | reverse complement strand
GTGTGTGTGTGTGTGTGTGTGTGTGTGTGTGTGTGTGTGTGTGTGTGTGTGTGTGTGTGTGTGTGTGTGT
>NW_022280091.1:198494-198770 GCF_004355925.1 Anarrhichthys ocellatus | reverse complement strand
TATGTGTGTGTGTGTATGTGTGTGTGTGTATGTATATGTGTGTGTGTATATATATGTGTATATATACGTGTGTGTGTATGTATGTGTATATGTGTATATAAGTGTATATATACGTGTGTGTATATGTGTATATAAGTGTATATATACGTGTATGTGTGTGTGTATATGTGTGTGTGTATATATATGTGTGTGTGTGTATATATGTATATATATGTGTGTGTATACAGTTGTGTGAAAAAGTGTTTGCCCCCTTCCTGATTTCTTATTTTTTTGCAT
>NW_022280091.1:177170-178494 GCF_004355925.1 Anarrhichthys ocellatus | reverse complement strand
TGTATATATGTATGTATATATACGTGTGTGTGTGTGTGTGTGTGTGTGTGTGTGTGTGTGTGTGTGTGTATATATATATATATATATATATATACACACAACACCAGATTAGTGTATACATACTGAAGGAACACAGTATACATACTTCAGTATACATACTGAAGGAACACAGTAGTGTTATCATAGAATGGGAACTACTCTTTTCTTGGTGGCATTAATGAGGACACTGCAGTGGCGCCTGTGATTTACGCTCCAGTAAAATGGCCGAGGGTAAATATAGTGCACTAAGAAACCAAATCAGGCGTGATGACAGACAGACTTCTCTCTGTTTCCAGCAGTTAGTTTTCAGTTGAACATTCTGTTGCCAGTAGCAACCAGTACTGACACAGTTCTACAGCAGTTAAACTGTGTTCGGTAGCTTCATCTACCACTCTGTAAACAAGCTCGACAGGCGTCTTTCATCTAGTTTACTCTCAGCATTACCTTGTTGGACCGATATCTGCAGGTATGTATTATAACGTTGGCTATTCTGTGATATTGGATGGTTGGATAAAACATATCGCATTGTGACAACCTCATGTAAAATCACATGTAAAGAAGAAAGAGATATTAAAGGGATAGCAACCATTGTATCGCAAAAATGATTGGCAAATTCACGTCATCTCACACTATACTGTTGTTTCGATAACAGTTTGCTTAAATAACCCAATATAATCATATCGCCACAACTACAATGCTGTGGGAAGTTGACACTCTCTCTTCCTTCCTCTTCCTCCCTCCAGAGGAAGTCTCTGAGGGACCAGTGGCTGATGGATGGACCTCCCCTGTCCCCAATCGCCCCAGCCTCCCCGGAAGCCCAGAGCCCCCGCTCCCCTCTTTGGGGCTCCCAGGCCCAGGAGATTGAAAAGCGCATTGACAAGTACTGTGTGTGTGTGTGTGTGTGTGTGTGTGTGTGTGTGTGCAAGCAAGCGTGCAAGTTCGAGCTGGAGAGAACACTTTTTTTTGTTGTATTTGTTTAGCAGAAACTTCATGTATAATTGATAGTGGCAGCATTCCCCTTTTCTATTTCAGTTTTCTTGTAATTTTTGCTGTCGTCATACATTATGCATGCTTTGGCAAAGTTCACTTTTAATTCCGCCAGCACTGAACTGCACGCAGGCGGAGAGCCAGACTTTTTCCCTTATTGCAGTGGACGATGTTGTCGGACTCCAAATTATTCCTGCAAAGGTCCACAGCTCGGTCTCGCTGTCCAAGAAGACTCCTCTCTCTGTCTCTCTCACACACACACACACACACACACACACACACACACACACACACACAC
>NW_022280091.1:155122-177160 GCF_004355925.1 Anarrhichthys ocellatus | reverse complement strand
CACACACACACACACACACACACACACACACACACACACACACACACTGCACATGGCCTCTGGGGCAGTTTAAACATAGTACTAGAAAAAAAAACCATGACTTTAGTGTGACTTGGATTGGGAACATAAAGTAAGGCTATAGATTTGATGTTTTGTGTGCGTTTGTCCGTCTCAGGTTGCAGTCAGAGAGTCAGCGGTTGGCAGAGGAGGAAGAGTCACTGAAGGAACAGATGGAGGATGGCCAAACGGTGAGGAACTTGCACGCGCACACACACACACACTCGCCCACTCACTCTTGTGGACACAAAGGGGCTTGGGATATGTGTTGGAACAAGCTTGCTCCATCATCTTCCCAAACTCCCCAAAACTTGTCGGTGGCTTTTTCGCCATGAATAATTTGTTTTCTCTCTTAATGTACGTTTGATGTAGCGCCTCTTGTTCAGCGCTTCGTGAACGCAAGCAGCCCTGTTACATAAACAATTCAACACTTGATCCACTCTGGAATTATTGCTTCACCTCAAGCCAAGCGCAAGTGTTTGCCTCACCTCGCTGAAGGTCTTCATGGTAGAAAAAGAAGTTGTCCCTTCCTCCTCCTACTGTCCGCTCCAGATGATAAGATTATTTTAATAGCTGTACCAGCCTGTGATTAAAGAGACTTTGAATCCATGACCTCATCCTCTGTGTGAAAAAAGCATCACTGTAAACGGGCCCTGGCAGCAAAGCTCTAGACTAGTGGGCCGACTGAGAGTGAGTGACAGCTAATGTCTGGCAACTCAAATGGGTTTTTTTGGCCTAATGCTTTCTGATGAGACAAGGAATGCGATGATGTGTTCAGGTCCTTGTTTTAAAAAAAAAAAAAAAAGGTGCACATGATAATTGTTTATCTATGCAGATCTGATGCAGTTGAGTACACGCTACCCCAAACTGTGAAAAGGGGGTCAACTTCTCAAAGGTCAGGGAGGGCTTTTCAGCTCAATCACTCCCCCTTGTGAGCAGGCAGAATGTGTCCTTCATCTGAGAGACCACAGTGGACACATTAACTATTACAGTGCAGTCCTTCCTGGTTACAGCGTTGGATGTCTACCGAGTCAACACGAGGACAGATATGTCTGTTTCCTTGAAGCCTGTGTGATGTTCCAGTATTTCAAACACGCCAGAGGTTCAGGCCACACAACAAACGGTTTCACCATTTCAGTCACAGTAAATTGAATCCTTCCACTGTTCCTCTCACCCAACAGGAGGCCGTGAAAAAAGCAGAGGCTGGAGCAGGTAAGTGGGATCAGATCCACTTTTTGGTGCAGAGAAATCATACAATTACAGTGGACATTTCAGAAAATTGCATCTCCATTAGCTTTTTATTTATTTATTTTTAGCAGAGAAAGTGATAAATCGATGCAGATTTCCCTCCGTGTAAGAGTCAACACGATGATTTTAAAGCAATCTGACAAGCTTATTATGTAACTGTGTGCAGAGCGAAGCATCGCTGTCCTCTTTCGACACACTATTCTGTCCAATACATGTCAACCCTGCAACGCTTTATCCCGTTAAACACCGCTGTGTGCAGACAGGCTGCTACCACAGCTGCTCTTACCTAATTACATCAGCACGTATTCATTACATTTCATTTGTTTAATGCATATTTTTTTTTTTTTCTGTCTTTCCTTGCATTGCACATACCTTGGACGCTATCTAAAGAAAAAGTCACACATTCTTAGTTTTATCATCTTCTAATGTTACTTTGGCAAGAAGTGCAGGTGTGTTGATTAAGCCCTGTTTTTAGTGGGGACCTCATAATACAGTGACAGGTGCATCTTAGTTTGAATATTTTGATTTAAAGGCATACTTATGATGTTGTTTTCTGAGAAATTAGGGCTCCATCTTGTCGTAATTCATGATCTCTGTACTGCATGTCTGACTGAAAAACATGGCTGCCAGTAATGAATATATATCTTTTTATTTTCTTGCTCAGAAATGGTCCAAGATGCTGTCATGCAGAACGGTGAAAACAATGGCTCGGGTGGGTACGCAGTTGACTCGTGTGTCGTAAAATGCACACAGAAACAAGTCCTGTGCACATTGAACCACATCTGGATTCTCATTGATGTCAACATCTGTCTCTGTCATCCCTTTGAACCTGAAAAGATCTTGTCTTATTGTTAATTCTTATCCATTCACCATCTCACCCTGACCCCTCAAAGACCATGAAACCCCCTTATAGAAATGCGTGTCTGTATGCATGGCATATACTAAGAAATTAGCATCACAAAGGAAGGCGGGGCGCATACCTGCACTTCACAAAAAGTTCATACATGCTGCGAATGAATATTTACGCATGTTAAGATTGCACATGTATATTTATGCAAAGCGGCGCTCAAGGGCATACGTTGCATTTTTAAAAGGCAGCGGGGACGTGGACAGCTGCTGAAGTGGACAAGAGACTTCTGAGAAGTAAATAGTGTTTAAATCAAGCAGGGTCTTTAAGTTTAGACTGCACAATCTATATCTAATGCATGCTCTTTGTTCTGCTGCTAGTTTATCTGCCGCTCACTGTGTCTAACTTCTTCTCATCTCAAGATTTACCCTTAAAATTCATATCGTATTTTTTTTCTCATTACGGTACAATAAATATCCACTCCTTCTGCTCTGTGATAAATAAAAGCCTTCATTCATTAGGCTGCACTTCATGGCCTGTAGCTAAAGCAGTGCTACCCTTTATTAGCTTCTGCATTGTGTAATGTGTGGAGATTAATAGGTGGCAGAGCCTTTTGTTAACTGCATAACAACAACTAAATTAGCTGTATTGAGCACTGACATAGACTCTAGTTGCAATCAAGTCCCGGTGCATCCACACAATGAAGGCTAATAATCAGCGTAAATGACAGTGTGGTGTATTGATTGCAAATTCACTCGGCCTCATCGAAATGCATCAAGCAGCAATAACTTTTCTAATTAATGCCATTGTGCATAAATCTCCTCCTTAACTCACAGTGACGTTTACTTGGTGTTTTGTCTTCAGATGAAGCGAAGACAAAAAGCACCCCGCTGGGTGAAACTGCGGCTGTCCTGACCAATGGCGAAGCAGACACCAATCACGACACTCGGGCCTCCACTAACGGACCAGTAGAAGCCTCCGGGGGCGGCATGAAATCGGAGCCTGGGTTGAGCTTTGGTGTTTCTGAGGCGGAGCTTAGTCAGGTTCCAAATGTCAACTTTAATGAGGAGGAGGAGGGGGAGGGGGGGGGGGGGGGATTCTGGTGATGAGAGCAGAGCGTGTGATCATCACAGAGGACGGAGATGATGTACCTGAGGATCTTGCACACCAGCAGGAGACCATGCAGACAGAGGCAGCAGGCCAAGAGGGAGGGCAAGCTGAGGGGGAAGTAAAAACAGAGGCAGCTCCAGAAACCTTCACACAACAAGAGCAGAGTGAGGCGACTGAACCCGCTGCAGAGGAACAATGGGCAACCGGAGATGGAGACTCGCAGGGTGGCGTGGAGAAGAATGGAGACGGAGAGAGAAAATCCGAAGGAGGGGACAAAGATTCGGAAGGCCCGACCTCTGCGCAGGTGCAGTCCCCAGCCGGTGCCCTAGAGGGCACTGCAGTGGCTTCGTTGCCGGTCTACTCCGAGGCGCAACCCGCCGCTCTCGCCCCTGAGCTGGAGGCAGAGGGTGAAGCTGCGACGTCACCAGAGGGAGCCGAGGCGGCACTGAAAGCCCAAGTCCCTGCAGAGGGTGAAGCTGCGACGTCACCAGAGGGAGCCAAGGCGGCACTGAAAGCCCAAGTCCCTGCCGCGCCGCCTGGACAGTTCCAGGAGGTGCCCCTGGCTGATCCCCAGGAGAGCCAGAGGACCGAGGCCAGGCCGGGGGAGCGGGAACCCCTCCTGTCCCAGGCAAAGACCAACAACGCCCAAGCAGAGCCAGCAGCAGCAGCAGCAGCCTCCGCCAGCACAGAGACTTACAGCTCAGCCAGGGCCGGCCATGGAGAGGAGGCCGAGGCACCCAAACACAAAGCCTGCCAGTGCTGCTCTGTCATGTAGATGCCCCTCACTGTACATTCACCTCCTCTCTCCCTCCTCCTCCTCAGTCTCTCTGCTCTTCAACTCCACACACACTCCTCCCCTCGTCTCTTTGTTTCACACCCTGTATTCTAATCGGCCCACAATCTACTTCCCTCTCCACCTACTCTCTGCCCTCACTCCGTGTATTCATCTTGAAACTTCCCTAATCTCACTCTTGAGTTTTGATACTCCGAGAGGAAGTGAGCTCTCTCCAACGTGAAGACAGGTGGGAGGTGTGGACCGGACTTGTCTGTGTTTAAGTGCCTTGAGGAGCTCTCTACCCAGAACTACCCTTTTTAAATTCTCTTCTTCTAGTAGCTGCAATTGAGCGAAAATAACACTGTATTATTTTATACTGTTGTATCCACATGTGTAATTCATGAGGTCATTTTCATAATCTAAATATGAGATTTTACGTCACAAGATCTGGAGAGTTTCAGAGAGGACATTGTTCTTATTTCATGATTTTAAAGCTGAATTATTTTATGGATTTTGATCTTTTATTAGAGATGCTTTTAATCCAAGTATAGGGCCTGAACATTTTTGTTCACAGGTTTTGACAATACACAGACTAATAGTATGAAATGGTGTAATTTATAAACGGCGAGCACCACTGAATATTTTGTGGGACATTGCCAGTTTCTCCAGATTATTTTGAGATGCCTGAAAGTATGAATTTTGTATTTTTACCAGATGTGCCTTTGAAAGCGGGGCTCCAGAGCTCCTGACATAGCTCTGTGCATGGATGTATAAACCGCATACAGAAACATGTGGCATTGAGCTTTGAAATGATTGATGAATGATTTAATGATTAAACTGACATTTGTGATAAATTGCTTGATGTACTTGATGCTCCAAAAACGACAACATTGCACCATGCAAAAACAAACACCCTGGATAATGTTTAACCATTTGATTCGCAATGTTATTTATTTCTTAGTCCTAACCCAGGGACAGCTGGGTATTTGTCTACCCATGCAGTTTTAGTTGTTTTAAATGTTCCCCTGAATGGAAAAAGAGAACTAACGGGACGTTCCGCAAAAAGGAGAGGGATCACTGGGACTGAACTAATGAGATGATGCACCTGGTGTTCCCTGCAACAAGTCTCACAAATCCATGTCCAAGTCCATGGAGCTTTATAATACAAATTCCACCATGAAAACTGCAGTGCAAGTAAGTCGAGGGAGACGTATGAATTTAACAGTGTGCATTATAGGTTTCATAGGGATTTAAAGAAACGGTGCGCATTTTGAAGTTGTAGCTTTTGAGCCAATACGATTCAAAATGTTTTAGCGCGTGCCATCATCAATATGTGAGTTACAGTGCTTCATGTAATACAATTAACAGAAGTGTGAATAATCAGGGATCACAGTCCTCAAATATTTCTTATTTTTACTGTCACAGAGAACACAGGTGGACTTTGCTCTCAGTATTGTGAAACTTTTTTTTTTTTTTTTTTTTTTTTTTGAATGCCACTATAAAACTAAACGATCACCACTTCCAGACAGATGCTGCAGTGTCGCTGAGTAAAGAGGCTTTTGATTTCAACAAGCAGAGCCATGTTTGCTGTGTGCGCCATCGCTGCCCTGTGCTTGATGCCTGTGGGCCATGCAGCTCCTCTGGACTGTAAAGACCTGGTTAAGCCTTTGGGTCAAATAGATCTCGGTCACTTGGAGGGCAGATGGGTTCTAGTTGCAGACAGTCTGAAATTCATCGAAGCTGGGCAACTTTTTCGAACCTTCGACAGCGTAAGTGTTGATTTCCACAACTCGACTTACACCCAAGCCAATCGTGATGGTGACCAGTGCCACTACCGGTCCCAGAATATCTCCATAGATGGCCCGAACTTTGACATCAAGGTTGGGGAGTCAATTAACTTCAGGGGGACCTTCTTACATACATCCTGTTCGGACTGTGTGACGCTGAGATTCACCGTGGATTCACCAACTCGAAACACAACAGAATTGTGCCTGTTCAGCAGGAGGAGGCAGTTGGACCGGAAGGAGCTGGAGGAGTTCCGGGCTCAGGTGGAGTGTCTGGACATGCCTCAACATGTTGAGCTGGATCCTACCAAGGAGCTTTGTCCGGACTGGTCCCGCCGCAGCCAATCAGACTGAGGAGAAAAACACTTTGGTGCATGATATCTACTCATGGTGTCAATAAAGTGGATGTGGATCTATATACAGTGTCTGTGATTGCTTTTCGGCAGATGGTAAAAATTGAATGTGAGATTTTGTGAATAATCAGAAAAGCCTGCAAAATATGTACACACAGTTTTATGTTTTGTGCGCTCGGTTCATCCCCTCCATGCTAATCCGTTTTTCTTAATGACAAGCCACCATCCCATTCGGTAACGGCTGAACACCATAGTGTTACTTTGGTTATGCTCATAAATGTGTCTTCCCCAAAAAATGTCAGGCCCTATACTATGACTTCAGCACATATTGCAGTGTTTGCTTGTGTGTGCCAGAGATGTATCTCACTGTGGGAATAAGGAATGATTAATTTTAAAGTTGAAAAGCACATTTCTCCTGAAAGGTCATATTCAGAATGAACAATAGTTGTACATTTTAGGCTGGCACTAATCTCCAGACTTTAACAACCAAGAACTTGCAGCATGCCAAACAAAGCCGAAGCAAGTTTTGAATAGTGTTTTTTTTTTTTTTATTCCTTCCCGCCCATGAATGTGTATTTATCGCAATGCATTTTCTAAAATACCATAACAAAACAATTGGTGTTTTTTCCCCACTTTATTTAAATTACCAGTATGTGCCAGTCCGACTGATAGAGACACCAGTGTGAACAGTGGGTGGTACTAAAATGTTCCTTTATTCCACAGTCACTAAATCCACAGGTGGATATTGGGATATTTTCAATCAGACACCACAGTGCAACTGATAATATCCAAACAAGAAGACAGATTTGAGACATGTTTGCCGTATTAGCAACGGTGAGCCATGCAGCTCCTCTGGCCTACTTTACATAATAATAATAATAATAATAATACATGATAAAATAAAAATAAGTGTATTTGTTAATAATATACTGTAGGAGCCAGGTATGACCTGTGCCATCTTGTCCACCCTTTTTTGTCACTTCCGGTAATTGAGTAGCGTGGTGTTGGGGATAGCAATGGGGATATCAGCTATTTACACTATTAAACTACTATTATCATTGTTAAAGCTGTCGATTACCTTCGTACACCAAGGAGAAAGCATGTTTGAACTTTATCAATGTGTGTTATTCAGCACAAAGTTTGTTTGTTGTCTACAAATAAAACTACAAACTCAGCCCCTGGATCCGTGAATCATTTATGCGCATCCGCAGGTTAGTCTCCCCTACTCAGCCTCTCGGTAACTCATTTTAAGTTGCCGATAGTTATATACCTTTTATCAAAGGTGTGGAAATGTGTGTGTACATTGTTGTAATGATACTTTTACTGCAGTAAAGGATCATTTCCACCACTGCTTACTGATCTGATAGAAGCAAAATTATTATTAATAATAATAATAATAATAATAATAACTAAGTATTATTGTTATTAGTATTATCAGTCAGCAGTTTAATTTGTAAATAATGTATTTTTATTAAAGATGTGGATATGTATTTCTACATATTTGTGTAAGTTGTTGTACTGGTACTTGTACTGCCGTAGAGGATCTAAGTACCACTGCTTACTGGTCTGATAGGATCAATAATAATAGTAGTAGTAATAATAAAGTTAGTATTTTGATTATTAATCGTATACCTTTTATCAGTATATTTATGTATCAATAGGAAGAGGAAGGGATCTTGTCTTCCATCTGTCTTGATGTGTATTTGACAACACCTCATACCCAAAGGACAAAATGTATTTGATGTGTTTATGTTTTGATTTGCTTGTTGGTGAATATTTTTCATTTATACAGTACAAGTATGTTGAATCAGATATTGTGATCACCCTAAATTAACAAAGATATCCTGCAACAAAATGTTAAAATACAGCTTTTATCCACGACCAATTCATGATCTTATTTCCCCTCAATGTGTGCGAATGTTTCAGATCATGAGCACGACTTTAATCTGAAATTAAATTTTACTTTGTTAAAGTGTCTCGAATTATTCCATCATTTCACAATCGCCGAATCGACTTTGCCATCTGGCATGGACGGAGTTGCAAAACTGGAGGTTTCTGATCCAACTAAGTATTTGGACACACAGTAAAACAGAGAGTAAACATCTTCACCACTATGTATGTACACAATATAACAGTTTGTATGACTTCAGTATGCAGATATGTGTTTGCTTGGGTGTGCCAAAGCTCCCATTCCTTCACTTCCAGAGCAGTGTCTCAGACAGCTAAATGTGAATGAAGACAAATTTATTTCAAATCAGACAAGAACATTTGACCTGCCAAGCTGTGAGTGGAGATCTATTGCAACTCCATTCCATTTGAAGCAGTTGTAAACCTAATGGTCCATACTTTAACGACCAGTTGGTTGCAATATGTCAAACTATTTTTAAGTCCTTCAGAGATCCTCCACTCAGATTCATATTGATCGCAATACTAAAATACCATCAGAGTGTGCACAGAACTTCAATCCAGGAGAAGTAAAGAGAATAAAGCAATGGATTTCAGGCTTTGTCACCGTGTACCCTCAACGTTACCACAGGTGAAAGAGATCCAACCGTAAACCCCCACCGTAGACGAAAGATAGTCGGCGAGTAATACGATATCATTTAATTTCACAATCACAGAATCCACAGGTTTAAAAAAGAAGACTCTGCTCTCTGGTGTTTTCTGTATTGTGAAACTGGAGGTTTCTGAAACAACTATAAAACCAGCCGGACGTCTTCACCGGCCACATTCTCCGTCTACTGAAACACTGACTGCCCTCAAACAAAAATGTATTTTGCTGTGTGCGCCATCACTCTCCTCTGCCTGATGTCTGTGAGCCGTGCGGCTCCTCTGGCCTGCAAGGACTCGGTCCGGCCTCCGGATCGACTGGATCCTCGCCATCTGGTGGGAAGATGGGCTATGGTCGCAGGCAGTCTGAACCATCTCCCATTACTGGAGCGGTTCAAGCAGAGAGACAGCGCCTCTGTGAACTTCTCCAACAGCACCAGCGACACTGCCGTTTCCTACTCTAGCAGCATCCGTTTGGACGGCACGTGCCTGCATCACTCCTACAACATCTCCCTGAAAGGCGGCCGATTCACCTACGATGGGACACACGAAAGTAACCTCACCATGAACTTCGTCCGCACATCCTGCCGAGACTGCACGCTGATGCGCATGAACGCGGAGTCCGGGAAGAGGCAGCACTTGTACCTGTTCAGCAGGAGGAGGGAGGTGGATCAGGAGGAGATGGAGGAGTTCAGGGCTCAGGTGGAGTGTCTGAACATGCCTCCGCCTGTCGTGATGGATCCTACCAAGGAGCTTTGTCCAGATGAGACACCAAACTGAAGAGAAAACACAGGGACAAAACAATTGAGAGACCGTAAAAAGACATGTATGTATGTGACGTGTATGTCATTATCAGTGTCGGTTTTGTGAAGATCTTAAATTGCCTTTCTCTGTTGTATGTTTCTAAATTTTCATGGAAACCACCACATCTGTATTTCTTACTTTTAAACTTCAAATAAATTCATTTTTCGAATCCTAATCTTGACTTTCACCCAATGCATTATGATATCCACTGAGCTTATTCACCCGACAGACTGTATAGTCTGCATGACATGACTGAGTGTCACAAGAGGATGGTGCTGCAGAGATTGCATTCTTCCTTTTAGAGAAACAGAGATCATTTACAGGATGCATAACTGAAATTTGGCTAAGGTAAAGAAGGCTTACTTACTTGGTTTGATTCAGAAAAGGCACAGAAAAAGATACTCCACTTGTTCATTAGATGAATGAAGGCCACTCATGATTGGGTAATAGTTGCAAAAAGGTGGGGACCAGTGCTGGACAGAGAGGGATATGCAAAATAAACTGAAATGGCTCCTTTAAAACATATCTTGGAATTCAGTTTTAATCACTCCAATTCATTTCTCTCAGTTCTGGCACGTGTCAAAGAGGGATCTTTGTTAACTGAGCGTGAACCGGAAGGCATCACATTCTCCCCTTGGTTACTGTTACTACCCGCTGTCAACCTTTTCCATCCTTACACAGAACAGAAGCAGTTTCCAGTGATAACGGGGGCTGAGTTCACAATCAAAATTATTTTGTAATTTGAAACAGCATGTCTTCAATTTCACACTGCAGTAAACAAAAGCAGGTTTCTCCCTTCTAGCCAACAACCATGGGTGGTCTATGTGCAACTTTAATTCACAGAAAGCACTGTTCTCTGTTTCATGAATCTAAAGACGGAAGAGACATTTTGACTAGTAGAAGCACAGGTGTTACAAATAACAGTAACGACGGCTCTGTTCTATTCAAGCGAGAGCGACAGTGAGACAGCATGCGCAACTCGAGTGCGATGCTAACTTCCGGGGTAGACCTACACAAAAAAACTGGGAACCGGGGTCATGATGCAGCAAGCATTTTGTACAAATGTCATTTTAATGTCAGGCTAACTATATTTAATTAAGTTATACGAAAGCATTTTGACATTATGCAACTTGTGTTATAGTGGAATGTGGATACACCAGAAAGCTCTACAGTATTATGTTTGGAAGGGCCTTAGCTAACTACAGTAGCTTGCTAACACATAGCTAACTAGCATGAGCTTGCATCATTTGAGTTGTCAAATGCATCCCTGGTGGACATACGGTGCCAAAATAATCCTTTGACATGCTAGGATCTGATGTTTTTTAGCTAGCAACAGGCATTTTGGTTGCGTTTCAGCCATAGTAGCATAATGTGGCGCTGATAGTTTTCCTCTCCGGTGGGTGTTGTTTTCAGAGTGTGTCGTGTTGCGCTCTGTCTCTATTATATTGCCTACGGTATATGTAAAACCCTGATCGTTGAAATCCATTTCTACCAGTACTCCAATGCAAACACTAAATATTTTTGGAATTTCAATCCAAGAAAAGAAAATACACCAAAGGTTTTATTTCTTTAATAACAGGTATAACACAGTAAGCAACAACATTGCCGCAGGTAAAGAGATTGCCAACAAGTAAACATCCAAAGCTCAAAAGTCACAGGACTCAAAACTCTACTGCATTTCACAATCACAGAATCCACAGGTGCAAGGGGGACTTTCTGCTCAGTTTTTTTTTCTGTATTGTGAAACTGGGGGTTTCTGAAATAACTATAAAAACCAGCCATATTATTTAGATACTACAGTGCAACCGAGACCTGATATAATTATCCCAACAACAGAGTGCCCACATTACAATAGACAGCTGATAATGTTTGCCGCGTGTGCCGTCTTTCTCCTCTGCCTGAAGTCTGTGAGCCATTCAGCTCCTCTGGCCTGTGAGGACTTGGTCCGGCCTCTGGATCGAATGGATCCTCGTCATTTGGAGGGCAGACGGGCTCTGGTTACAGGCAGTCTGAGCTTTCTACCATTCATGGAGCGCTTAAGAAGTAGAGAAAGTGCCACCATTAACTTCTCCAGCAACACCAGCGAAACCAGCACCTCCTGGAGTCGCACCATGCGTTTGGATAACAAGTGTCACTATGCGTCCTACAACATCTCCCTGGAGGGCAGCAGCTTCACATTTGACCATGGCAACGTCACCACGACCTTCATCCGTACATCCTGCAACGACTGCATAGGCCTACTGATGAGCTATGACGTGGAGTCTGGGAAGCGGCAGCACTTTTACCTGTTCAGCAGGAGGAGGGAGGTGGAGCAGGAAGAGTTGGTGGAGTTCAGGGCTCAGGTGGAGTGTCTGAACATGCATCCACCCGTTGTGATGGATCCTACCAAGGAGCTTTGTCCAGAGGAGACAGCCAGAGAAAAAACACAGAGACAGAAGGAATGAAAGACATTTAGACAGTTACATGTCAAAATCGGTGGATGGCGGTTATGTGCTGGAAACCATCAAAACTCTATTTCTTACATTTCAACTAATATGTAACTTTAATTTTAAAAAATTTGCTTTAGAACTGAAGCTTTGGAGCTTTGATCTGTTTGATAATCGAAAGGATCCGAACAAACATGATTTCCAGTTTATATATGCAAAGGTTTTCTTCATATATCTATTTGTATGCTGGCCATTGTTTGTGAAAGTTGACAGCCAGATACTCTGTATGCAAAGAGGAGATGGGATTTGATATCTCTTTATTTTTTGTCTTTCTCTGGCTCAGATATCTCCATCACATACACTACCTACACTTCATTGAGAAACTGAGTGCATACAAGGCTCATTCCAAGACCCCTTAGTTAAAAGCATTGTTTGCAAACTAGTGTGCAAAAAAAAGAAGAAATTCATAGCTAATAGTGAACCAACAACAACAGCACAGAGTGAAGAGAGAGCCAACCATTAATGTTTAATAGTCACAGTACTTTTCCCTCATTTCACAACCTCATGATCCCCACATAGAAAAGGGGGACTCTGCTCTTTCGCGTTGCGGTCTGGAGGTCTCTAACACAATTATAAAAGCCATCCGTATCTTTTTACCAGCCTAATTTCTGTTTGACAGTGTTGCCTGCAGACAAAACAACAGACAACAGACCTCATCTCTTAACACAAAGCCATGTTTGCTGTGTGTGTCATCACTCTCTGCTTGATGGCTGTGAGCCACAAGCAGAGAGTCTGCGCTCCGACATCACACTGGAAGGCCCCAGCTTCCACCTCGAGGCTTTGAACGTCACCATGACTGCCCTCCAAACGTCCTGCCCGGACTGTATGGTGATGCGCTTCGACGGCGAGTCGAGCGAACTCAAGCGTTTTTACCTGTTCAGCAGGAGGAGGGAGGTGGAGCAGAAGGAGATGGAGGAGTTCAGGGCTCAGGTGGAGTGTCTGAACATGCCTGCCCCTGTTCTGATGGATCCTACTAAAGATTTGTGTCCAGATCAGCTCCTCACCAAGCCAGCCGCTCAAAGTGAGGAGACACCCATGGCCTAAGAGACTCTGGCTCCTGATATACTGTATGGTCACATGGAGTGAATTAATTATCCTTGGGGGCTTTGTGCTCGTGTTAAATATTGTTGTTAGACACAATGTGGAAACAGAATCTACTAATACTCAATTATACGTGTTAAAATGATTATTACAGCATTTGAAGCCACAGGTTTGAACTTGGCATGCTTCAAATTCTATAAATGAATCCAAAAGTGTATTTTGTACATTTCAGCTTGAAATGAAAATGCAATTGCTTACAAGTTGTGTCTGTAAATCAATAATAAATCAATAACACATTCAGTTTGATGTGCAAAAAAATATTTTTTTCATTCACTTTTTGTTGCAGTATAATGTGTGCCCATATCAAACATATACCGATAATTACATTAAGATAGAACTACATTTAGATGTATTTGATGTGGCTCACAAGCATCTTATGTTTAGCTATTAAACCTTTTCACCGTGTAATACTTGTTTTTTCATGCATTATCAAAATATAAGTGAACGCCTTTGGCAGGCCTCTAGGGTTTACGCTTGCTGTTTAGGTTAGTTTTCTTGTTTAATGAAACTCATAGAGTGTGCAGAGTGAGAGAGAGAGAGAGAGAGAGAGAGGCACGTGGTGTTGTGGGGCATCCGAGGTGAGAGTGTTCAGTGTCATGGAAGATGAGTGACAAGCTTTGATTAGCTGCAACTTCAGGTTGACAGAGTGATGAAGCAACAATGCCCGCCTGAAAGCATAAGTGTTACCACGTACTTTAAACCTGACCTAAATTACCTAAAATGCTAAACGGTTAGCATCGTTGAGCTTAATGTCAGGTCCTTCTTGCACTTTGTTTTCATTAGCTGTCTTCATAATTGTATTTCTCCCTTATGTCTTGATATATGATATGGTTTTTATTGCATTTGGTCATATGTTGTCTAGCTAGGGTTCAACTCCTGTATGAGTTGCTCATTCTAAACCATCTGTTATATTCTCAAGAGGTTTAAAGTCATATTAACCTAGTTATTTACTTATTCCATTACAAACTCTTCATTTTTAGTTGGGACTTTACTTCTAAATCACAGCAATGTTCTGCATTTTCTTTGGACTATGTGACTATTGGTGAACTTAAAACACAATGACACGTAAAAACAAGCAGCGCTCCAGTACAAATATGGAGTCACAGTACATAAAACTTTCACAATCACAGAATCAATAAGGGACTCTACCCTCTGGTTTTTTCCAATGTTGTAAAACTGGAGCTCAACTATAAAACCAGAGATGCTTTTTTAGGAGCATCCTTCTCAGTTACACACACTGCAGTGCAATTGATTCGAGATGTACGGTAATATGATTTCAACACACAGAGACATGCTTGCTGTGTGTGCAGTCGCTGTCCTCTGCCTGATGTCTGTGAGCCATTCAGCTCCTCTGGCCTGTGAGGTCTTGGTCCGGCCTCTGGATCAACTAGACCCTCGTCATTTGGAGGGCAGATGGGCTGTGGTTGCAGGCGGTTTTGCGAATCCAGCCCATCTGGAGTACTTTATACGTGGAAACAGCTCCAGCATTGACTTCTCCGATGCTGCTACCTCCAGCATTACTTACACCCATGCCGGTGGAAAGTGCAAGTCTCGGCCCTACAACGTCTCACTTGAAGGCAGCGCTCTCACCTTCAACGTGCGGGCCACTAAAAGGGCCCTTCAGCAATCTTTTATACCATATCGACACAGTTTGCTCGCAAAATATAGGTTTTAAAAAGAAGAGTCAATAGTGGCCGCAATATCCTGACTATTACTTCCTGTTATGGTTCAAATTTAAACCACCAGCACTTTCCATTATACAACCCGATGGTGTCTTCCAAACTCAACATGCCCAGTTTGTAACAAAGACTCTCATATTTCATTTACTACTTTTAGTCTCCAAATCCAGCCAAGATTGTTCAAGCAATGTCATGAGTCATTTTCTCAAACTTGACAAAGTTTATATGTATATATTGCATATATACTGTATTCACTCTCTGCAATTTTCGGTAGTTAGTGCTTAGTTAAGAATTAAGGGTAATGTAGTGGCCATTTGTCGACTAAATCAAACTTAAACAAACAATAATCAAACGCCACTGATGCACCGTGGTCGGTATTTTTACGCAGCCAGAAGAGAGTGGAATGTCCAAGCAGGATTCCGATTTTCGTATTTATTAAATAAAGCAAACTAACTAACTTAAAGAACAAAGAAAACTCCTGTCGTGCTGTCTCTCCTGTCATGTGATGTGGTATGCTGGTAAAAACTATATGCCCACCCCGGTGCATGCTGGTCCTATCTGTCTACTCCTATATATAGCAACAGGTGCCCACAGTAATTACCCAAAAAACAATATAACTAAACAAATTACTATTAAAGAGAAAAAACAATCTTAATATATCAAACATCTACAATAATTAAACAATACTACTTATAAAATAAATAACAAAATACAATATCAAGTAAATAGCTCCAACAGGTAAGTTCAGGCTTAAGCCTACTACTTTTTTTGATTTTATTTTTATTATCATGATTTAGTACTATATTTAACCGCTTTCATAAGTCATAATGATTCTGTATAGATATCTCCTCTTCACTCCTTTATTTGTGGTCTCAGTTTTTATGTCTCATCAAGAGAGGATCTGGTTTATAGTACAACTTGCTACAGTTTTGCAGAAAAACTTCATTATGAATTATCCAGCTGGACATCCCATTATTTTGCAATGAAAGAAAGTTTGATTATTTTGGGAATGATCAATCTTACACAATACACCCAAAGAGCAATACGTAAGTATTCAGCCACTTATAATACGCCATGGTCATTGTTGTACTGTGAATAAATGACCGGAGAAATAAACTAAACTAAATATCAATTATTAATGAACTGTTTAAAATAAAAACCTTCACATATAAAATCCACTTCCATCTATCAGCTCATCCCATCTCTTCTGCCTGAAGTCTGTGAGCCGTTCAGCTCCTCTGGCCTGTGAGGATTTGGTCCGGCCTCTGGATCGACTGGATCCTCGTCATTTGGAGGGCAGATGGGGTTTAGTTGCAGACAGTCTGAGGCCCAAATATACAGTATATCCACAAATATCAGAGGCAGCATGACCGTGTACTTCTCCAGCAACACCAGTGAAACCTCAGTCTATTCTTACACCCAGGCCAATCGTTTACTAACGTTGAGGAATAATTCTTCATTCATAGTGGGAGTGGTATGGATCTACATGTAACTCACAGCAATAAAGTGAATAAGTGTCACAGTTCAGCTCCACACCCTCCTCACTCTTCTTGTCAGTCACTCCCTCCTCATCAGTCTAAACTCCCTTCACCTGTTCACTCACCTGCCTCTGATCAGTAATCAAGCCCCTATATAGACTCCTGCCTCCCAGACACGTTTGCCAGATTGTTCTTCGGTTTTCCATGCCAGACTCTCCAGCACGCTCGCACGGATTGATTGCCTGTTACCGACCCTGCCTGCCCCTGTTCTACCCGCCTTGCCTGACTCCCGGTAAACCCACCAGCCTTCTGATCCTGCCTCTGATTAACTCTGCCTGCTGTATCTGGAAGTTTGTAATAAAGCCAAAGATCCCTGGAGTCTTGTGTGTTGCATTTGGGTCCATATACAACCGGTTACAATAAGCATATTTGCCAAAATGTTCAACTTTTACTTTCAACTAGCTTGATGTTATGTACATAAATTAGGCTACTGCACCATACAGATAAGTGGAGAAATGTATTAGAGATGGAATAGAAAAGCACAGACGCATGCACGAGTATTGTGCGATCGCCCTCGCACACATTTTGTTAATGGAGAACAGGGACAATAGCCGTGTTCTTTTAATGGATGTCCCTAAATACAGGCCAAATACAAGATTGCTTCCTGAACAGATTTCACAATGAGCAGATGGATTGTCAGTAGTTTAGCTTTTTGAAATCTCTCTAACATCACATATCTTCTATCATAAAGTCCTGTGTTTGATTTGTTTCCTTTCACACCACCAACGAACCGCACCATCCACTTGGAAGGGAACCGAGACCCACCTTTTGAGGCGGTCTCGGTTTGGATGTTTGGTCCGCACCGGGGTTCGATAGGCAGTTTACACCAGTACAAACGAACCGTACTAACCAGGCAAACGGACCAGAGTTTGTTTTAAATAAACCAAACGGGTTAAAAGCACCCTTTAAAATGACTTCTGTTTTACGGGACAAGGACAGCCTACAGCACCAAAAACCTGTTCTCCTTCATTATAAGTTACTGGAATCAGTCCCTCGACACATGTCTGGGAATTACAGTTACTGTGAGGAATTTTTAACTGGTTATGAAACATCTCTATTTACACACACTGCAGCAGAGGATCCCTGCTGCAGTAAAACAAGAGGTTCTCTAAAGGGAATCTGGTGCTCAGAAACACTTCCAAAATCGGCACAAAATAAAATTTTCTTGTAACTTCAATATAGAAAATAGATAGGTGCATTTACATGTTTTTATGTTCAGTTTCACGTAATTTTGAGGAACCAGGGTTGCGAAATGGAGGCGTTTTTCTCTTTATCATTGTCATTCAGATGTTTTCCCCACATACCTTTGTGTCTACACATCCACACTAATCAATACAGTTATGTAATGCTCCACTCTTTCACAGTCTTTTAATAATAATATACACATCTTTAACAAACCCATTTACAAAGTCGTTACCCCAGCTCATCCCATATTTTCTTCTACACAGAGAAGAACAGGAAATCCTTAAATAGTTATTAACAGAATCACAGAGTTCACTGCCTGAAGCATGTGATCTTTTTTTATCTCTAGATTCCACAAAATAGAAAAATGACTTGTCTTTATTATGAACTTGATTATACATCACTGCTGTGTGCATTGTTGTATGCTGTTTCTGTATAATTACTGTAAGCAAAGACGAGGTTGATTGCCAGTTTGGAGACTGGTGACCTCATTCCAATGCAAAACAGTTTTATTCGCAGAAAATATCGAAATAAATAAAACAACATCCGAAGTGGGAGAGAACCACAAAACATTACAACTAGTAATCAAACTTTCTTTTATTATACAATAATGGAATCTACAGTTGGATAAGGGATCGTAAACATGTACTGTGTTGCAAGACTGGACTTTCTAAATGCAAGTACTATAAAATTGGACAAACGTCCTAATCCAGCTCCATTCTTGGTTAGAACTGAGACACCAGTTTCAGAGGTGTATACTATCAGCACAGAATCTGTATAATCTCATCATGTTTGCCGTGTTTGCCATCTTTGTCCTCTGCTTGATGTCTGTGAGTCGTTCGGCTCCTCCGGTCTGTGAAAGATTGGTCCACCCGTTGTCTCAGCTGGATCCCCATTACTTCGAGGGTGGATGGGCTTTAGTTGCAGGCAGTCTCAACCACCAGCCGTCCATGGAGGCCCTGAGGCTTAGAGACAGCATCACTATGTACTTCTCCAACTCCAGTGACGCCTCCAACTTGTCCTACACCCAAATCAACCGCTTTGGTGATCAATGCCAAGACCTGCGCTACAACATCTCAGTGGACGGCAGCACCTTCACCTTTGACGTGGGCGGTCGCTTCGATCTCACCGGGTCTTTCCTCTACACGTCCTGTCCAGACTGTGTCGTGATGCGGTGGATTGTGAAGTCGAGTAGGAGGCAGTCTCTAGACTTGTACCTGCTGAGCAGGAGGAGGGAGGTGGACCAGAAGGAGTTGGAGGAGTTCAAGGCTCAGCTGAAGTGCTATGGGCTGCCCACACCTGTCGTGATGGATCCTACCAAGGAGCTCTGTCCAGAACAACCCGAGAGCCAGCCGACCGACAGCAGCAGCTCAGACTGAGGAGAAAACGGAGGAACAAAAGGCAGGAGGGACTTTGGCACATTTGTACACCATATTCAGTCGCACATGGAACAAGTAGGACAGTATTTGGGACATTCCTTATATTCATCTTAATATCTTGATTCAATAGGGTAATCCACACAATGCATATCTCTCATGGAGAGATGTCGCCCTAAATCAACCCTTTAAACGCTGCCAGTACAGCATGCCATGATGGGATTTTTTTTAATCAATATGTGGGCACCTGCATGCTCGTAATTCCATTAACTCTCAATGGAAATTAAATCGTAATTTTTGGCAACCTTTTAAAAAAATGTCAGTCGTTATGCTCTTTTAGGCAAATTTGTGAATTGTGATTTTTGGCCATATGAATAAAATGACTACTTACCGCTTAAAAAGTACTACAAGGAAATTCATTTTGTGTCAATTTTTGGGGGTCCATGTGGACAAAGGTGGTAGTGTTTCCGAGCACCAGAGTCCCTGAATAAAACCTCTCATTTAACTGCAGCAGGGGTCTGACAGTAAATTTGAATTTACAGTAAATCTTACAGCTTCATAGAACATTTTATAGAATCACACAGTTTGTTTTTTCTCCAGATATAAGAGCAATTGAAGTGTGTTGTGACATAATCACCGATTTATCCCTCTGGTACATTCCTCACTCACGTCGCGTGGTGTAATAATGAATGTGTGTTGTACACTAATTGGATTAGTGCTATATATATATTCAGATCCGCAACAATGGGGTAAGCCTCAAGCACATGCGTTTGCGCACGTGCTCATTCTTGTGTACTTATTGTGTGAGTGAATGTTTGCTAGTGTGAGCATGTTATGCAAATGTGGGCGTGCGAAATCGGTGCGCTGAGGGTGTTAGTGTGCACAAGGGAGGAGACACAGGCAGTGAGGCTGCAGAGCTGTGAGAGTGACCTGAAACAAGACAAAGTGTGCATTCTCAGTGTCTGTCATGTGGAGGGCTTCTTCAAAACATTTTGTTAGCAGGTATGTGCAACTGTAAGTTCTAGTTTTCTGTGCTTTACTCTGCTTTCGTTGAACTTGAAGTTCTTGTACACACATTATATTCCATCAGGTGAATGATTGCTACAATAGAAAACCGTGGAACAGAAAAGATTCTTAACAGCCAAGCCTGTAGAGACCAGCTTTTCCTTGTGTTACTTTTTGCCACAGTGACTAAAGCATATCAAAGTAAGTGACTGTAAAATGTGCAAAGAACTATGTCAGCAACCATTAGACAGCAGCAGAACTAATTCTAATTAGGGATGAAGTTGGCTGCATTTATTTCAATTCATTTGCATTTTTTGTCAAATGCCCTCAGATCTTAAACTACCTCAGGACGCTACTGACCCCAGAAAGGAGGGCAAGTGTATTTGTAAGGCCCGTCGCAGATGTATTTTTAATGATGATCATGATTTTTGCTGTTCTTTTGATAAAGTGAGCCCCTTTGTAGATAATGAGCAAAACATAAGTCTGTTATGTAAAGGGAGTTTTAATCCGCAATCTCTTGCAACCTCACTTACCCAATGAGAGAGTTGGGGAACCTTTGGTTAAATTCTGCCAGCTTTCTCTGAGCATCTTAGAAAATGAAACCGAACAGCGTGACGTATTAGATGTTGAAGGATATGTACATATGGAAAATATCTCATTAGGGCATGCCTGAGAGTAGTCAGATTACATTACCGTGCCACGGTATAAATGAGGGGATTGCTTATCTGCTGTAGCGTTGCATGAACATTATATTAATTGATTTAAGCTTGTTTATTTTCAGCAGGATTTTCAATAGAATCAGCGGGTTTGGGTGAATAAAACAGTTTGAGCAGAGATTTGCAATAGATTTCAGACTTTAAACGTTCACAACAATCACCTTCTCACTGTGACAAAACGCTCGCTTTCACGTTCCGTTTCACAATGAAACTTCTCATTGAGAACTCTGTCAATGAGTGACATTATGCTATCTTTATGAATTGAGAGTGAGTCTGTCAACATGTGGTCTATTGTACAGCAGGGCCGGAAGTAGTTTTACCCAAAATAATACCTGAATGTTTATAGCCCAGTTATTTTCTGTGTCTGGAATCAGTACAGGTGCAGTATGCACAAAACAGAGGCAAGGATTGAGTCTCATTTCGACACAGTGATTACTCTGTGGGAATGCCAACTATCCCATTCCCTCTCCCACTCACATCACATGAGAAAACAGCCAGTCTGAGAGCAGCCAGGATACATTTCACTATGGGGACTGTATGAAGTCAATGGCACATTCTGAGCCTACTCTAATAAGCTGTTTGTTCATAATGTAGACATAAACTCTTAAAAAAAGGACCCAAAGGTTTGTCCCTGAAGGGCTGAAGTTCTACTACTTCTTGGTGGAACAATTACACAGTAGAAGGGTTGTCTGTAGAACCTCTCCCAGGTTTCTGGTTAGAACCTTTCAAATATGGTTCTGGGCATAACCCTTTATGTTGGGTTTCAGGTAGAACCCTCTGAAATGGTTCCAGGGGGAACCTTTAAAATGGTTCTACCATGAACCAAAAAAGGACCCTATATAAGTCTAGTTAGCACCTTTATTGTGTAAAGTGTAGGACACTATATTGATAGTTTTACATTAAAAAATAATGGTGGAGTAATAGCAACACAATTTTACCAAAGGACAGCCCAAAGCCAGTGATGGTATGCAGCTGGTGAATGGTTCCCAAAACAAACCATTGTTGGCTGTACACAGTGTCTGTCATAGCTGTCATGACTCACCACTCTCATCCTAATTTACCCACATTAGGCCACTTTGTTCTGCCGTGGGGCTTACATGCTCTGCCATCATTGTTACTACAGAGTTCCCCATTAGTCCTGCCATGTCATGCTGCCAGTCCTTATTATCTCTACATCCATCATCCATCTAACCATCTATCTATTGTATCTGTCCATCCGTTCCAGTTGATCATCACAGACCCCAGCGCTGTGATCCACATTCCCCTTAATGATCAGTCACAGTGTTGGACTCCAGCCAGAGTTGCTTGGCGAGAATCAACATGGATGGGAATGGGAGTTTGTCAGGATGCAGGCTGAAAAGAAGACGACAGAGGAGTTTTTGTGTGTGTGTGTGTGTGTGTGTGTGTGTGTGTGTGTGTGTGTGTGT
>NW_022280091.1:143684-155112 GCF_004355925.1 Anarrhichthys ocellatus | reverse complement strand
TGTGTGTGTGTGTGTGTGTGTGTGTGTGTGTGTGTGTGTGTGTGTGTGTATAAGAGAGGTGTGAGGAGGGCAATAATATTGACACAAGGCAAGATTGAAATAACAGAGAGACAGTGTGTATTAAAGAAAAAGAGAGGAGCTGGACCCCCCCTCCCCTTTATACCCTGCGGACAATCCTATTGTTATTTCAGATTGTGTGTGTGTGTGTGTGTGTGTGTGTGTGTGGGGTACTGAGCCTTTGCCCAGCATGTAAGCAGATTAAAGAAAGGTGTGTTCAGCAGAAAACTTTATATGTTGCACAGTGGAGTAGAGTAGCTTACACCTTACACCCCAAGCCAAGCACAGAGTTATAAACAGCTTGCCTGCCATACAGTTCTTTACACAAATACACTAATGGGTGACAAGTTAGCAGAAAAATAACAACAAAGTGTAAGAGTAAGGTATTGGTCTACCACAAGCACTAGACAAGACGAAAAGCAATTGTTTGTGTTCTTTATTTATTTTGTGTTTTTTTCTTTACAAAATTCGTGTCTTTCTTCTGTGCTAGTTGCAGCGTTGCAACACACGTTGAATGAGGTTTGACAACAGAATTGAGAACAAAGCATTTAGCATTTCAAAACTATTCCACAGTAAATGTCACAGTAAATAGAGTACGATGAGTCCCTCACGTATTAATACCGCAGCAAATCATTTAAACTGCGTTGAAATAATGGGAAATACAACGTGTGGCCATGTGTGTTGTTAAACTTCGTTAATCACACTGTTGTTTCCCCTTTCCCCCCTGCGTTCCTCCGCTTTCACTCAGAACGACTGACTGGAGGCCAAACATCCTGACTGCTTAAAAGTTTTACATCAGCAGACTTGTCACCATGGCAACAAACCCATTGGCCTGGCAGGAACAGGGTCCAGTCAACTCGTTAGACAAGTGGGTCAAGGAGTCCTGGGAGCAAGGTGAAGAGAGTGCAACCATAATCCACAACTCCCCTCGGCAAGACAGAAAGGCTCCCACAGCAGAACCCGAGGAGGACATAGACGTCCAGGAGTTAGGAGCTCGAGATCAAACACTGTCCGAGAACCAAACACTCTCAAGAAACGAAGCATCCGATGCAACCAAATCGGAAAATCCGGAATCTGCAAGAATTAGCCCGTGCATCCCCGGGAAGACACAAGAGATGGTGACAGAATTAGTTACCCTGCAATTTGAAGAATCACAGGCCGAAGAGGAGAAGTCACCATGTGAGGATGCTGCTTCATCAACAGAGGAATGCTTTGAGAAAGACAGCCTTTCCAGCCTTGAGGGGGAGGTGGCTGAGATCATGTTGGACCCAACAGAGGACCTTATGTCTCCTGATGGCCAGAATAGTCATGAATGGCCACCTCTTCTATCTGAGCCAGTAAATAAAGAGGTAGATGCATCATTGGAGGAGATGACAACACAGAAGAATGGCACACAGCTGGTCTTCTTATCGGATGGTTTTGACTACAGTGAACCTGAAAGTAAGATGTCAGTGGCTGCAGCTGCTGGATCGAATTCAACAGCTCATCATTCTCCCTTTGACAGAAACAACTCAGATGAGGTGCACACTGTTTGCTCTCCTCCTTTTGCTGATGAGAGCGGGGAAGAAGAGGAAGTGAGCATGGATATTATGTCCCGTCAGCATCAATGGACTATGCTAGATATCAGAGGCAAGCCTTTCCACCCCTCACATCTTGCTAATATCTCAGTTTCCAATGAACAAGACCCAACGTCAACCCTGCCTGCATTTTTCTCAGCCAAACAGCAGGAGGAGCTGTTCCTCCAGCGCCAAAGGGAGTTTGCCCCCAGGGGAGTAAACCAGGAAGCTGCACAACAGGTGCTGGGCCAGAGCTCTTCACCTTTGTCGACCGTTGCCATGGAGCCATCCAATCAGGGCGGGGCAGGCTCTGGTTGTGCTGCAGCTGTGAGAGAAAGGCGCAGCAGGTTGGGGGACAGGACAGAGGGAGGAAGCAAGCAAACAGGTGTAGAGGGAGCGCATAAAGAGAGTGGACTTGAAAGGAACAAGGTTGTTGGGCAGCAACGCGGCAGAGGACTGTTGAAATATTCAGAAACAGTCCAAATGGAAAAGGTTAAGACAGAAAAACTCAGCTTTGTGTCTGCTAAACACGCCAGGATGGAGAGTGACTCGTGTGATGATAGCCAGAGCGACAGTGGAGTTTCAGCGGACTTCTCCCCATGCAGCACTTTGGAGGGCACCTCCACCATCTCTATGGTCTCTCCAGCAGCTGTGCCCAAAGAGACTCCCATTGAGAGGGAGATCCGACGGGCTATAGAGCGTGAACACAGCCTCAGAAGATCCAGAGGGCTTCCGAATCCATCCACTTCGCCAGAGTACGTAGAGATCCCTTTAAGGAAAACTGTTCTCTGCCAGTCCGTAAATGCTAAGTCTGAGAGGAGTCAAGGCAAAGACAGGCAGTTTACAGGCAAAAAGATGCAGCACGAGATCCACGAGGAGGCCCAGAGGGAACAGGATCTAGTGAAGCTTGGGAAAGTTCCAGGCTTCTATGACAAAGGCACTGTGCGCCAACTCAAGGAGAGAAAACAGCTTTTTGAGGCATTTCAGAAACCCAGTGACTTAACTTTGAATGTGTCAACTCGGAGTAAGGCCACGTCCTGGTCCTCCACCAGTGACATTTCAACCCTGGAGACCCAGGAGGACATCTCCTCCCAGGCATCCACCATAGGAGGCTCATATGTGGAGAGGATTCCCACACCGAGCCCAAGCTTAGCCAAAGAAGGGGGCGCCTCTGCTTGGACTCCCAGAGGACCAGGGTTCTCTGAGGGGACAGCCTGTCAGGTCATCATCCTAGAGAGCAATCTGAGTGTTCCAGCGCAGAAGCTCTGCCACGCCAAACCAGAGGCAGAGCCCGTCACTGTAGTCGATTCTGGAGGTGCTGACATTTCATCATCCAGGAGAAGTGGACATGGTGGGATTAAAGTGAGAGAACAGGAAGAGGACGAGGAGGCACCTAAGGAGAACCCCTTTTTTAAGCTGCGCTCCTCAACAAATTTAATTAAAGTGGAGCAGGACATCCGGGAGGCTCAAGAGAGGGAAAAGGAGCTTCACAAGCAGAGGGTCAGTCTGTATGGGGGCACAGGAGAGCGGGTAGGAGGAGGGAAGCCAGTCACCACGTTGTCCTCTTCGCCATCACTGAATGGACTGGCTGTTCCTGACTTACCTGGCTCGTCATCCAGAGGGGGAACTAGACCCACAGCAGGTTGGTATAGCGCCGAGTGTTTGAAGTGTGTGTATGTGGGTACGACTGAACCCACACAGACAATGTGTTTGTGTGTATGGATGCTTGCATGTGGAATTATGTGTGTCATTTTTTACATGTGGTGAGATGCTGTAACCCCCCCCCCCCCAAAACAGCACGTTATATCATTTTTTCTCATGGTCATTGGAAAACCTCTAAACAGCTTTCAAAATCAGCGTTGGCTGCTATGAGCAATAATTTTGCACCGGGGACCAAAAGCGGGCTGACAAGAAAACTAAATTCTGTAACTTCACAATAAATATAGCGCTTAGTCAGTCATATTAATTGCAAAAGCTGAGATGAGCAAAAGCCCTGAGTTATATCTCGACACTTTATTGTGTCAGCAGGAAAGGAACACGTTAGAAGAGTCCAATTTTGGGATGAAGCATTCGAAAAGTGCATACAACTTTGTTTTTTTTAGTTCTAATGGTGATATAGAGACTTATGACAACAAGAGCAAATGTGAAATACAGTGCTGCCAATACAGCCTGCTGAGAGGACAAGTTATTAACATCCATCTCTGCGATTGTGTGTGCTGCACTGTTTAGCAGTGATTCCCAACCAGGGGTACTTCTGCAGCTGTCAGGGGGTTAGTGAAGCTTAAGTGATACATATACTGTACATCAACCCTGTCTCCGCCAAAATTACGCCCCCATACAACTGAACTGCATTCTCAATTACGTTTCGAAAGAAAAATGTATTTTCTCTCACATTAGTGTCGCAGTCTTAAACACTTGGTTAACGTTGTAAATTGAAACAAAGCGGAAAAGCAACGAAATGACTTGGTTGCGTTTGGTAAAACATCATGGTTTGGTTTAAAATAAGGTACGTTTGTTACGTTATTTAAGTTACAGACGTACATAAAAATAAGTCAACGTTGACTTTTAAAACGAACAGCGCTTGACTTGGTGAAAGTCCTGTGTTTGTTTAACCCATATATATATATATATGTATGAATTCAAGCGTCATCAAACAAATCGTTAGCTTCAACAAATTACCACATTTTTGAGGAGGAGGTGCTTGACTTCATCTGCAGGTGTGTGTGGCTACGTACGTCAGGCAACAGACTGCAGTGCTGTATGTTTGTGTTTTGTTGGCAGGAAGGGTTGCCAACGTGCTTTTTGTGACTGTATGTAAATGAAAGTGTCACCGGCCATCGTAGGTTTCATAACTGTGTGACCAACCGAACAGGGTGTGGTGTCCTACTACAGTTAATGACTATGACTCATTGATGGTAAATGAACAATCACGTATTTCACAGACAATGAGTTATGCAACCTTTTTTAATATTCCCTCATTGCCTACTTTTTGTTTGTCTTTCACCAATGTAACGTTCACATTTCTTTCCCTTAATGCTGCATTCACGTGGAATCAGGCGGACGGTAGACAGCAAACCGGATATCATATTAGTGGACGAGAGCAGGATGGTGAAATTAGGTAACAGCAGACGGCATTGCTGTCCAACTCTGCACAGAATTTACAACTGGATGATATGTTGATGATACTCCTTCACGCAAGGAGAACATTGTTTAAATTTGCAATATAACATTTTACATCCACATGCATTACATAAAATAGTAGACACAAACTGATTTTATTTCATATATTTCATTCCATCACCATAAACATATGTTTCATTTTGCCATCCTGCCATTCCGTTGGGCTGTTTGTTTCCGTTGTTTTTCCCGTGCCAACCAGAAAGTGTCGTCCGTCCGCCTGATTGCAGGTAAAAGCAGCATAATTCCCTCTTCATTCCTCTCCGCTTCTTCATGTTGACTCTTTAATTTGCTTCAAGGAGGCTTCATTGCTCACAGTGTATAGAGAGCACAGACAGAGATCACAGGGACAACCTTTGCCTCATTGCTACCCGGATGCCAACTCTTGCTCACCCTTTTTCATTTATTCTCTCTCTGTCTCTCTCGCAGCACGCCAGTCAGTTGGCAAGTTCGGCATGTGGCCCCCGGCCCAGGCTGAAGAGGAGAGGATTGACCGGCCAGAGGTGAGTCAGCACTGGCAATCTACCTAATGCAATTACATTACATTGCAACGCCCTTTACACTGTTGCTTGCTATAACCTTATGAACATTTGACCATGTGGAAAAACACCAGGCCTCACGTGACATCTACCAGAGATTTCTTCTTTTTTTTTTTGCTGCATTAAACACCAACCCTTGTACACTTGGTATAGGACATGAAAATGTAGGCAAATCACCTTCCTGACTCTTCCTCAAATGCAGGCAAAAGGATATCAGGTTCCACAATCATAAAGCTTCTTCAACGGAGAGTTCTTATATGAATCGCAATGTCGCTTTGGGGGGGGGGTTTAGTTCAGACTCTCAGCAGGCATGAATACGAGCGCGTGTTTAAAACTGCCCCGAATTGAAACGGGTCCAATGACGAAAGGCTCTTGGGAGGATGTCTCTTTTGCATCAAATATGGGCCACAAACATCTGATAACATACTGAACACACAGTAAGAAGCTTATCTCTATAGATAAGGGAAGAAGGAGCTCAGAGACAGAGAGGAAGGGAGAGACTGTAGAGTGTGTGAGTGTGTGAGCGTGTGGGCGGGAATGTGTGTACGTATGTGTGTGTAGTCAATAGTGGAGAAAGAGAAAAGTTAATCGACAATCCCACTGATTTCCGTTACCTGCCTTGTGGGCCTTGCATCTCTTTGCAACTGTGATATCTCTGATTAGAGTTGAGTGCTGCTTTAGCTCTTTAATTCAGTTTGGCATTGATACGCTGCGCTTTAGCTGCACGCTTCAGCTGCATGCTTCAGCTGCATGCTTCAGTTTGACGCTGGCATTAGCAACGTTTTGCTCTCTTTCCTCTGCCTTCCTCACGCGTCTCTCTCTCTCTCTCTCGCTCTCTCTCTCTCTGCTGGTTAGTTATCTGCTTTCTGCACAACCTGTTTCCTGATTAGAGTTCAAGAATAGATGCAGGATCGCAGGAGAAATTGGCCTCAGTTGTTGACAGAGTCACACCGAACACGGTGTTGGATCACAGTCACATTAACCTCCCTCTGACTCGCAGAGCTAATGATGCTCATCCAACGAGATGTCCGAGAGGAAATAAATCCATCCGTTTCTTTTTTTTAATCTTTTCTTGCTCCGTTTTCCCCCCCTGTTTTGGCTTATTGGTGTCGCCTCCTGCTCCCACACATCTGTTGTTTCTGCTCTTTAATTCTCTTTTCTTTTTCTACTCCAGCTTTCATCCTGTCTCCGTCATCTTTTACATCCGAATCACCACTCAATCCCTCTGTCCTTTACTCCCGTCTTTTCACCCAGGTCCCCCAGAGTCCCCGGACCCCGAGACAGAAGACCCCTCTGGTACAACAGTGGGAGTCAGGTCTAGTCAACGGACACAACATGGAAGACAACTGAGGAGATGGTGATGGAGTGAAAAACTGGAGTAGGGAGGAAGGTTACCCGAGACCCGTAGTTTATTTTTAAGTGAAGGGCTGAAAGACTGTGAAATAAAAAAAGGAGAGCAGTGTAAGGAAAGTGGGAGCATACTAGAGGAGGAAAGAGAGAATGTGAAGCGAGAAAGAGGTCAGGGATTGAGGCTACAAAGGGGGTCAGGAGGATTGGGAGCGAGGAAAAGGATTGGTGGTGGACTGAAAACCCTGAAGAGTCCTTTATCGAGGAGGAGGAGGAGGAGGAGGAGGAGGAGGAGGAGGAGGGCCACCTATTAGTGGATAAACCCTTGGTTTGTTTCTGGTGCTGGAAAACTCTGAGACTAATGAATGTAAAAAGGCAAAGAAATAATAATAACTGCACTGGAGAAAAGAAAATTGTAAATTTAGGGAGAATGGGATTTTCAAACTCTAATGAAGTTCTTTACCATTTGGATTTTGGAATAATAATGAGTTATTTGTTTGATGAAAATAGCTTGAGTGAAATATTTTCCAGCTCAAAAAACAATGCGTCATCACCGATTTTATGTCTTCAGCGATGTCTTACACCGAGATTCTTGTTTATTACACCTGTACAATCTAATGCGGTCCCATATGATAGTTGACCGTGCAATAAATCACATCCTTTGTGTATCTCAGTCTGTTATTGACATTGTGTCAGAGAGCTGTGGATTCAACTGTATAGTCAGTGGTGGGGTTGTATTTGATGGCATTATAATGGCCCATTTACATATATGAAGAGACGGAAACTTAGAAACACCTTTTTAGCATAATGGATGCAACACCAACACTCACTAAAAAAAGGACCGGCTTCACAAAGATAATTAACCTCAGCGCTATTGTCTTCCTTATAATTTGGTAACTCTTCTGAATTATTGCACCAGTCGTAATCCATTAATGGGTCCTTCTTTTGTTATTTGTCTCGCATCCCCACTGAAAGCTGGATTACAGTGCATTAAAGCACCTTCTTGAGGAAGGATTTCAGAGCTGGATGATGCCACATAATACACACATAATACTCAAATAATAGCTGTTCTGTTGTTTAGACTTGTGACATTTTTCAAATTATGAAGTATAAGTATTTTGGAGTGAAACTTCACTCTAAACAATTTCACCGTAGAATAACGGTAACTTACTGGCAGCAGGGACGCCAGTAATTTAGAGATTTTTTACGATGAAGCTACCGTAATTTACTTTTACGGTATCTTACCGTATACTGGATTACGCTATGTGATAGTATGATAATTGGGTTTTACGGTGATTTTACATTATATGCCGGAATGTTACTGTTTATTTACAAAGGGTAATACAACCCAATACTTTTGCATTTAATTTCCAACAAATAAAATAATCACAATAGACATTCAATACATAATTGTTGCAGTTTAGTACATGTTCTCAAGGCAAATAATAAAGGGACATTTGTATTACATCACAAAATTCACAATGAACTGCATGTTTAGAAGAAAAACCATAAAATCTTTAATGACCGGCTTAACTGAACTCATGAGGATAACCTCAGACTAGTAGCGCCAGCTCACCGGCTCAGATCTGTTCTGTGTCTGTGAGGTCACCAGTGTGCTTGCATGCTTTAATAAACTCACAACATCACAGCAACTTCTGAATTGGACTTGAATGATTTCTTCAACACATACCACTCCAGGTATCGGTACCTAACCCTAAACAACAGTACCATACCACTCCAGGTATCGGTACCTAACCCTGAACAATAGTAGCACACCACTCTTGGGATAGGTACCTACCTCTGAACAACAGTATCATACCACTCTTGGGATAGGTACCTACCTCCGAACAACAGTATCATACCACTCTTGGGATAGGTACCTACCTCTGAACAACAGTAGCATACCACTCTTGGGATAGGTACCTACCTCTAAACAACAGTATCACACCACTCTTGGGATAGGTACCTATCTCTGAACAACAGTATCATACCACTCTTGGGATAGGTACCTATCTCTGAACAACAGTATCATACCACTCTTGGGATAGGTACCTATCTCTGAACAACAGTAGCACACCACTCTTGGGATAGGTACATACCTCTGAACAACAGTAGCATACCATCGGCCACTTTTCGATCGGAGCGTCACTGCCTCAGACACTGAATCAAAATAGCATTAAGAGTGAAACGCTGAACTGCATGAACTCACACATGAATGAAAACATTAAAAGAGGACTTGACTGCAGCATCTGGCAGGTATCCTCAATCTCTAATGATGAGTCACTGTAAAACATACTAAATAAAAACATAATGTTCTGAACTTCTGGAAAGTTCTATGACATCCAGGATGAACAAACTTAAAAGAAGCTTTGGGTGTGCAACTGTGGGTTCTTATGTGCCTCACACATATTAACATGCAAGTCTTTACAAAAAGCTAATACAACAATACCATACAGTTTAAATCAACAGACTATGTGATGAGCTGATCACGTTAGGTGAAGAAATGAAGCTAAGACAATGGACCACAATGGACTAACGTTCAACACTAAAGTGAGTTTGATCTGGTGTTAATGTTGCTCCTGTGATAACACACGTTACCGTTAGCGTTACCTCAACTGTTCATCGTCTTGAACACACGTCAGTGATTTCTGGTCCGCTCTCCCTTTTGGTAATCGTCCCGTTTGCGGTCCTAAAGTTGGTTCAATAAGAGCACAAGTAAACACAAGTTAGGTTACTAACATTACATCTTAACACTGTAATTGGTGATTAACTTTATTTATGTTAACTTAACTTGCTTTGCTGTTAGCTAGCTAACCTTTCTAAGGCTACTTGAGCTCGAGCTAGCTAACGTCACAGAGCTAACGTTAGCTCCACCAATATTAGCAACATAATGTAATGAAACAGACTAAGTGAAACATTATCTGAGATGTTAACAGTTCAATAATCATGAAGACAAAACAATAATGGAGACTTTGAATTTCGGGTGATAAGCTTAACGCTACCTTGTCTCCTCGGTTGATCTCCACATGGAATATACTCAGAAGGATGAACTGAAGCTGTTGTGTCCAAAGTCACATTCAGGAGCAGTCTGTCTTGTCACTCAAAAATGACTTTTAGGCAATGAGCAGTTTGAATAATAAAAAATATTCTATCGTCTTTACAGACACATTAACCTACAATAGACAGTACGATGTAGATGGATTGTGATTCACTGAACTTGTATAGAGAAGCGTATTTCCACCACTTCACAGAAAATACTATCATGCTGATAAATTACAGTAGTCTGCTGCTATTGTTAATTGACGGCATTAACTGTTAATTTACGGCATTGACTGTTAATTTACATGCGAGGGATGAACATTTAACTGTATGTTACAGTTATTATGAAATACAGTAAGATACCATTTTAAATCCAATGTAAATTTACAGCAATTCATTACAGTGTTGATACACATAATTAAGGTTGTCTCCTTTATCTTATTTTTGTATCTGACTGGCAGAATTGATATAACGGTAATTCATGGAGTATTATTCTACAAACTAATGCTGCACAGCAGCCTAAAATAAAGTAATTGAAAGGCACAGCTGGTGGTATTTAGAGGGCTCTATTATGGAATATAATATTCATAACCATGTTTTCATTTGTGTATAATCACCTGGAACTACGCTCACATTACCGCAGTCTTGGAAGGGGAATAGTAAGCGGAGGGGTATTTAGTTGGTTACAATCTGCAACCCCACCACTGAAAGGCACCAAATGCGGCACACTGTTCCTTTAAGGTTTGCTGAAGTCCATAATGGAGCCACATCAGTGATGTTTCTCTTTCAGAGTTTGACCCGATGGCACCGACGCTATGTTTTGGCCACAGCATACATGTAACTGCGCCTCTGAACAAGTCTCTTCTCTACGTTCTGTCTTTATTTGTGTTGGGGGGTCGAAGAGAAAATGTGTCACCATGGATACAGCTTTGGAAGAAGATGAGATGCTTTGCTAGAATTAAGCAGTATAAATGCCACAGAGGACCTGTGTGTGTGCGTGTGTGTGGGTGTGTGTGTGTGTAGGTGAGATCAGCAGACCACGCTTTAGTGACCTCCCAATCTCCTGTGAATAATTCATGACCTCATTCTGACTGGACGCAGCCCTCCGACACTGCCAGTACATTATTATTATGCTGCAGCCACTTAAGTGCTCAAAATTATTAATAAGCTTCGTTCCTGAGAACATATTTGAAAACAAATTATAGCAAACGAACTACGCTCCCTACAAGACTAAAAGCTTGGGGCTCAGGAGAAGAGCTGTAACTCACAGTATAGTTTCTGTTTTATTCACTATGAATAATGTCAGAGTCAAAGACAATGCTTAATGCTCAGACAATCAAACATGGCAACCCATACAGGCTGGTTAAACTGCTCCTTCCAAGTTCTTTCTCTCTCTCTCTCTCTCTCTCTCTCTCTCTCTCTCTCTCTCTATCGCTGATATCTAATCTGGCTGCTTTCCAGAAGTGGTGACCCAGAAATAAACCCGCACACCTGTCCGTCACCCGCTCAGCTCCAGACTCATTTTCATGATATTTCATTATCACCGGCTTCCAAAATCCGGCTGGCACAAAGTCATCGAAGCAGCATTGTACGAGACAGTCAGGCGTTTAGAGGATCAGCCGGCGCTCTTGTAATGCCTCTTTGTGGAGGGGACAAAAGGAAGGAAGGGGATGTGTGTGTGTGTGTGTGTGTGTGTGTGTGTGTGTGTGTGTG
>NW_022280091.1:117410-143284 GCF_004355925.1 Anarrhichthys ocellatus | reverse complement strand
TGTGTGTGTGTGTGTGTGTGTGTGTGTGTGTGTGTGTGTGTGTTTGTATGGGTTTTTAGATTAATTGTCACGTGTGTATGATTTTCTTTTGTGCCTCAAATGAATGTGTGTTTGTCGTGTGCGTGGAGATAAACTCTCCTTCGCAGTGGTGGAATGTAACTTAGGTGTTTTCACTCAAACACTGTTATTAAGTGTGATTTAAGGTATGTATGTGCTTGAGTGCCGCCATTTTCTGCTACTTTTAATTCATTAAATGTCCGGGAGAAATGTTTGTGACGCTTTACTGCATTCCTTGAAATTATAGCTCAAATTACACCCACGTAAATATTTATTCATCACTCGTTTATCATTGAAAACGTACCCTTTTGTATGTGTTAAATTGCACTTAAAGTTGACCTGCTTGGCACTGATTCATTAATTAATACACGGAATTAATTTAAATTGATTGATTGGAAGTGTAACCACTTAAAGTTTAAACCTTCCTCTATTTCCCACATCATAAGTTCCAAATGACATCTTTCCAGGAAACATTTTGTACAAGAAGTTTCAGTGTGGTACAAAGTAAAAGTATTGTCATCATGTGCCCTGCCCTTGGGTTATGTTTTGTTTGTTTCAAGTCGCTCTTTCATGTCTAGTATTTCTTGTTTTATTTTGTTACTCAACTCTCCTGCGGTTCCAGAACACTTCACTTCCTGACTTTGTGTGTTTTCCCGCCACTTTTGAGTGTCTGCCCCGCCCTGATTAGTTTCACCTGTTGTTCGTTAACCCTGCAGTCACCTGACTCCCTGCTCACCTGCTCGCACTTCCCCATTAGTCAGTCGCCACAGATACCGGCCTAGTGCCTTTGTTCTTTGTTAGTTTGTCTTCGTTTCTGTTTAGAGTTTCCCCTCTGTTTTCTCCCTGCCTTTCGGACTCAAAACATTGAAGCCATATCCATTAAATCATTGCCTTGTATAGCCACTAGATTTATTTCTGCATTACACTTTTTGTGCAGAATATGTGCATGCCATGTAAATTAGCTCACCTATAGCTGCATCAATTTGAAAGCATGACTTTTACTTTTGACTGTTTTTATCGTGGTGTTATTTTTCTTAACTGGTACCCTCATGTATGTGCTAAAACGGACAATTTCTTAATTTTGTAGTTATTTAATATGCAGGGCTCTGTTCTAACCGTATTCCTTAACGACATCTCACTTTGATTCTATGTTATTATCTTGAATGTAAGGTGCACCCAATTAATATTTTACAGGTGCAAACTGCTGCTGACGGCAAATTATTATATCAATAACAACATTCTCTGGTATTCAGCACTAATTTGTTGTATTTGGAGCTGTTATATAGAGAGACAGGACTGTGTTTGTGTGTGTGTTATACATATCACTCAATCAAATGTCACACTTTATTTGTATTGTACTTTTCTTACAAACATTAGTGCAACATTAGTATATATATGGCAGTGTCTGTCAAATAAAAATACATGACATCCGTACATTCTTGTCACATTATGCCACAATATGAATTGAATGAATAGTAATTATGTAAGTGAACACTGTTATGCTCATCAGACAGAGATCATAAAATACAGCGGTATAACAAAGCAATAGACAGTTGATGCATCTGAGCCACACAACTGCAGTTGCTTTAAAATGATGGCTGCGGGGCAACAATGTCTTATTCTTTAAACGCCTGTTGTCTCAACTGCTCCCTCCTCGCATCTCTTCCTCGCCTCATCCACTCGCATCTCCTATGGTCGGTACTAGAGGAGGAGGTGAGGAAAGGAATTGAGGATGTACAAACTGGGAAATGAGTTTGATGCAATACACACAGGCCTCTAGTCTGTCATATGTGTGTGCGTTGCGTCAACAGACAATAAAAGGGATACAGAGATTATTCTTTTTCTTCACATATGGCCCTTTTACATATCATAATGCTTTACGTGGGTGTGTGTTGTGTTACTTTGATTTTCAAGAGAAGAGGGAATAAAATGGCACAGCTGAGTCACAGAGAATCACCATAACAGAACATTCCTGCAATCTGTCTTACTGTCTGGAGAGGAGGACAGGACCTATTTATATATAAACAAGGGTGGTTCAGGAGAGTATCCGTTCCAAACGAGACTTTTTCAGGAAATGCCAGTATCTTTAAAGGGGATATATCATGCTCATTTTCAGGTTCAAACTTTATGGGGTTTCTACTAGAACAAGTTTACACATGTTTCACGTGTCGAAAAAACATAATAATTTTTTCATACCGTCTGTCTGAATATATCTGTAGTCCCCCTCTGTCTGAAACACTCGGTTGTCGTGCCTGTCTCTTTAAGCCTCCCTCCTGAAGCCCAGTGTGATCGGCTTGTGAGATAAATATGGTGCACCTTCACCAAAGTAGTTCTCAAGCTGTGGGTGGACATAGAGACAGAGCACATTTAAGTCCCGCCCACACCAAAGAAGAAAACAATTCATCCCTTTCCATTGACTCAGTACTCATTACGTGAGCAGCAACCATTTTGTCCTTATGTCAGTTTTAGGCTATCTATGTAAGTTATACTAAAACATTTTGACTTTTGACTTTTTTTGTATTCAACTTGTGTTATAGTGGAATGTGGAAATCAGAAAGCTGTGCACAATTATGCACAGAGATAAGATTGTATTGAAGTCTATGAGATAATGATCCTACTGTACTTCTCTCTTATTACCACAGTAAACATTGTAAATATGGGTTTATGGTCTCAATCGCATAGTTTCAAGTCTTCTTCAATACAGCATGATGTTCATTTAGTAAATTATTGTTAAATTTAGAGGAAAATAGACCATAAAGCAGGGTATGCTTTAGGGCGTGGCTACCTTGTGATTGACAGGTTTCTACTTCACTCCTCTGCAGTCCTAATATGGTCACTTCTGTTCACTGGTTGCAAAAAGTCAAGATGGCGACGGCAAAAACACAGAACTCGAAGGCTTCCAAACCGCAGTCCCAGACCAATGGGTGACGTCTCGGCGACCACATCCACCACTTACAGTATATGCAGTCCATGGTTTTTTAGCACTTGGTTGTGTATTCAGGCTCCCATTGTTTACCCCTCTGACGCGTTATGCTCTGCCTCTCTACTCAGATTGAGGGGGGCAGTATATTCTAGTGAGCTAGGCAGCCCACAAAAAAACAGACCGGGTTGTCTTATTTCAGTTTGTGGGTTGGTAGGCTCAACTGTATGTTCAAGAGCTCTGAAAAAAAGTGAGTTTTTCATGCTATGTCCCCTTTCAACAAAATCATAAATTAAGAAAAGTTAGAACAGGAAAATGTATACGTAATTTCTTGAACTCTGATAATAAGAGAAATTAACTCCATAACAAATACGTACGTTAATTGCAATACTCATCACTGACTTTTTTTTTTGGCATACACAGTATGCTTGGCAGTCAAATCGTGAAAAGTGCAAGGTTAAAAAAGTTGTGCTCGATTGTCATGCTTTGTAAAAAATAATATTAAACTCTATAGTTCACATTTGCCTTTGCCCTTGAAATATGAATTATTTTTACAAAAAAAAGAAACACTGACAGAGAGACAGAGATTTGAGCTGATGTGTCTGAAGTAGTCAGAAAAAAATGGACTGCTGGCAGCATTTTCTCTTTGAGATAATCACATGAGACGATTGCTACCCAAGCTGAATCCTCGCTCTAGTCATGACTTCATAAATTGAATAAAATCATGAACCCAAACCAACTGCCAAAACTCCCACAGTCTTTACATTTCAGCACACACCTTCATGTTCAGCTTCTGTACGCACTCCTTCAGCTATTACATGGAGACACAGCATGGGGCGGAATTTAAAGTGCAATTATCATGAGTTTCGAGCTGGCCCATGTCAATTAATATCAACCCGGCTCGTGGTTCCATGTGCCACATACGCAGCAGCCAGTGTGCCATGGGTGCAGATTAAGGGGCCGCTTAAATTCATCACATCGCCGAAGCCACTTATCGTTATTATTCCGCTTATTCAAAGAAATCCGCCAAAAGGCCATTGTCTGGAGCTGAATATCATCTTCGCAGTGTGGCACAGAAAAGAGTAAACTGTGACTCAAGTATGATGAGTCAAGCAGACTTTGCGATCCTAATATACATTTTCTGCATGTATGAAAGAGAAATGCATAAATACATTCTCCTCTATGCATTTCTGCTACTGATAGAAAGCCCTGTGCCACTATAGAGCCCAGTGAAATGTAATAAAACTCAGTACTTTTACAGAGTTGACTTTCTGCTCCTATGACAGCCCTTCTCTGCTGAGATAATGTCCACCATAAAGGCCGCACAAACAGGTGGGAGGCGTCTCTCCCTCCTGAGTCCTTTTACTTTCGCACAGTATTGAACACTCAGCACATTCTCTTACAATGTAGAAAGAAAAAAAACTAATATACTGTAGATATGAGGACTCAATGTCCTCAGGGTTCGTGCTTGTCCCATGTTGAAAACAGTAAGCTGCAGCACATTTCAGCAGCTGTTGCAGTGCAGCAGATACACCGGTATCGCTCGGCTTCATGGACCTCTGAGTCACGCTGTTCCACTGAACAAAGGGCCTGCTTTTTTCATTGTAATGGAAATCAACTTGATAAATGACACTCTTTATATTGCGCTGCGCTGTGGGTGTGTTTTTGACATTCAAATTATGTCCAAACGGTGCCCTCTGCAGAATATTTAGCAAAACTACAGCAGTATTGTTAGTAGTCTTTTCCTCACTGCACACAACACGTTACATTTGTGAGATGCACCATCATGGCCTGGCCTAGTTTGACATTGTACTTGTGAATTTCTCAACCTGTACGCAATCCGAGGCAGGAAACTGTCTGCTCTTTACAGCTTTTGCTGTTTGGGGAATCACAACTCCTGCCTGATTTGCAAAATAAGCATGGCCTTTTAAATCACCTCTGAAAATGCAATGTGTTTTTATCATCTTGTTTAATTAAGGTCATTTGTTTTCATATGTGTATTTATGTGTGTGTGTGTGTGTGTGTGTAGGTCTATGAATGTATGTAACACAGTACATACATAACATGTATGCATAGATATTCCCACGTATGTGTATATGACGTGTATATTTTCTTTTTTCCATGGAAAGCACTTTGAGATCTCTGCTTGTTATTCAGTAAGTACAATATAGATAAACTGTATTACTATCACCAAAAAACAAAAAAGTTCAATGCTCCATATTAATCAGAAAGTGAATTTTTTTATTCTTAGTCAAACCAGGAAGATTATACAGATTGATACAATCCACTTGGTAGCTATTACTAAATTCTGGTCTGGTCTAACTGCATATAAATATTCTGTAATACAATGGAAAGCTCCAGAGCAGCTACTAAAAGAAGCTTGCGGTGAAATTGTTTTGTCATCAGCTTTTTCTAAGGTCAAGAATGAACATTGCGGGTAAACTTAAGGTAAGATTATTCACAAAACAGATACAAACTTAATAATAATAATAACAAGAAAGATCTGTATTTATATTCACTGGCTCAGTAACATGAAAGATCAAACGAACATCATATCCTGTCAAATTGTACAATGTTACCGCTACACATGAAATAGGAACTGGGGAAATAGCCCTTCCTGTCCTGCTGTGTAACTCCGACTGATGCTACATTGATAAACTCAAATAAAGTATAAACACACACGGAGGGAGATAAAGAAAACAAACATTTCTAATGGATCGGATGGATCGGGGTTGTGAATGTGGAGTGGGAGTTCCATAGAGGAGATCTGGAGGCGTTCTCCGTAGGTGTATCCAGGCTAGACCATTCCTACACATAGAACATAAAGAAACACACACAAACACACAAGCTGGTTAAAAATCTCACCCTAATGTCATATCCTGTGGCATAGTTCATACCGCTGCTTTTACTTTCTAACAAGTTTCTCTGTGTCTGGGTACCTTAAAGCAGCACACCACATTATCTTGTGTATTTCATATAGTATCACTTTCATCGCTGTCGTCACATCATCGCAAAAATGTTCTATTTTCTGACACTCCTACAACATGACGTGGTCTACATTCTTCGTCTCCAGCAGTGACAGACTCGGGCTGTCTAAATAAATAAAAAGAGCATCAGCTGCATGCATTTGGCCACCACGGCGTAGTATGTTTCATAGCATACAGGGCAGCCTATATGGTACTGTGCCATTTTTTCCCCTTTTAAGGGCACCCAATAGAGCACTGCATCTGGTTTTCTCCACTGGAAGGGTATTCAAGATGGCACTTCATCCTGTTTTCTCCACTGTAAAGTCACCCGAGAGGACACCTCATCATGTTTTCTCTACCATAAGGGTATCTAAGAAGGCACTTTGTCATGTTTTCTCCACTGGAAGGGTCACATCATGGTGACCAAATAGCTGAGTGCTTAGCACATACCACATGGGTATGAACGTCCTGAGCATTGAGTAGCTGGTTTGAATCCCGGCTGGTGAAACCATGTGCTGCATGTCATTACCTTACTCTCTTTCCCCACATTTCACGTTCCTTCTCCACTATCACTATCAAATAAAGGCATAACATGCCCCAAAAATAATCTTCAAATGTACATTTATTATAGATTATAGAGCAGTAAACTGATATCAATTGTAATTGTATAACTTGCAAAACTACGTTTCATTTCTCTTTTCTATGCAGTGACAGCATGTAGTAACACGAGATATAATTGACAAAAATATACCCCCCCCCCCCGGGTATCAGCTGGCGGTGACAGCATTCTGCCCTCTAAGGTGGCTGTTCAGTAACAGAGCACAGAGAAGAAGCCAGAGCCTGGCGAGAGTCTTCACTGTAATGAGAGCCCTTCATCAAGCTAATAAATTAACGTGATTACAACTAATGAGGGGCGAACACTGCGCTATAGCACTAACGAGCAATATCTGTGGGTTGACAGTATGTTTCGTGATTGGCAGTGTGTGCATGTGTATGCAGTGTATGTATGCATGTGTGTAGTGTTGTATGCGTGTGTGTGTGTGTGTGTGTGTGTGTTTTGTTTTTTTTACAGCAAAGGGATCAGGGAAGTTCACAGTTGTTTGTCAAAGTGAATCTAGGAGAAACATTCTGTAGAGGCCACAGAAATACCAGAAATACCAAAAGAACAGAAATGAGTAAACTGCACATGATCTGCATAGTTTTTGTGTTCAAATTGATATTGCAAAGTTGAACATGCATCATAGGATAAGTCTGGTCATATTCTGTTTTTCGTATTGTCAGCAAATCCCATGAAAAGACCAAAACCATCAATGAATTCTTCCTACTAACAAGTATTGTGCATCCAAACACTGTCCTGCTGCTGATACTCAAAACACCAAATGCTTATTAATCTACTGCTGATAATTGTCTCCAAAAAATGTACTATTTACTCCTATTTGAGTACTGTTTGCCAAGAACTGCCGCGTCCAGCTGTTTTAGATCCACATCTTCAGTAGGAACCATTGGGCTCGAGGCTGAGAGCCACAGACTAAGAAAGTCAGAAAGTATTGAGAGGGGGCCTCACACATTGTTGGTTTTGGTTCTTTCATGGGATTTGCTGACAATGACAAAAACCCAGCCAGCCTTATCCAAAGTGTTGTATAAGAAAGGGCCAAGGTAAAAAGTAAGCTGTTGCTTGGAGATTCAGGTATTGATTAATAATTACCTGAGAGGTAATGCTCGTACGCCTGAGTGTCAGGTCTGCAAAACAAAGAATAAAAACAACAAGCACTGTTTGTATCAGTATATCTCTTTACTTTCATGCAATTTACAGCAGAACTAACAAATCGTCTCAAAGAAATTGAAGGGAAGTGAATGGATATATTAACAAGTTATAAATATGATCATAAAACTCACCAATGACATGGTCCTTAGCGTGAACTTTAGTCCAGAACTGTGCTTCCTGTCTGAAACAATTTAACACAGCAACATTTTATAACACAATACCAACTCTGCAATGCAATAATGCATTTTGTTGTAACAAGTTATAGGAAAACACACCTGGCACCCATTCAGTGGGTTCTACCTAGAACCCAGCATAAAGGGTTTTACCTAGAACAATCTGAGGTTCCACCCAGAACCCCCTATGAGAGGTGTAGTGGTTCTACCCAGACCCCTCTCTGGAGGTTCTATCCAGAACCTTTCCACCTTCTGAGGGTGCTAACAAGAACCCACCCAGGGGGGTTTTCCGAGAGCTAAATCCTCTCAGTGAGATGTACTGTGACACTTTTTCTGTACAACTTTTATTTTCCGCAGGTTTCAGAGCACCACAACCCACATCAATCATGGTTCACCATCATAGTCTTTGGGGGTGAGTTTTACCGTGAACCCTTTTAATCTATATTCCTCTATATTGATTTCAACAATTCTTAAAGAACTCTTTCTTCCAAAAAGGGTTGTTTGTATAAAAAGTGTTATTAATGGAACCCTTAGTCTCACAGAGAACCCTTGAAAAACACTCTTCAGAACCGTAGAACCTCAGCCCTTCAGGATAAACCTGTTTGGAACCCTTATTCGCTCCTTCCGAATACCTTATTGTAGTGTTTCATATTTGGAGAAATTATGAGCAATTTCAAACTGTATGGCTTAGTGATATTTTTGCTTTAAACTGTTTAAAATATTTGCAGTTAACGCCGCCTCTAAATGTTGCTAATGTGTCATTGCTGTCACGGTGCTGATGGTAATTCACACTTGTTTATTATAACTTCAGGGAGACAAAATGACTGTGGACAGACAAAGACAGTGATCATTTACTGGCCTTTAAGACGAATGGGAACTGAAAAGAAAATACCTTCTCTTATTTTCCTCGGCTGCTGCTTTTACTTTAAAGAAGAGTGAAAAGAGAAGAAAAAAATAGTAAGTTTCACAATTGAAGACAATCACGACAGTGTAAATGTATCATGTGAGAAAGCTGAGAGTCATGTGCCAGATACCTTTCCTGTGTGCCAACACAACCACGAGTGCCACTGAACAGAGAAACAATACCACAGCGGAGAAAGAGCCCAGTACGAGAGGCCAGTCCACACCGGACAAATCTGCAGACATCGCACTGGCGTAAGTCTGAGTCATTTTATTTTATTTTACTTCCTGCCACTCACAATTCATAATAGATTAATCTACATATGAAATAATGACATGTTAAAGTAGTTCTACCTGGTGATGATGGAGGATGAATTCCTGCAAAAATTAGAAAAGAACCAGTCACATTTTATGTCAGATGATGCTCTACTAAAGCCACACACACATGCAGTATAATCGTGAATATACACCTCTGGTTACAGCCAATGGGAGGCTGTGCTCAGATTTGCTCCATTTGCCTCCCAGGAGGACATCGTACTGGCACTGGTACAAAGCCACAGGGGTGTCCTGGACAGGCACTGGGAAGGTGACCTGGTGGTTGATCATGGTGGCATGGTGAGTGGCAACAGGAAGTTCATTATCAGCATTATCAGCCAGGTAGAGGGAGAACACAGCACGGGGGTAAGCGGGCGACCCTGTGCAGAGCAAATGCCACACGTCCGTCTGCTGCTGGAGGAGAAGGGTGGGAACTGGCAACGCGTCTGAAATCAAAATCATATGAAACATTAGACAGAATACTGTGTATATATATATATATATATATATATACATATGCTCTTAAAGCAAAATAGACACTATTTCCAGCTTCTCAAATGTGAATATTTGCTGTTTTTCTTTGCCTTATATGATAGCAAACTGAATGTTTTAGGGGAATTGGGCTGAAAGAAGTCATTAAACCCAATAACATTTTAAAAACATAACAATTTACGGATTCATTGATAAAAAAATACATAATGAAAATAATTATTAGCTCGAGCGCTACTTACAACATTTTCTAAATTGGGTGAGCGCTGTAGTACTTGCCATTAAATTCAACATTGCAAATGTTATCCCATTCATACAGTAATTCATTCAAATATTATTTTCAGAATGCATCACAATGGTAGTTACAATATTATTCCTAAATGTAAAACTACATTAAAAGATGTGTCAGTAGTGGAAAAACAAACAAACGTACGAAAAATACGAAGAAGAACCAGTTTGATTGATTGACGTGTAGCAAATGAATCAAAAGAAAAACCCACTTAATGTAAAGCAGGTTTATGAATGTTTGTATTTAGTAAAGATTTAAAGGAAGTCAATGTCGTAACAAGATAAACAACAGGCATGCTGAGTTTGGGGGCCCTGAGAGCAAACATATTCACCTGTAATAGCAATTTGAACCACGTTGCTGACAGTTGAATTAACCAACGCCTTTCTTTTGGTGATCTGGTAAATGCACGTGTACTCTCCCTCCTCTCCTCCTCTCACCGGCCCCACACTGAAGACTCCTGGCTGGGGTTCAGGGTTTGATACCCGACTGGCCCGGGGCTGGAGGATGACAGATGCCGCCCCCGTTCGCTCACCGGCCCTCAGCAACAGGAAGGTCAACGGTTTGTTGTGATGGCTCGGCTGGGACTGAGGCTGTGACGGAAGAGGGACCGAGCATCTGAAGGACAGCATGTCCCCACGTTTGACCACGCCGGTAGAGGGATTCACAGACAAGACTGGGGCAGGGAACAAGGGGATAGAGCGAGTAGGGGCAGCATCTGGGAAAGGTACAGAAAGGGAGAGGAAAATGAAACAATTATCTCTACATTTGTGTGGCCCCGTTACTTTGACATCGTTTTTTTGGCACAACAGTTGTGTAAACCATGTAAAAAATAATGCGAACAACCTCGGTTTGCCACAGTCAGCCAAACTTCCCTCTGTAACCGTCAACCCTGGAAGCCAGCACACATTGTGTTTGATGTTTGTGTGTGTGTGTGCGTGTAGGTGTGTGGTTTCTATATGAAGTGCAGGATGTAACTACCACTGCACACACCCACAGAGTGGAAGACAATAAGAGACCACAGAGAGCACCTGCATGCAGCAGTGTGTTTTGGGGGGGTTGGAGCGCAGCGGAAGGGAGTGTTTATTATGTTATACCACATGTCGAATCACTTGTGGGTGCAGACTGAACGGAGTGACTGCACAAACTCTGTTGTTCCACATTAAATGAGAAGTGGAGCAGCTACAGCCTAGACCACATCCACTACTACTACAGATAGACCAGAGTATGCCTCCATCAAATCAGATGTTTAATCTGTCACAGGCCCGATTTCCATCAAGATATGCATTTGAAAACAACAAAAAAACAAAACATGGACGCACCTTTTGGGGGCTCTAGCTGCAAATAGGGACTGAACGCACTGAAAGGACGGTCCCGGTCCTGGTACAGACAGCAGAAGAGTTGGACTGGATCCCCCTCATTTACCCTCACACTGAACTGAACCTCCTCAGTGCCAGACTGCAGCACCTTAGAGTCCACCTCAATAAACGAATGGACACACAGAGAAGAGTAAAACCACAGGAGCCCAGTGTTAGAAGACACAACACACATCCTCAAAAAAAACGTATACCTGTTCTCTGTGCCGGAACAACATGAACTTATCCCCTCGGTGGCCCTCTGGTGTCCGGCAAGCCAGAACCACGGAGCTCTTGGACCTCGCATGGATGTAAAGTGTAGGCGCCGGCACCGGCAGAGGTGAGGATGTGGAAGCAGAAAGCCTTCCTAGACAGGAGAGAGAGAGAGAGAGAGAGAGAGAGAGAGAGAGAGAGAGAGAGAGAGAGAGAGAGAGAGAGAGAGAGAGAGAGAGAGAGAGGTTTCACATGCAGAAAGAATTGGTTGAGTTTCACACAGTTTGAGCTTGGTGCAACAGTGAAGCACCAACTGTGATTGCTAAATGTAGTGATGCTCACTTTGTACCGAACTGGTGATTGCAGGTGATGACAACGTAACAGTGGAATGTGAAATTCAAAAATAGACATATTGCCTGTAACTTCAATATTTAGTAAATTTACAACAAGCACAGTTGTTGGAAATTTTTGTGTCGATGATTATGCATTTAATGGCAGTTTCGCCGTTGTTTGCTTCTCCTTTAACCCACCAAAAATCAGCAAGTAGATGTGTCTAGTGGAAATATATTGTTGTTAGACAAAACAATAAAACTCAGCCATGAATATAATAATAATTTAGAAACAACTATGGTACTACACTTACCCCAAAGTTGTAGAGAAGTGAATAACAGATATATCCAAAGGGATTGTCCACCACTAACAACCTGCATATTTGACACAAGAAGAAGACTGTAGTGTGAGAAAGCACATACAAGCATGGACCTCTCTCTCTCTCTCTCTCTCTCTCTCTCTCTCTCTCTCTCTCTCTCGCTCTCTCTCTGTTTTCTTAATATACATCACATCCTGTTGAAGACAGAGCGATTGGGGGAAGTTAAACCAGTAAACACACTTCCTTTTTTGGAGCCCACTGGTCGGATCCGTGATGAGAATAAATAGCAGGTCTTGTTTCTCAGTAACCCACATGTAAAAATATTTGTGTGTCAGACACAGCAGATTCAGAATTCCCCCACATGGGATGTGATAGGTGTGCACGATAATAATAGAGCGGTGGAATGTAACTAAGTACATTTAATTGAGCGCTTGAACTTCTTCTGTGTGCCAGACGTGTAGGAGAACTACGATGGTCGATTTGAAAATATATGTGAGCATTTTATTTCGAGCTATTGCTAGTCAAGCAGACAAATACAGTATGTTCAATATAGCTTCTAGAAGATTATGAAAGTATGAATCGTGATTATTGAGTACATCATTGCTTTTTGTTTCTTTGTTGTTCAAATCAAGTTTTTCATTGTTGTTTTTTTACTTGTGGAAATAAAGCCTGACAAAGAGAAGTAGCGAACATCTCTGGCCAAATCTAGTTCTACTTTTTGTCCTTTTCCAGCATGTTTCTTTTAGTATAATGAAAAAAAAACAAAAGAGGAATTGGATGACAGAGACCAAGAATTAGCTCACTGTTAGACGGAAAACAAGATGTTTATAAACTGTATCAACAACTCCAAACTTGAGTTTGGCTTAGAGGAGAATTAAAGTGCACATTACAAATCAAATTCATCTCAAGGTGGTAAATATTCCTAAAGAAGATGATGGTACAGATTTAAATCACATTACTCTGGGAACGTTTCACTAGCAACCAGCTAAATTAAGTCATATTTTATATTCACTTCATCAAAAGAAGGATTGCTTCTACTAGCATTTTATTGAGAGTGAGGCCAGTTATAGAGGAGTAGTAAATCTTATCACAAGTGCAGATCCTTGAGGGTGCACTTTTTCTTTAAGAGCCTCCTCTTATAAAGAGTGATCAGGTGCAGCAACATTTTAAAACCTTTAAAAACATGTCATCTGCATTTTATAGTTCATGCTCATGAATCTGGGATTAACAGGACAACACATTTATTATTATTATTAATCTCTTCCAAGGAATCATGTTTTACAATACGAGCACATACAGGGAAGTTACTACATACTCTAGAGATGCATGTCAAATTCAGTGGCTACAGGTAGTGAATTTTTGAGGAAGTTAATGAGTAATGTTGTCATGTTAAGCGTTGTTCTTTGTTCTTTCGACTGCTGCATCATTTTTCTGAGTAAAACAAAAAATCTCCCTATTTCAACCAAGGGATGAGTTCATTATTATTCACGTAGGCTATTGCAAGGCGGGGTAGACATTATTACAACATTTACATTAACAGCATTTATCTTTCCTCCTGGGTGTAAAACTGTCTCTGATAAGATGCTAAAATTAAAGTGTATTGAGAAATACAGCCACGAATGCACAAACATTTGCATCTGTAGCAACTTTTTAAGAACCTTTACTCCATAAGACACAACATATTTATGTAAACCAGAGACATGTTATTCACATGTGAAACCCAGTTAACATGCAGCCGATGCCAAGAAAATCCACGGTGCCCTAATGATGAATCCTAAAACCTGTTGTGCCACCAGCATGTCATAGTTTTTAAATATGTCAACATTGACTTGATGGATAGGCAGGCACCAGGTTTTAGTTTTGAACCAACAGTCATGGCACCTGGCTGATAAATCCTAATGACTTTGGTGGACTTTGCGTCTGACTTTTGCTCTGGTGCCACCATGAGGTTCAAATTTGTGACTTTTGCAAGAAATGTCTTTACAACGATTGGATGTAGAGCGCTGCAGGAATGAGTCTCAAACTGTCAGCATTTGAGCACTTCTGGTTCCCTCGTCTCGAAGTCAATGTTTTTTTGAAATGGGTTTTTGGTTAGATGCCTAAAATAAGGTCTGTGGTTAAGACAAGCTGAAGAGCTTTTTCACGATATTGTTCTGCACATAAAACACGTCAGTAGATACCCCTTTCATACATTTTCTTATAAAAAGGCGGTTCTTAACAAGAGGCTAAATACAACTGCAAAACGTCATCATGCTGACAGCCTGCACAGCCTTGTTGTGCATACTTGTGCTAATGCGACCGTGGTGAAGTTAGTTAGCTTTTTTACTTCAGCCGATTGCATTCAGGGTGCAAAAACTCCTACAAGTGGTGTTCATTTGTGAAAATTATCTTGCTGAACAAAATGTGTAAGTAATTTCTGCAATAATCCAAAATCCAGTGGAAAAATCCCATTGGCTTTTTTGTCAAGGTAACCGGTATGATGCTAACTTCCCGGTTGGCCTGCCAGAATACGTCATCCCTGCAGCGTTCTCTTGCCATAAAATCTGGCGCACACATTGATGTCCTGGATTAATTAAATTGATCCCCTGATTTTTTCCTCTAGCGCCACCAAACGGTCAAAAAAGTTGCTTCATGCTAACTTTAAAAAAAGTGATTCCCATCAGAATCAGTACTTTGTGTTTATTGCTAATTAAGCTGTGTTAGTTGACCTTTTCTTGTGATTTGTTCATCGTGCTAAGGTTTGTTGAACCCGCGTGACAGAATATAGTTTATTGTAGACTCTGCATCTATATTACTTAGTTTCAACATTGGTTGCTCTGGGAATTAGCTGTTAAAAACACTGCAGTGAAGCTGAAAAAGTGATTACAAACTGAGTGGGAGGAGGTGAGAGACAAGTGGACTACTTTACTTTCCAGGTAATGAAAAACACTGCCGTGCTTCGTTTTGCTTCCGGGTTGGTACGGGTCTTGTCCTCTCTCGTCCATCAGCATCACACTCCCCCCCCCCCCCTCTCTCTCGCGCGCGCAGCAGCAGCAGCAGCAGCATCCACGAGCGCGCACTTGCCCGAGCGGTTTCCCAAAAACCACCCCAGAGAGAAGAAGAAGAAAAAAAGCATTAAAGAGATGGATGAAGACTTCGCTCCTGAGCCGGAGCGTCTGCGGACATTCGTGAGGAAACTCAGAGAGGTGTTTGACGCGTGTGACGAGGACTCGGACGGGTTTATCCGCCCTGAACACTTCGTGCAGTTGGGTTCTCAGTTTGGACGAGCAGAACAGGTGAGAGCATGCGTCTTTTTTTTCTTCTTCTTAAACTATAGGCTACCGCCCGCCATTCAGGTTACATAAGCAAACGAATAACTAAATAAAGATATTTTTTTGAACTTTGTATTAAAAAAAGAAGAACGTAGGTCACTGTATCTCGTCTTTCACATTGCTATGTGATAAAAAGCTTACACGAAGTCCCACCTTTATTTTTTGACATGAGGCCAGCTCGACCTGCAGTGACAAACGGATGCAGAGGAGGTTCCTGTTGAAAGTTCTACAGGTTGGAGCCAAAGCAGGAATATGTTTTTGTTCCTTAATGCACTTGGAACAGTGGGCTTATGTATCTTTCCAGCAAAACAGTCTGGTGCTCCTTCAGTGTACCTCTGTGACCTGAAACTTGTGTGTTGAATAAGGTGGTTGTTATGTTCTGAAGCAGGAAAGTAACTGTAATGTTAGCAACATTGTCTGGCGGAAATATGCAATTCACTTTTAAAGTGCAAGATATTTCCTGAATTCTAGTTTTAAAAAAATTCATGAACTTTATTTTCAGAATGTGAAGAGGTTGGAGTGTTGACGTTACGTCAAAGACGTCTATGTATTGTGTTGCAGAGATATCTGCTGTATGGAGCATGCTAACCAGCTAGCCTCGGCCTGCCCTGTCCTGTCATACCACTTGTACCTCAAGATGCTAAAGTGAGTCACTGTAGCGTCCGGTCCGCCCCAAAGATTATGATGTCTGTCAATTTAAAAGATAGTTAGTTGCACATTTGTCGGAGTAACATTTACTGTCCGGTCTTATACCCATACTACCATACTGTTTGCTAGAAAATTAATTAGTGTGTCCCAGTGCAAAGAAGGTCAAATGCAGTATGCCAAAAAAACATCCCTGGATGTCGCATTTATGCACCAATATGCTTTTATGGCTTCTGTGACCCTCAATCCTCTACGCAGCAGATACAGTATATATGAGCAAGAGGGTCAGAGTTCAAGGTGCCATGTTAGGAGCAGCTACTATGTCCCAATTAAATGCATACTGCATGCAACAGTACGCACTCTGTAAAGGAAGCTGCAGTATGTACTAAAAGAAAAAGTATGCAATATGGAGTTGTGTGTGAAACCGCTCAGTGAACTACATCTCTCGTCTTGCACAATCTACGTCACCACTGCCAACATGGCCGTTACTTTGGCTTGCTAGCTAGGTAACTTAGACTTACACATTGTTGATGGGAGTACATCCCGGTACAAAACAAACAGAGAGAGACGCCACTTAAGGACTTTTTGGCTGTGTAGTCTCTCTAATTACGCATTTTCACAGACTTTTACTTCAACCATTGTATGACAAAATGAGACTTTCGTGACATGCAAAAATGAAACCTAAAAACAAAAGTCTTACGTCTTCTAGTTTGCAAACAAATGAGGAATATTACTGGTTCATATTTTAAATGTTTTCATCAGTGCGGGTGTCACAGTGGACCTCCCTCGTGTCTCACTGCGTGCCGGGGTAATTGAACACTGCGGTTGATTGGCTCCCCAGTGTTGTGTTGCTCATCGGCGGGAACATCGAGGAGACACTGATTAGCTCCTGAGGGGGAAGCCTTCCACTGACCTGAGAAACAGATTCACAGGATCAAGTAGATGCAATTCTTAACTCCACAGTCGTAGATCCCACACGATACATGTTACACGTCACATTGTGTCAGCTTTTATTTATTGTTTATCGTGATATAAATATTCTCTCACTCTTTTGGTGAGAATGATTCAGAAGTCGCACACAAAACATCTATTCCATGATCATGTGACCCAAAGTGTATTCATAGTACAGAGTGTGTACAGAAAAAGAAACATGCACATTACGTGTAGTCTGTTTGGTTTCCACTTTCTGATAGATGCACCGTATTAAGCAGCCTCCTGCATGTGTTGGCCTCTCATGTCATTGTCCTTTATGGGTGAATCCCACCGTGACCTCTATTGTCACTATTGTACACAGTGGGTGACGCTCTCCCCGTTGCACATGCAAATGTGCACACGCTCACGTAGTCCTACAGTTTTCTCCCCTGACCGCTTTCCTTTCCCCTTCACTTTGTCCTGAGGACCAGGGAGAGGCAATACATCTAGGCTGTTTCATTCCAAATAGATGGATTTCCTTGCTCGTCCTCTAATGAATGCTTGAATGCATAGTGACACACCTTTTTAAAAGTCTGAGGTCAAAGTTCACTGTGACCACACATAGTTCATATGCCAATTGTGTCAATTTCACACAAACATCTAAAAGGATGAAGTGGTGACATTTTGGACGGACGTGGATGTAAACTGCCACATCACTGGTCGGCGGAGGAATACAACGCGAGGCTGTAATTCTAGTTTTTTTAACCTGAGAAAACCCCGAAGTTGTTTTTCCGTTTCAGTCACAAACCGTTGCTAAAATTAGTGCTGTTGAATTTGAAATGGCTGTGGGTAGCTTGCAGACAGAATAATGCATTATTCAGCTGTGGTGCAGAGCGCTGAAAGGCAGCAGCGATGTGGATGTGGGCGGATCATGAGTCAGGGTGTGCATGCGCTTGGGCATGCTTTAATTATACAGATGTGTGATATTGCACATGATGTGTGTTGGATTGTTTTAGGAAACCGTCCCAATGCCTTCAGTCTGGGTTCAGATCAAAAGTTATTCACATAGAATTATTGTTTTTGGAGGCAGTGAGTGAGGGCCTAAGGATGGTGATGTCTTATTGTTTGTTTATCCATCGATCAACATGAAGAGTACAGCTACCGGCCAAATGTCCACATTATTATTATTATTATTATTATTATTGTGGTTCCCTGGAAAATATCTTCTCATAATTGTGGTGACATCTTGTACATTCATTCATGTTATGTGTGGGGGACCATGCTGACAGGCAAGAAGATCACAGGAAGTTGACAGAAGTTGACTAAATGTGCACGCTACAAATAGAAACTAATGTACTCCCAACACTAAATACATATTAAACATGATGTACTAAACATTACGCTATGTGCCATCTTTTATCTGTTAGCAGGTGGTCAACAAAACTCAACTGAGGAGAAATGGACCTTTGTGTTAAAAGCAGAGCGTGAGCTGGAGAATTACTGACATGTATATCAGCGGTGTGGCAGCAGGCGTGGCCATCACATTAGGAACAAGAACATATTTTAAGATTAACAGGTGCCCAGACGAGATTGCCATAAATGTGCCCAGATGATAAACCATGTTGATTTTATTCATACTATTATCTTTAAGGTTACACTCAGTGCTCCTCAGGCTATGCAATGATAGAAACATGTTGTTGGGCCAAACTAACACCCAGCATTGTGCTGTGCGTGCCATTTTTTCAAGATGATAAAGGCAATAAACTGATGTTAGACATTTATTGTTGGTCATTATCCTACAGAGTTATTATCATTTCAAATCCCATCTTTTTTGCATGACTTTGCATAGTAGTTCCTTTGCAGGAAAATTCAAACGTACGTTTTTGAAGAAGAGGAAAGGTCTGGCGCTCAGTTGTTCAGGTTGCATAAGTTATCATTCAGCATGGAGTGCAGAGTGTAGCTCTGCATTTTTAAAATGCCACAGTGGTGTTTTAGTACTTGAGTCTCGAGGTCTCTGAATGGAGCGCATTTTCACTCGGCCTTGTCTCAGGATTTTAGTTCAAAACCACAACTGCAGGGATATCCACAAACTCGCTGTGCATTGTCTAAATGTATTTGTTTACATCACGATTGCATTTAGAAACAAAGGAATATCCTCCCATATAAAATCCTGAATGTGAATGAGGTGAATGAGGAGGAATTTCCCTTTTTTTCTGTGGGTATTGCTATGGAAATGTTGCTCTTTCAAAACAATTTGAGAAGTGCCTACGGTTTGCATGTTCCACTTTTCTTAGGAAATGGGTGTCATGTAGTGTTGGACTGTTGTTTGCATTGATAATAAAAACAGAGGATAGGTGCAGCATGAGAGTGACTCACTGATGTACTTAATAAGGTTGGTGATAAGTAACCTTCTGCAGCACTCTTCATCTCTGTACAGAGCCTTTTCAGTGCAATGATGAAAGTGAGGGTGAGTCACGCACCTCAGCCGCCTGTCTATCTCGGTAACGGCTGGTTTAATGTGGCAGTGGGGAGGCAGAGACCTGCATTAACGCACACATATAAACACTAACGCATGTAAATACGTGTTGAAGTTAATCAAACCTGTGCTTTTCATGCAACAAAATAATCTCTCAAATGTAAGAATTAACCAGAAGCATCGTAGCAGCAGTCGACATACCAGCGTAGACCGATACAGGGAGCAGAATAACCTCATCCGTAACAATTTTACTTTGCATCGACAGAAATGAGCTCGGTCATGTTTTCTCTGTGCCTTCTCCTCAGGTGAAGAAGTTGGCCAGATGTCTGGACCCCGACTCTCACGGGAGGATCGACTTCAAAGACTTCTGCCGTGGCGTGCTCACCATGAAAGGTGAGAATGTGTGTCCGTGTGAGGAGGAAGAGTTTTAAGGGCTGCACAATGTTGTGTCGCTTTTAGAAGAACACACTTGTTACTGTGTCTTGCTGCCTTCAACAGTAGCTTTTGGTAATAATGTAGCATAGGCTATTTCTATTGACTTCAATTCCTACAATAATCCAAATGTACTTTTGCTGCACTATAGCAGAACATTTCCAGCATCGGTGTCGGTCTTTTAAATCCATTCAGCTACCTGCAGGCATCCCTGGAGCAGACCGACTGACAGCAAACTCACACAAGTTGGTGTTCCACTGTTTTTAAGTATTTCACAGCAACAACCAGGAGACGCCTCTACAGAACATTCAGCTGGTTAGCTTAGAGTGCGATGGATGAATCCAGTGAAGATAACGCTACCCCTGCTTAACCAAGTGGAATGAAGTATCGTTTGTGCCAACTCATCATATTTCCTCTTTCCGGGGGTCTGTTCTCTTTGTTTTCTGCCCAGACTGGGAGTCTTGTGTAAAACCAGGTCAGCTTACCCTCAACAGTACACCAGGCCAACCAGGACACAGGAGGGGACAGAGCCGGGGTACGGCCGCCCAGTAAGAGGGGCAACAAATTGGGTTTCTGGTTCTGCATGGCTGAGTGCTATTGAGTTGACCTGGCCTCAATAATACAATGCTCATTTAACACTGGAGTATCTCGTTAATGACATCCATTAGACTTCCTTTACACCAAAGATCTTCTACCCCTCATGTATACTAACGCCTGGTCGCATAATGAGTACATTTAAAGCGGCTATCACTTGTTTTTACAGCAACAATGTATCAAATTAAAATGTGACGGTGATGAACCTCTTGAGAGTTATCACCTGATATGAGAGTGTTGGACAGAATCACGATTCCAAATGAATGATGCTGTTGTTCTCTAACTGCCGGATGTGTTCATAAGATACTATCGCTAACAGGATGTCAACTTAAATGGTTATGAATATGTTCACCTGTTCACTTGCATTGTGTATTGTGTTTTCTCCATAGTTGCAATACATTATAATAGCTGTTATAATGAATTATTATGTAAATATATAAACTCTAACTGGTCATTGTTTGCTTTAAGTAAAGTGTAAATCAAATAAAATAAAAATAGCCACATCAAATTAAATAATAATTAAATACATTTTCAGTTTACTTAAAGCACAAAATGACCACATATAGTAACTTATAATGCATTATAACAGTGATTATTATGCATTATAACAGTGATTATAATGCATAATCAGAAGATTATAATGTATTAAAACTATCGGAATTATAGCATCCTTTAGTAAATGACCAGCAATTATGATACTTGACCTTAAAAATCACAACATAACATGCTTTGTGATATGTTCTGATTATTGTTATAAAGCATTAATGAGTGCTTCTAACTATATTTCTGCAGTGCTATAAGCAGATTTTAACCCATTGTAAGTATGTTTATAATGGATTGTAGAAAGTGTTACTAACGTTTTTATTCATTGTGCATTTTTCTGGATAAAGTGCTGTGTCTTTTACCTCCTATCAACTCTGTGAGGTCTCCCATTGGTGCCCCCTCACAGCTGTTTTCCTGTTTCTTTCTTCGTACTAAATTCCTAAATAATAGATCGGTTTCATAAATTACACCACTTATCTGCTCTCCTCCTAGTTTTATCACAGGGAGTGTTTTGCTTTTTGTCCTAAAATTGACCTGCTGTGGGTTTTTTTGTGGAACACATCTTTATTATGAATTATGCATCCAATGTGTCTTTTTCACATCCAGATTTGTATGTAATTATCCTCTACCCTGCCCCCCAGGAACACACACACCAAAATGGTACTCGTAGGACAGCCAGTCTTAGTTTACAAGCATGGTGGAGTATCAAAAGTACAGGGAAAAATAACAAAACACAGAGTAGAAAAATAACAAAAAGAATAATACAGACAAAAACAGCCTACCCCCAGCATTCAGCCATCATTCCTCGGCCTAGAAAATGACCCTCCGGAATATATTGTATATTCTAGCTCCCAAATAATCCAGAAACAGAGTCCATATATGATAAATGATACCAGTTTTACCCCTAGACCAGTATGTTAGACCATTGTAGCATAGGCACCATATGTTATCACATTTATCGGTGTGTCCTTCCTACACAGTTTATCCAAATCTAATTCTTTCGTGAAAACCAAATGTTTGGAAACTACTTTCACCAAGAAATTCTGAACACAGCACCAAATAGTGTGAGTATAACCGCCGGCGTCCTTGTTTGAGGCGATGCAGCAACCTGAGCTGTAGTTCCAACAGAAGATATATTGTGTGTTTAGCAGCACCTTCAGGTTCAGCAGCTTGGATAGGAAATGATTACGCTGCAGAATCTCAAACAGACTGAGATGAGTCATGCATGCTTTGTATTTCTTTTCTTTGCAGGTTATGTTGGAGTCGTAACAAAGAAAAGCGGTGCACAGTTCATCACAGGGTCATATGAGGCAGCGAAGAGTTGCTATCGGGTAAGTTTTTAAAGTGTGTGCATGTGTACTTTATTAAGAGTCCAATTTAACTGAAATATATCGCCCCCAAATGGCTCAAATGTCACATGATTTAGAACTATCCGAAAAGAAGACAATAATCTGTGTTCATTTTACATGTCAATGCTGCATATACATGTGGGTGAATATCGGCACTGCAGCAAGTAAAGTGAGCAGCAGGTTAATTGTGGTACAGTCAGAAATTATAGAATGTCCTCGGCAGCTTCCTTGTGACTTCCTGTTGGAGAGGAGTCCCAGCATGCTGTCTGTGGGTTATAATTTATATATGGATACATGTAAAATACATAGTGGTCTGACACTAAATCCAATAATGACAAAAATGCTTTTTATTTATGAATTAATTTTAAAGTTTTTAGTGGTTTTTTTTGAGACAACTCCTAGACTGGACAACACTGTGTAGCAACCTGTCAATCACAAGCCACGCCCATTTTCTCACAGACTTCTATCCAGTCTCATTTTTGCAACCAGAGGATCCGCCCCCTGCTGAGACAGTTAGAGGGTTGAAAGTTAAAACGACATCAGCTACAATGTTGCAGTAAAGTCAGAGTGGGTGCAGCTTGTACTTTACTATTCTGTCCACTTGGTGGTAGTGTTCGACTGCTGCTGTACGGTGGAAGACAGGCAGTATGTCCAAATAACTTACACACGGTCTTGCTTGTTATCTGTACAAAACCCCAGATGAGTGGATGAGACACGTGTCTAAAAACTGTTTGATTTGTTCTTCTACATATATTATTTTAGCTTTGAAGACATTTAGTTAATTGATACAAAAAGTCCAACATAAAGGTTTTTCCTTTAACATCAACTGTGAACATTTCACAAAGAATTAAACCGATTTTTCAATTTATCCCTCAGATGGAAAGTTTGTACAGATGTACTAATTTGGTTTTATTGCCACGCGGCCTTTTCTTTGACTCCTACTGACGTCCGTGTCCGCTGAGATAATCGCTTCTTTACATCGTCGTCTAACTCCCCTCGCTGTTACATGTGACACTTATTTCACAAACTCCAGAGACAATCTCTTTGGAAATTTGGTACTTTACATGCAAAACCACTTCCTCTAAGAACATTGATACTTTGCAAAGTCAATTAAACATCAGCTCCACTTCATAGTGGAGCAATAACTGCAGGGTATTCTGTGCAGCAGGTTTGCATCAATATTCCAGCCTTAGATTGTCTTTTGACATGAATCCACAGGTTTCGAGAAGTCTTTTCTGCTGCCATTGGTACAGTATACCATTTCATCATACCAACAGAGAAGTGCTCTTAAAATATTCACACTGGGTGAAATGCAATACGGTCGCTACCTACTGTGTCTTTCATAGGCACTACAAAGCACTTCTCTTTTTTGGAAATGCTGTCTCATTTGCGCACTTCCCTTTGAGACCCGGCTTATAAAAGAAATTCTGGGAGGCAGACATACCATTTTATAATTCAGGATTACTTTTCACTGTTTTATCATTTTCTCCACACAGTGACAGGTAGGTGTTGCAGTTATGGGTTTTTAGTTGTCTGTTTGAATATGTATGCATTGTGTTTTAAGCTTTTAACCCAGGAAATGTCTGTGATGACTGGGGAACAAGAAATTAGCCAGGATTCTCCAGGATGGAAATATGCATGGTACTGTACTTCTGCAGTGTAGACAGACCGAGGATTAAGGATGACATTTCATATTGTTACCCACACCACGTTGAAGTTCTTTCTTTATGCATGGAGAAGCAGTCATTGGCAATGACAATCTTAAGTCTCGCGCTCCCACCAACAATGCAAATTCAATTTTTTTTCGACAAAGTAGAAAGTAGAGTGCAGATCTCCGCCAGGTGTGTTTTCACCGACCACCGCTGTATTGTGTGTTTGAATGAACACAACACGCACATTTACTAAGCCTCTGTCGAGACTGCGAGTGTACCAGACATGTTTTTCACTCGCTTGTCTCACACAACAAATACGCTCTCATTGTAATCCTTGCAGATGTTTGCGTGGGCTCTGCATGGGTTCGCGGCTCAGCTCGGCCTCACGAGTGTAACAACGACTTGAAGCGCTTGTTTAGGCTTCAAGTCCACGAGAGGCAGTGCACTCAGCTGTGTGTGTAGCTGTGAGCCGAACACGCCATCCAAAACAATTAAAGTGAGCAGACTGTCCCCCCCCACTGCCCCCACTGCTGAGGGTCGGAGATGCAGTCAGCTGTGTTATCACTAGTGGCCCCTACTAGCCAGGGGCCGGTTAAGAGCAGTGAGTGAGGAGTCAGCAGGCATTCAATGGCAGTATAGAACAGGCAGTAAAATGTGTCTTCAGAAAGTGTGAGTCACCGCAAAGAGGTCCTTGAGCATGCAGCCATAACGGAGCAAATATTAATAACCAAAATATTATGCAGTTTGCTGCAGCACAATGCGAGATGGAAAGGTCACTCTGCGATTGATCGCATGATCCACCTGGCGGAGATAATAAAAAAGGAAAAGCAAGCAAAAAGAAAATGAGAATCTAACATCAAATTTCAAATACGTTAAAATAAGGAATATCATTTTTAGATGGCTCAAACAAAAAAAAAAAACGAGTAGATAGCTTGGTTAATCTCTCTTATATACAGCACATTTATACATCACCTCGTTTTAGTGCTGTTTGAAGTGATCATAGCTCTTACAGCTGTGTAATATGAGAGCTACTTGGCCGGTGTGTATACATAATTGATCTGTTGTAACATCGAGTCTGTCGTGCTCGGCAGCAAAGATGGACATTTACAGGGAGTGTGTGCAGAGCTCTGCTGTTGAAACACTTTGTGTAAAGGACTTCTTCTTTTCACCTTGTGTTTGTGTTTTATTGAACGTTTCCCTCGAGTGAAGTACTCTCTGAGCTCTGAACTGCTGCATGAGAAAGCAGCCACGGGGAAGCTGCAGCCAGTCGAAGCTACGGCAATGTTTTTTACATAGAAACTGTTATCTAAGGAGTTTTAGTGGACAGAGATAACGTGAAACTAATACCAGCGATTAAACCTCCTCACTTTATTAACATCTCCTCAGTCTACTGGAGGTATTGTGTAAACGTCTCCTTATCTCATTCCCACATTAGAGAGGACTTCTCTCTCTTTTGTTGGGTGAAGATATGTGGCATATTTTTTTTTTATAATTAGATTTACGATGCATAGAAGCTCAGTTATTTGAGAGCCGGGGTGTCCGGTTGTGGGAGAAAAAAAACATTCAGGCATAAAGTTGTGTTGCCATAGCAAGAAGAGGGAGGAATCCCAGAGCTCCCCAGGGTAGAGCGCTGCAATTGTGTGTGTGTGTGTGAGAGAGAGGGAGTGAAAGAAGAGAGGGAGGAAAGGTGAGAAGTGTCTCATTATTGCAAAATATGTTGTAGGAGAGATTTATTAGCTTCTTTCTTGCTGCTTGGGTTAATACACCTGAACACACACACATATATATATATATATGTGTGTGTGTGTGTGTGTGTGTGTGTGTGTGTGTGTGTATATATATATATGTGTATATATGTGTATATATGTGTGT
>NW_022280091.1:32712-112410 GCF_004355925.1 Anarrhichthys ocellatus | reverse complement strand
CGGCGGCCCAGATTTGCTGAGCCGCTGCAGAAAAATAATCAATAATTTACGCCTCATTTGTCCTCACATGGAGAGATGTTGATGTTTTGTTTTTTTTCTCATCGTGGTTTCTAGCAGGTCAGAGGAATCATCTTGAGCTCTCTGCCTCTAATCTGCTCTGCTGTCAAACCTCATGTGCTCTTTCTGCGTGTTTTCTTCATCTCCTGCTTGTTTCGTTTGATCTCTGTGCTCTCAGTGAACATGCATACGATACGGTTTGTTTGTGTGTGTGTGTGTGTGTGTGTGTGTGTGTGTGTGTGTGTGTGTGATGGCTGCAGAAGTGAGGTTTGCAGGTCAGACGTAAGCACAAGAAATAGTTGTCATGATGTCACCCTCACTTTTTCTTTTTCTTCCCCTCTCGTCTGTTTCATACGCTCTTGTTCAGAGCACATCTCTTGCTCTTATTTATTACCCATCCCTCCCCAGCGCTCTGCTACTCCTACTTTGTTCTTCTCTCATCCTTTTTCTAGAATTCTCTTTTGCTCATTGCTTCATGTCCTCTCTCTTTCCTCCCCTTGCTTGTCTCCATGTTGCTCTCCCTTCTTTTTGATTTCTCCATCTCTTTCCACTCTCTCCCCCCCCCCCCCTCTTCTCTCTCTCCTTCCACAGTAGCGCTTCAGATGAGCAGTGAGGAGGAGATTGCTACTCCGGTCTCTGCAGTCATTTCATGGTCTGATTAAAGAACTGTGATGTGATGGGAGGCAAGTGAGGCAGAGAGAGGGGGGGGGGGGGGTCGAGACAGGAGAGAGCGACAACAAAAGTTGAAACAAAGAACAAAGGGAAAAACAGAAAGGGGGTGAAAAAGGGAACCAGCGAGGAACAAAGAGAGTGAGTGCAAAGGGCATGTTTGCTGTTTCCCATTGTTTGTGCAAGAGAGCGATGTGAAAATCAGCGAGCCGAGCCGCACTGCGGACTATGAAGAGGAGGCAACATCCCTCTGACTGCAGCATGAACACTTCCTCATGATGACTGTCAACAAGCCGTCCTCAGAGCTGGGTGTTGGTATTTTGCTCTTTTTACACTTCAACTCCCTCTGAGTTAGCGGAAGTTTGTCGAAAGGTCAACATCAGTCGGTTTGCCTCTCAGCAATGCGATAATGCAAATGGCTCACGGTTCATATCACAGTGTCAATTCATGCAGAATTAATCCGAGTATGCTGTAAACCCCACTGAAGAGCTGACAGCTGCATCCCTCTAGGGCTAAATGTTGATACGCTGATGCCACATTAGAACTGCTTGTGTTCTCTACTTTAAATGTGTCTTTACTGAGCACAAACGGCTAAAATGACCTGCGGTGGGCATTGTGACTGCTGTCTCTCAGAAGCAAGTTTGGTCGTGGTTACACTTGTCTTTTCAATGTGACGTCTGTGATCGGATGCGCCAGATCAGAATACGCCCTGTCCCCATATGCGTGTGTCCACACTTGACACTTCAATGCGACCTGCCTGGTTGTATAGTGATCGTATATAGTTTGTGGTCAAAGGGAACGTCTGCAAACTGGCGGACAACCACAATTCATTTGCTATAATTTCGTCCCAGTAAAAGTCCCCCCTTTCAGCTTGGCTCCAGCCTCGGTTTTCCTCCTCTTTTCCCCTTTCTCTCCTCTGGAGAGGAACTCCCGTAGATTGGGGGTGGGTGATGGAGACCTACGTTTAGATAAATCGTCCGGATTGTGCCCACATGCTGTCCACACCTCACTGAGATCTTAACTCAAGGCGAGCCAGGCCACCATGACATGTGGATGGGCTGATAGGATCCCAGTTCCAGCAAGACCCAATCTCAGGCTTGACAGTTAATGTGTCCTGGCGAGATCAGATGACAACAGTGGCATCTTAAAGACAAGCGTAACCACGGCCAATGATGTTGTTATGACACCTCGAAACCTCTTAGGGAGGAAGTCATGGTTGGTAGTCAGACCACTTTTCGCATCCTGTTTCCTACCAACAGTCAGAGTTGGTTTCTTTTGACCAGGAGCACAATCTTGCCGTAACCTTAACCAAGACATTCTGCTGCCTAAACCTGACTGAACCTTGATTATAGTCATGAATAATTTTGAGTAACCTTCCTAAATATGCGTTTTGGAAAGCACTGACAAATGATTGAATTATTGATTAGCACCAGATCTACAAAATGCTACAGCATTTGTCTGCTTGGAAGGTGATGACAAACAGGAGGACTTTTGATCTGGTTGCATCTATTTGATAAGAATTTTAAAAAATGTAAGAATCTGAGAAACGCACCATAACGAAATTCACTTCTGTCAGGTCTCCGTTGAAGACGGGGGCTGCCGGTGTGATTTGTAGAGGTTGACAAATCATTTCAGCTTCAGTGTCTTTCTGTGTGTTTTAAGTTTTTGGCACACATGTGGAGCGGCATGTGCGAATGCCTGCAGGCATGTGATGTTTGGACAATCCAGAAACCAACGCGCTAAACTTTCTGGCCACATTGAAAGCCAGCTCAGTTGACTGACGGGCCTCGCTGACAGCCGTGGAAACCTTCCGATGTGTGATGCCAGATCGTCAACCATCTGGTACGATGCGATGTGATGGCACATGATGACAAGCTGTCTGCTAGATTCACCGTTTTTCCTGTGATCAGAGGACAGCGCTGGCAGTGTGGGCTTTTTACTGTGAGGTCCAGTAACGACCCAGACCTTTTCTTAGCTGCTGCGGTTAACGCCTTTTTTTCGAAATCTCATTTCAAGTTGGTGACACATCCTTTGTGGACTTTCCTACAGAAATAATTACACTTCAATAAAATATTCCACGTACAAGTCCAGCTCCAAAATAGTTTTTGGGAAATATTGGTGCTCACAGAAGTACAAATGTTTGGGTTTTGAAATGAGCACGTGAACGTCACAGAGATGAAACGCAGTGTGATGGTTCAATCTCGCCTCTTCGATAGCAATTTCACAAGACAGGCTTGTTCCGCATGTTCTTCTTAGTGGGAAATCTTTGGTCCTCATGCAGATCCTAAACAAGACACGTGACATAGTCAGAGTAATGTTATGTGTTGTTGAGTCTTAAATACTGGAAGTTTTATTTCTACTACCTCCACTATTCATAACTGCTTGTCGGATGGTAGTAAAAAAAAGTGGACCTCGTGGTGTGTATGGAGCCTCCGTGCAGAACGGCGGCTGATGCAGCCATCGGCCACTATCGGACCCCTGTTCCACCAGTAACGCTGATTAATTGACCTCTAGTGTGGAGGTTAGAAGCCCTACACCCCCGCCCGACCACGTCGCTCTGCTGCCTCAGGGCGACCGCTCAAGAGGTCCCTAGGGCCGATGGACCCGGTCACGCCTTTTTTCTGTCCTGGCCCCACAGTGGTGGAATGAACTCCCCACTGATGTCAGGACAGCAGAGTCGCTGTCCATCTTTTGGCGCAGGCTGAGAACTCACCTCTTCAAGAAGTACTACCCAGAGCCTTCCACTTAGCACTTATTGTATTGTATTGTATTAGCACTTATTAGCATTTATTGTATCCGTATTAGTTTGTTTCTGCACTGTACTTCTGCTCTGGTTTTCGCTCTGGTTTTCACTCTGGTTGATGCTCTTAGATGCTTGTGTATACAAGGAGATGCACTTATGACTTCTGGTGACTAGTAGTTCTCTTGAATACCTATGTTGAATACACTTATTGTAAGTCGCTTTGGATAAAAGCGTCTGCTAAATGACTAATGTAATGTAATGTAGAAACCGAGCTGGGTTTGCACTCTCTTTAGCTCTCGTTTGTGTTCTTGGCACAACACGTGGCATCACAGAACAAGACCCACTGAGACCAGTATGACATATATAACAGAGTTGACGTATCACAGGTATCTTGGTATAGCAACATATAGTATAGTGTCCATGGTATAATAAAGATTAGAGTGCTGTAGCATTTGTAGCACAGCCTGTAGGACGAGCACAGTGTGAGGATTAAATCAATTATGTTGACAGTATATTGACTTTGAGTACATATAAAGGAGGTCACGGGACGCCATTGTTCTGAGCATGTGTGATGACAGTAGAAAGAAGAAGAATGGGAAAGACAAAAAAACAAAAGCAAGGATGATTGATGGATGCGAAGGAACGAGAGTTTGGAGCGAGATAAGAGCAACAGAAGGAATGCAGATATAAGAGGTCTGAAGAGAGACTAAAGGAAAGAAAACAAAGGAAAGATAAGAGGTAGACCGAGAGAGAGAGAGAGAGAGAGAGACAGAGACAGAACAGGCAAACAGCAGAGGCAGATAAACTAAGCAGCAGCAGCTTTATCTGATTTGTTAATGGGCGAGCCGTTTGGCCTCTGATTGTGAGTGACAGGGCTCATTAGTGCAGGTGACACGCGTCAGGCCCCACTTCCCAATCAGTTCTCTGTGCAGATGGAAACAGAAAGGAACGTCGTGGTCAGGACGGTATGGTCAAGCGTTCTTCAACAGATTAACACGGTGCTGGTAGACCCTGAAAAAGGATTAATTCATGTTAACGGAAGATCTACGATACGGTTAAACACTGCATTTTAATTGTTGTTCATCGAGATTTCTGACCATCTTTGGGCTTCTTGTGAAGATCAGAGTGAGAGAAACGGTGCATGCACTATATTGTCTGAGGTTGTTTTCCCCTTTGGTTGAGTGTATGGTTTATTCACTGTTTCAAAACTTGCTTTTATTGTATTCTTTCCGACACTAAAAAGGTCTGAAGTTTTATATTCCACTTGAAGGCTGTCTGTGGTCTACGCTCGTGTTTCTTTTTTTTTAGGGACCCACTTACAAATTACAAACCATGGCGACTCGCTTAAAAGACGCCATTTAAATGAACAGTCCTGACTATTTTTACTGCCAATCACCTTGTATTCTCTTGAACAGGTAAACCAGCCATTTAGAAGAGATTATTAAACAAAAGACTAAATAAAAGACTGGGATAAATTCTGCAAATGTATTAGGTGCCCCAAATAAAATCTCTTTTGGAATGATTGATCTAAATGACTGAAAACTCATTCTGAGCCTAATAGCTCGTGTATAGTAAGAACTACATTCTATTCTTCAATTCAGCCTTCCAGTTGTGCATTATTTAAAGTTATCTGATATAGAGTACGTCTGCGTCTCTCTACACTAAAATGACCTCTGAAGGAGAGGGCCCATCTGCATTTCTAGAATTTGTGAAAACTCCTGATCCCACGGGGGAAAAAAACACAACTGTAATGCAGCTGTGTGGAAAATGTGCTCAATTGTCCACCCATCGATCCCAGTGCTGCAGAAATCCCCAAAGCCCCCCTTGAGAAAAGCTGCCCGTCAACCCAATGCTGTGGAGTTTGCAAAATCATCCTGGCGTCCTGGTAAGAAATGGGACAGATTGCGTGTAGCTGCAATCTTTGTTGTGTTTCCCTCTCATTTCTTCTTGGGGCTTCACGCTGTCAGTTAATCCCAAATATTTCATGCAGAATGTGGCACTCGTTGCTGTTTCCGTTGTCTCAGTTATACATCAAACTCCCAGAGGATTGGAAATGCGTACAACAAGGGGCTGATTGGGAAGGAAGGGAATTACATTCCGTTATTTTCAGAAGAGCACAAGCACAGTTTCTTGGCACAAGCGTGTGTGGCTTAGTTGTTTAATGAGAGTTTTTGAAAGGCTTTCATACACATGCAAACACACACAAACGTGCACACAGTCTGGAACGGAGACAAAGCCCAGCAGAGTCCCGCCAATGACAGTCAAGGACACGCTGCCACCGAGCAGACATGATGATCCTGTAACTATAGGGGAGGACTGCTAATGAACATCACTGAGACCCTCCCTCTCTCTCTCTCTCTCCCGCCATCACGCATACGAATTGCCAATTCTCCACCGAGCTCAGCGATGGCTATAAGTCTTGTACTCAACTGGCTCTCGCTCATTTCAGTATGTGCTGTACATATAACTGTACATTGACATACCCCTTCTCAACCTTGTTGCAGCATTGTTTACATTAATGCTCTCGTACTTCCTGTGTTGTCGGCCGCCCAGTCTTTCCACTTCCCCCTTTCTCTCACTTCATCTTAATCCCTGGAAGCCAGATTTTGGAGCACCAACTTTCTGATAAATGATGCTTTTCATTGGTATTTGATCAGTGTTGATGTAGCGCGTGTGTCCCAGGGTTTTGTTTATATGAGTTGCAGTATTTATCCACTTACCAACTCTCCACTGAAGGTGTTTAAAGTCTTTTTATAGCAACATTCATATCGCTGACTTGAGAATATTATATTACGTTACATTTCAAGCTTGAGGCAGTGTTGTGAGAGGAATGAGAATATGGGAGAGAGCTGAAATGAATGTGATGAACGAGGCCGGAGTCTGAGAGGAAGCCGAGGAAGTAGGTTTAATGCTAATTATTTCTACCGTTCCTCTTTAAAGGGGCTGCATTTGAAATTCAGAGCGTTGATATAGCAGCCAACAACTAATTGCAAGAGTAAAGATAAAGCTGTTAGCTCTGTCAGCGCTTTTGCTCAGTCGTCGCCATGTTGACAGCATCTTAAAGACAATCCCACAATCGTAGAGATGCTCTAAATCTGGAATTGAGCACCTTTAAATAGTTCTAGTGTAACTTTACATGACTTTTACTCTGACTTTGAGCTTCGAGTCTCTCTTCCTGTCCCTGTGTGAGTGAGTGAGTGAGTGTGTGTGTGTTGCCAAATGTCCAGACCGTCTGTTGGTGAACCCAGGTCACCTCCTGCCAGGAGCATCTGGATGGAGAGCATGAAGCATGAGCTTTTACTCACGAGCATACCTGCATCACGTGACTGCATCAATCGCCGCATTACCTCTCCAATCTACCTTTGAATGAAAAATGTTAAAATATCACAGATTAACTCTACTCAATCTGAAATTTTCCAGCCTCATTTTTAATGGAAATTAAAATGATTAGCAAGTGTCCCTGTGTTTGAAAGCGATGAACAAGACTGTCCTCCCAGGAAGAACGACAGCATCAGTTGTTTCAGCAAGTGTCTAAAAATTACGTATGTTTAAGTGACAGAGCTATAGGAATTATGACGGGAACACAGAAGGAAGCCAGGTGACATTTTTACCGGGTAAATTGGATGGGTCAACAAAACATTGGACTTCAAACTGACATGACCCCAATCATTCCCTCACCTCCATGATGATGGAGGTCCCCTAACCGAAACCACAATGTTTCTGTAACCATGAATACATTTTATTTTTAACCCTTATGGAAGGCACAGACAAATGATGATGTCCTGCCGATAGGGGGCGTCAGATCAGAAGATGTCGTTCTAGAGTTGAGACTTATTTCACCATTTAATCTGCAGGACTAAAGACAATTTTGGAATAAAGACTAACTATATGTATGTGCTTAAGCAGCTGCTTTGTCCTTACCGTCTATCTCAGTGTGTTCATAGGTGATCTATTCTGGCCTATTCCTTTTTTTGATGACGCCTCTCTGTCTTAACGCTTTGCTTTGCCATCACTTTTAGCTGTTTATTACCAAACAACTTCTCCTTATGTCCCCGTTGTTGTCGTTGCGTGCACGACAGAACAGACGGGACGGTGTCGCAGTGCACAGCAGAACGTTGTGCATGTGGATCATCTACATTGTTGCAAACGTAGAACACGGATCTGCAGTCATATTTCTTCATACAGTTGTCTATGTAAAACACCAAAACACACGGTCAATACTCACCAGTGGATGGACACTCAAATACATCATCAAAGCTGATATGAGAGTTTACTGTATGTATGTTTATGCTCTACCGCAAGGTCGGACAGGAAATCGGACTGCTAATGGTTCTTTAAGGTCATTGGAAAAAACGTTACATCCCACTCTCTTCCCTCCTTAATTTGCTGTCACTCTCCTCTCATCTCTCTCCACCGTTATCTCCCTTGACCAGTGCTGGAGGTGTGGGTAAAGCTCTGCTGTCCGTCCGTCCTGTTCTCCATAATTAGTCTAGACCCTGTCTTCCTCTTTTCAAAGCGGATAAACTGAATTGCTTGCAACAGCACTATTGCCCCCCAAATCTGAGCCAGCATTTCTCATGTTGCTCAAGTCCAGTGTGTAAACCCCTCCACGCTACCCCTGTTACCATCTTTCCATTTTCTCACTTCCCTTTCTTTCTCCTTTGCTGCTCATGTTTTATTTGGGCCTTGCCCGATTAAATCATTGATTTTCTCCACAAGTTGTTTAGATCCTCTCATTCTTTCCCTCTCTTTGCAGTTATTTTGTTTCTTTGATCCACATTTTCTCCTTTGTTTTAGTCACTAGCTTTCAATCAGTCCACAGATCCTTTTTTTTCTTTCTCCAGCATCACTTTCTCTATTCTTCCCTGTCATCTTTCCTCGCTGTTTCTCTCTCTTTTTTTCTCTTTACTCCCTCGTTTTCTGTCTTTCATGTTTGTTTAATTAGGTCGCTGATTGTCCTGTGATGTGTGGACTGAATAGAGAAGTTGTCACAAGAGGTCAGTTCTGGATCACTGCCTCCTCCATAAACAACACAGATAGATGGACACACACACACTCTTACTCACAGTGGGAGTTTATTGCATTGCATCACACTTGGGGGTTGATTCACCAAACTGGCTGGAAATTACCTCAAGGGTCACAAACCTTTTAAGGGACTAAATTGTTTTGAATTAAGAGAAGTGAGCCATTAAAAACTAGAAGGGTGCACTCAGTAGAGGGAAGACCACATGCTGTAATGTTTGACTGAATGAATACAACCCATAACTGGCCAACCCCCCCTCTAAACAACAATGGGCTGTAAGGCGTCGTAAAACACACTTCATTCAAACTCACAAACAAGCGGCGAGGTATGCAGGCAATCGACTCAAAGTAGTTGTAACAGACACCACGTAGGATCTTATTAAAATCTGTGTACCCACGTAGCAACGGCTGAGTTCCAGCAAAGTACTCAGCAGGTTTAGTTTTGTGCTGGTAGTTTAGTTGGCTGTTAACCAAACACGCATTCCAAAACAATAAAAGTGAGCAAACTGTTTTCCCCCACTGAGCACTCAGCTGTGTTATCACTAGCGGCCTCTACCGGCCGGGGGCTTCTTATTAAAAGTAGTGAGTTCGGAGTCAGCAGGCAGTTAATGGCACTTTAAATCAGGCAATAAAAGGTGTTTTGAGAAAGTGTGAGTCGCCGCAACCACGAGAGGTCCTAGAGCATGCACGCCATAACTGGCCACCTGAACTATTATGCAATTTGCTGCAGCAGAATGCGAATTTAGCAATGGACAGACGCAGAGGTGCACACTCACTCACAAACGCGACAGATCGCATGATCCTCCTGGCAAAGATAGTGAACAAATCACCTACTGATTTTTTGATATTTTGTTATACCACTATCAATGATGAGTGACTTAAAATTGTTCCAGCACCGACTTCTTTCAGCTGTTAGAAGGTAAACTGGTGAACAGCGCCTGTCGCAAGTTTACAAGGCAATTTCACACATAGATGTTGCCTCCACCTAGGTGGTTGCATTGCAGCCATAAAAGGAAGTTTAACGCTTGCACCAACTGTTTCAACAGGTGTTTAACCAAAAAACTGCATCCTCCACAGTGTCGTAACAGGGCGACGCACAAAAACGCACAGCAACTTCACAGCTGGCTCAAATCGTTTTTGTGACAGGAAAGGAGTCGTTCTGGTGTAAACGTTTACCGAGACTGGAACAGACACAACACTGCTGCAATGCTCGCTGGGCAACTGAAACGACACCACAAAATAAAACACCGCGGTTAAAACGAAAATGACGCCGGCTGCAAAGTACCACAAAGATGTGAAAATGGCAGCAGTCTTCATTCATGATTACAAATGAATTTAAAGCGTCCAGTTAGGAGAAAAGACTCGTCATCATTCATCTCTCTGCAAAGAGTGTTTATATGCCATGAGCTTGGTCAATAAGTCCTTCTTTATGGTTCAGTGTTTCCCTTCCATCAGGCCTAATTAGCAGCCATTGTCTAGTTGCATTGTTTCAGTTCAGCTCACACCGAGCACCTTTTCTACCCACGGTAACCTTTTAATAAAGGAAGTGAAAACCTCCACTAAACCACCGAACATCCTGCAGAAGCTCTGTAGCGCTTCCCCTTCATCTTCATCTGCAAATAACTTTTAGGTGGTGTTGCAACTCTGGTTGTCTCTCTCTCTCGCTCTCCCCCTCGCTCTCCCCCCTTCCTGTCTGTTCTTAATCAGACTTTGACTTCCTCATTGATCCCTCTGTCACTTGCTGTCCCACTGGTCTAGTGGTGATTTGATAGATGGACGTGCCAGGCGGTGCATCGATCATCAGGCTTTGATCTGATGTCAGTCACATGTTAGCCGGGCCCGCTCAGCACGCTGACTGAGAAGACTCTTGTGTGTTGGTTTCGTCTTTTTTCACCAACGATCTAGTTGTTGCTCTCTTTAACGTAGCAGACATCAGCATGCCACAGCATTGCATTGGCTCACATAGGCCTACATGGATGAAACAGCTGTGAGGCATGCTGACTCATAATTAGTTTGCACATAATGGAGGCGTGGACCACATCCATCCATCCTATTTGTCATCGATGCCCGCATGCCAATTGGAAATAACACAAAACGTTGTTGTGATTTGCAGCCAAGAGGCTTATCTTAAAGTCCTCTCTGTTGCCCAACAGCGTATAAACATAATTAGAAGTCAAAACTCCACCTAAAATTTAAATAGAAAGAAAACAAAGGGAACATTTTTGAAAAAACAAGTTCTTTGTCATAGACTTTAAGGTGTCTGTTTACAGGGTTTTGTACTCGTGATGACTTGGAAGATATGTGATCACACTGCAGCGGGGCGCTCCATTACATTTGCATTGTCACTGCATACAGTCCACTGTCACAGTTCTTATGTGGGTGTGTGTTTGCATACCACCCTTCAGGTGCGTATACCATCCTCTCTAATCGGAGTGTGTTGTATACCTGTCCCACACTCATAGCCGTGTCAGAGTACATTGTGTCCTTCCATAGACAGATGTTTTCTCACCATGCGAACTGTAATGAATCTTCCCCCCCCCCCCCCACACACACACACACAACCGGGGTGTGAAATTTCCCTGCAGGCAACATTAACCCAGTAGCCTGGCTTCACTCATGTTACAGCCATATAGTCACCAGTGGATAGACGTGTCCTGCTGGAGGTCAGGCTCATGCTTTACATATTTCACCTGCAGGATTTCTTCAACATATTACTGGATATGTTGCTACTTATGTTTCATTTGAACTACAATCCTGTGAAAGCTGATCAACCCTTGTTGTTATGACTATGGCTCATATTTTTCGAGACAGTATATGTTGTTCTTACTAGATCTGCAGTAGCAGGAGGTAATATTGCATAGAGGTCCATGAAATACTGCACTACTGCAATTTCTGTACGTTCAGATTAGATTCAACTTTCTTATCATTACACAGAGTACATGTCATGAGACAACAAAATGTACTTTAGCATCCAAACAGAAGGGTAAAAAGCAGTTAAGTGCAGAGTATACAGAATGAACAGTAATATCTAACTACAAAGCAAGGAATCTGTGTGTTCTTCACGTATCTCCAGAACGGTTCCTACGATCTACTTCACACTTGGCGGGTGTGTTACTGGGGACCTCATGGAGTGCTCTGTCGGAATTTGGTGCAAATTGTCCGTTCTGACCTTGAGTAGCTGTGACTTTTGTGAGTTATGCAACTTTTGTCGTGGCAGGTGTGTTGCTCCGAAGGGAGCGCAGTGTCGAGTGCAAAGGCCGATTATTCAGCCCGTTCTGAGCGGACATGTTTTCAGTGGGCACTGCATATAGAGAATGACATGAAAGGGGAAGATATAAATACACCATGAACAGCATGAAACACAGGCAACAGCTACAATAAGCAGTCCAGGTACAAGTGGTGCAGAGGTGCAGAAGTACGAGAAATGTAAATAGTATGAGTAGATATGCAGAATAAACAGCTGGAGGGATGATATGAACACAGTGGTAACAATAAAGATCTGACAACTTTGCATGGATTAAGTGCAAGAATAAGTCTGAGGAGATATATAGGTCTATCTCTGTGTATATAGGTACATTTGAACTGAACCCCTTCTCTCACCTCGCCTACATTGTCATTGTAGCGAATCTCACAAAGTTGTGCAGTTGATGCTTGCATGTTGTCAGATCTAAGGCTCTGCAACAGATGCCAGCTTTGCATCCACTACAAGCGTGTATAATGATAACTATGGCGTCTGAAGTGTAACACTTCAAATTATGCGCCGTTATCAATAATGCCCGATCATTCGAAAGAGACCTAATGCACTTCTCACAGGTAAATGTTGAAGTACTCATGTGTGGCAGTGCACAAATGCATGTTTACGGCTGATGTGAATCTGGGCATGAATTTTGACTTTTTCACATGCCAAGTTTTTCGGCATTCACAGCACTCGGCCCAAAAAAGCAATTGGTAGGTAGTATCTGTCCTCGTTTATTCTCCCCTCCCTCTCTGACTCTATGAGGCCTCTCCCTCCCTCCATCCATCTCTACCCCCACCCTCTCTCCCTCTCTATCATTCGTCTTGCTGCATTGCGAACCCCAGCAGCTGGTTGAGAATCCCCACAGAGCTGTTTCAGCTGCAACACGCACATTTGTTAGTTGTTTTTGTAATTATTACTACTGTATGTGTGTTTGTCTGCTTTAGCCCTGCGTCCATTCGCCTATGAGAAGTTTGATGCAGATTTCTGAAACCACTATCTCTCTCTTTGTGCCACCTACCTTAATGCAATGGTGTGTCCTCCTCTCTGAATAGGGTTGACATAACTGTGATAACACTTTGTGAAAGCTCGTAGTGAAAAGCAGGCCCTCGGTCCATGACTGTGTGTCGCCGTCTGAATGAGGCAGGTAGACATGAATAGAATTGTAAATGGCTTCTTTGAAAAGAGGGGGGAAAGGGGCCAGCCCTCTAACAAATTGCACATAAACAAATAGAAGCAGGCCATTGGTTGAGCCGCTGCCAACATCTTTTAAAAATGAAGGAGAGAGAGAGAGAGAGAGAGAGAGAGAGAGAGAGAGAGAGAGAGAGTCTGTATGAAGGGTGCATTCCTTTCCACATAATCAGGATTTATTTGGCTCCCTCAGCTTGTATCATATCTATTTCCTCCTCTTTCTCACCATCTCTTCCTCTCCATCAGCATGAGACTTCTCACAGCAAGCGTCAGGACTCGGGCATCGTCATCTCTCTGACAGAGTGGACAAGAAACAGAGATTGAGTGAGTCATGAAATCGACGCCGAAGCACTAAAAATATGTCAACAGGCGGAAGAGAAAGGGCAACAAGTTCACAGACATTTCTTTGTAACTTTAGTCAAATTATGATTATGACTTTCGGCTCAGCCGCCGTCAGACTTACTGGAACAAGACGTGAAGCGGTGAAACCTGAGCTGACACCGTACAAACAAAAGTGTTGAAATGCACACCCAGAAAACATGTGATTTTATCATAATAATGACAATAAAGGTTTTTATATATATATATATATATATATATATAAAAAGCACAACAAAATCCGTCTGTTATTTATTTCAAGTGGCACAGAGACAAGAGGGGATTTATTGCGATGGCAGTGGAGTGTGTGTGATTTATGTCCCCACAGTGCGGGGAACAGGTCCTTCAAATGAAAGTAGGACAGCAGAAATATGGCAGGCAGGGAGGTTCTCCGATGACAATGTTAAGAGAGAGCGGATCACGACAGCGGCGTGTTCAGCCAGGCACAATGATGCAGAAATATGGCTGAGAAATGATTCCCAGTGAAACATAAGCTTGTTTGTCATCAGTTCTTTATAGTGTGTACAGACAAACACACAGAACACAAATATAATAGATTCAGATTCACAGGTGCATTTGAACGATAATCCAAATTAATTAGCCATTCTTAGACCAAAGTAACAATAATAAGTGGCGCGTGTTAGATTTAAAATCGCTCTGTAAAAACGAGACTTCTCCCTCCGCCTGTGTTGCAGCACAGCTGAAACCAGGTCATCTTGTTTTCTTTGTGGTAAATGTATAGCTGCACGAAGACGCAGATACGCTGGTCGTTAAAGCACGCTGATGGCGTTATCTAACCAATGCTCAATACGCAATCATTACCATCGTATAGCTGTAACCTCCATGTGCTCCTCATTTTCAGTTGTGGCCTATGACACTGAAGTCGGCTGGATTTTGAGTGTCGGAGCCATGTTCACCTTCTCACTGTTGGCTCCACTGGGGACAGACGCCACCAGAACAATAGCGGCACACGTGATGCTCGCATTTAATAAGAGGAAGCCGGTGCTCTCCAAGTTGTTCTCTGTATCCCTGACTCCAATAAGAGTGTCTGGTCAGCCTCCGACTAGAATAGGGCCCATTTAAAAGATACAAGTGAGGAGCAGAGCGTAGAGGGGCAGCCGAGACGATGATTGAAATGCCCTGCAGAGCTGAGATAAGAGTTGAGAAAGAAATAGCGGTAAACACTACGGAGAGCCCACTCGAAGAACATTTCCCCCACATTTATTCAAAACTTCCTCTTTGAGGAATAGATTAAATGCTCAAGGGCACATCAGTAAGACCTTAAGTTCTGTGAAATTATTTAGAAATGTAGAAGAAATGGCGCGGCATAAAAAAATAAGTTGTTTTTGTAAGATTAGCAAAGCACAAATAGTTTTGCTTTTAAGAGGGGCTGGTTCAAAGGGAATAAGTTTCCCTTCACCCAGCAGTGATCCACTCTTATAAATATGAAGGATTTGAGTTTTGGCACACCATTTCTTAATTATTACTTCAATACAACACATTGTATGTAACTTCTCAGGAATTATGAAAAACTGCTTCATGTGTATACTGACCGCCACACATTTTTGAAAGGATTTCATTAGATATTTGAGGATTTTTTCCACTTTGAATCATATGATCCTACAAAAAAATATAAGACTCTTTCATTGGATTAGCCAGAGTCTCACTCTGCAACTAATATGTCGCTGGATACTGAGTTTATGTTGGAGCGGAGGAATGCAGTTCTTACAATGATATGAGATTGGATTTTGGTTATTCTAATGCCGTGTAGGGCTGCAGCTAACAATTACTTCCATTATTGATTAATCTGTCTGTTATGTTCTCAATTTATCAGTTGATTGTTCAGAAAATGTCAGAAAATATTCATAATTTCTTAAAGCCCAAGTTGCCATGTTCGCATGCTGAAATGCTAAATTCAATGCTTGTTTTATTTGCTGACCAACAGTCCAAAACTCCAGAACAAAGACATTAAAATAAATAATATAGAAGACTAAGAAATCCAACAAATAGTCACATGGGAGGAGCTTGATTATTTTTGGAATTTTTGCTGGAAAAATAGTTAAACAATTGATGGATTATTGTATAGGTACAGATTCATTTTCTAATTGATTAATTTAATAATTGTTTAAGCTCTTAACTATAAGGATACAGCTTGATGTCCTTGTCTGATTTGAAAGGAAAAATAGTTATAGTTATAGGGGTGAAGTGAACGACTGCCTCCAGCTGCTCTGCCATCACCTCTCTCTCCTCTCTAATGCTTCCTCCCCCCTCTTTTCTCTTACCATTGTGACCAACCAGTACTCGTCTTTTCTTTTTGACCCATCTTGTGGACTCTGCTGCATCACTGAAGACAAACTGTTTCAGTCTAAAGTGACAACAGTCCGCTTCCTCCCTCCCCCTCCTTGCAGCCCACACAGGCACTGGCCTCTTCCACAGCAGAGACTCTCACACACTGATGCGGGCAGGGCTTGACATGCAAATATAACCTGAGTAGGCGGCAGCCTGCGAGCAGAGTGTGCAGCAATGTGAGGACTCTCACAAGCCCCGCCCACAGAAGCCAGTTGCTAAGCAACCCCGCCCGCAAGGGGGGGGGGGGCGGGAGGAGGAGGGGCCGTGAATTCAACAACTGTTGCCTGAATCTGAGCTCTCACTGTGTGAATGCGAGTCGGCCGGCGAGCGCAGTCAGCGAGGGAGGGAAAGAGCGTGAGGTGCAGAGTCTGTGCTTGTGTGTGTGTGTGTGTGTGTGTGTGTGTGTGTGTGTGTGTGTGCGCAAGCGAGTGTGCCGGTGCAGTGTTTTTAAAGTGAACGATACATCCGCTCCTCTGCCTCTCTACTTTGGACTAAACCACTAACAAGGACTCACCCTTTGGACTATCCCGACTCCACTTGCCTTTAAAGGGAACACCTGTGTGTGTGTGTGTGTGTGTGTGTGCGCGTGTGAGCGTGTGAGAGCCGAGACAACGGACTTAGCCCCGGTGAACAGTGGATGACTTCAGTGGACAAGGGTTTCGCTGGTGGGAAGAGGGGGACTGCCGACCATGGACTCCCCTCACTAGTAAACGGGGTAAGCAAACCAGACTGCACGCAACCAGCTGGAAAAATGGGGCTGATGAGAGACCACTTGACAGAATGAGAACAAAACAGAGACTCTATAGGGGGACATGAGGGTTTTGGTGAAAGAGAGGCGTAAACATTAAGGAAGCAGGGATAGTTTGTATGCGAAGGGGTGAGTTAAAAAAGGGGGGCAATTCGACGGCTGTGCAGAGTCCATTGTCCCCCCCCAGTTGAATGTGTGTGTGCGTGTGTGTTGTTGAGCCTCACAGCCTCCCTGTCTGTCTCGCTCAGCTGTCCTCGCGCTGCTCTGTCCCGTCCCTTCTCATCCCGGTCTGCTCTCCACTGCGCCCCCTCATCACCGTTTCCTCTCCCGGCCTCAGTCGCCCGGTGGCTCATCGGTCGCGGCTCAACATCTCTCTGATGGTAATGGGATTAATTGGAAAGCATCGGTGTCCACAAGGAGAAGGCAATGACAGAGGGCGAGTGAGATCAAAAGACGTGTGCAGGGAACCGGGCGCATAGCACGTCCAAGTACGGACAGGACGGGAAGGACAGAGGAATAGCGTCGGTCTGCTGTCTGATGGGAGAATGTTTGGCACTTAGATATAAGAAAGCGTAGGCTGTGATTCATCATGTGTTTTTAAACGTCTTCACTGTAAATGCGCTCGTTAGGTGTAAATCAAGTTATTCCAGTCTGCTAATTCAGGCCGTAGTTCAGAGAAAAAAGGGGAAGTTTATACCAAAACAATCCCGTTGTGTTTTGAACTGACTCCACTGCAAATGTGTTCTGTAGACGCAACACACACAACAGGGCTGAGGAATGGTTTCATTGCTTTTTGCTGTTGCAAATAATATTACAGTAAACAACTAAAAAGGGGTGGAGTGGGGGGGGGGGGGTTTTTTACGGTAATGAGATCATCGAGAGAATTTAGGAGATCTAAATGTACAATGTAACGCATACTTATTGTACTTTGTGATATCCGTTCATTGGTCCAAAAATAGAAAGGCAAGGTGAGTTTTATTTCTATTGTGAGGATGTCAATGGCAACACGTGACGTCTAGTCGTTTTGAATGCTCCTGGTCTGTGACTGCACATTACATAACCAGATTAACTCTTCTTCATCCGAGCAGGAAATTCTCTGTCGATTGTCTCGAACAATAACAAATACATAAAACTTCTATTCATCCACTAAAGTCACTTTGCTTACGGTGATGTAGTTGTAGCTTTTTTCCCCCCAGTTGTTTGATTATGTTTCCTTTAACAAGATTGACATTCAGCCAAGCGTCTTTGACAGTGCAGCAGTGTGTACACCAGGACTAGAATAACTAGATTAACATGCAGTGCTGAGCTGTACAGGGTGAATGGAGGCTAATCTGCATGAGTTTAGAACAGTCACTCCTTTCTATGATGTCAGTCATACAACACATTGCTTTTTCATTTATTGTCTCCGAACTTCTTTATACTTGTTGTTTCTCCTTTTTTTTTAAAGAAAATATTTAAAGTTGTTGTTGGTGCAGAATTCCAAATCACAAAAATTCACAGGCAACGGCTGAAAAGGGGCCGGGTCCCGACCACCTGCTGAGGGGTCTGCCACGAACCGACACTGAAAATGCCCCCATTCAACGGCCGGCAGCAGGAGAGCCGACAAACGGGCTCTTAAGAGAAAGACAAAGCACTTTGTGAAAGACTTTCTTTTCTTTTCACTGGACATGAGTTTGATGACACGGAGAGGACAATCGGCACGCTAGACACAACACGATGATAGAGGACAACATTTGAACGACGTGCAGCTAAATATGAGTCAGGGCGTTGTGCGAAGATGAAGCTAATTTGACTAATCTTTCTCTGACAGTAATCATTAGCAGCAGCTCCATTGAGCTGTCGTACGCTGCCTGCTGGAGTCTGCTATAAACGAAGCACAGTCATGACCTTAGTTTCCCTTCTACGGGTTAATGCCAACTCCCTTGTTTTGATGTGAAGAAGTAGCACTTTTTGTTGAAACAAACTGCATGTAGTTGCCAAACTGAACAAAGAGTTCAAAACAGGTGGTTGGCACACAGAGATGCACGTGCACTTATAACCCAACACGCACCTGCCTGGTGTTGACAGCTTCTCTAAATTGCATTTCAATATGTCAGTGATACTGTGAGGCCGACATTTGGGTTTTTGGAACGCGTGCACCGACAAACAGGTCGGTGAAAAGTAGTTGAGACCGCAGAGAATACCGCTGGAGGGCTTTGCCGCCCAAAAGTTAAAATATTTTAAATTTTTGCCGTTGCACCGGAGAAAGTTGTTTAAGTTTAGAATAGAATATTTTGAGAAAGCTGCATTTTATATACATGCATTACTAGAATAATACTTAGTATCTTATGTAGTAGATGCTAAATGTTTTTATTTCACCGTCACCTCGGAGTCAGCCATTGGTTTGTGGACTGCCATTTTGAAGCCTCAAGTTTGGCATTTGGGTCGCCATCTTGGGTTTTTTTTGCAACCAGGCATGTCACGAGAGGGTGGTGCTACGTACAACCGAACGCTGAAGAAGACATTTTAGGCGACCAAAATATTACAATGAACTGAAAACACACTGTGAAAGACTAAATGAACATCATGCTGTATTGATAAAGACTTCAAACTAGCGATTGAGACCATAAACTCATGTTTACAATATTTACTGAGGTAATAAATCAAGACAGAAGTAGAGTCAATTTCTCATAGAGAAACATACAACAAGACTTCTTTTAACAACCAGAGGAGTCGCCCCCTGATGGCCATTAGAAAGAATGCAAGTTTAGGGTGCTTTAACATTGGTGTCACTTAACAGACCCAGATGTTGCAGCCTGATCGTCATGCATGTTTTGTATTAGTCCTGCTGTTCTGTTTTCTCAGTACAGTCCACAATGTTTTGTCTGCCTACCGTCTCGTTGCTCCATGCAAATACAGAATATGAAAGTACGACGCAGCTCCTTGGTTTAACTTTTCGACCAGATTCTGCCTTTTTTCTGACAAACAGACTTGGAACATGTAGAACATTGTCAGCAGGGTACAAAGACTGCTTTGCGCTGCAGCTCTGTCATCCACAAGAAATAGAGCTAAAGTGCTTTGTCATGTGTATTTTTTTGTAATTACAGATGCAGTACGCTCATTGATTCAGTTTAATTGCTCATAATCAAGGGATGTATTTCAAGTTATCCTTTTTACCGGGCCTACTCTATATACAGGTACACACACATGCAAATGTTAGGATTCAAAAACCTGTCCCCGCTAACATCAACTGTCACATCAACCTCCTTTTTTTAAAATACACAATAGTACTTGATGAAGTCAGAATTAGCCAAAATAAACTCACTACTTTCCTCATCTTTTCAAGGCCATTTTATTTTTCTTCTGCAGATTCAGAAATGAGGAAACACATGCAGTCACACTGTTTCACCTGTTGGGGTTGCTTGGGTGTTTCATTGAGGACTCCTTCACACAGTCTCCAGTGTGTGGCTCCGGCCCCACCCTTTATTGTCCTTTGTCCACTGCAACATTCCTGGTAGTCCACAGCAGCTACCTGTTGGGGGAAACAAAAGTGTGTGTGTGTGTGTGTGTGTGTGTGTGTGTGTGTGTGTGTGTGTGTGTGTGTGTGTGTGTGTGTGTAATGCTTTTATACACGTGTAGTTGTGCATGTCAAGATGTACTAAAAAGCTCCAGTGCTCATGTTTGACTTACAGTTTTGACTTAAAGATGAATGAGGAGGAGGAAGAGAGGGTTTAATTGACAATGGGGAGTCTCGGGTGCTTTGTGTGTCTGTGTGTGTCTCATTTGCTCAAAGTTTCACACAGTGTTGACTTAACGAAATGGTCGAGAGAAATATGAGTCATTACTTCCCCTTTGTGTAATGTCTGCTGCGTGTGTGCATTCGTAGGAAGAGTATTGCTCACCATAGGAGCTGAATAATACAGACATGCAGACAGACACATGCACATACACACACATTGACGTGGTGTTTCGGGAAAACTGGTATTGAAGCAATCGATACAGGCGTGAATATGATCATCACTCAACAACTGAAGAGGCGACATGTGAATGTTAGGGTTAACAACTTGCTCTTGATTTTATTATAGATTAATCTGTTATTATTTTCTCGATTAATTGAAAACAACAAGACAGCGACGGCCAAAAACCAAGATGGCGGCGCCCAAAAAGCCAAACAAAAATACCATGCTGAAGTCACATAGCTACGTCCACTCCTTCTATACAGTCTATGATTTGTTTACAACATGTCAGAAGAGTCTCACCTGGCAGGTTTAAACAACAAAATATTAAATTAGATGTTAGATATGACAATCTCCACATTTGAGAAGATGGAACTAGAAAACGGTTGGAATTTATACTTGAATTACTCACATAACTGACTAATCAAGTAATCATTTCTGCTGTTTTTGTACACATGTGTGAGTCAGAATATCCTTCTATGGTTCTGTAAAGCTTCTTATGCCCTCTTGTCCCAGAGCCTCTTGCTACCTGCCGGTGGGATCTGAGGCTCAGGACGGCAAAAGCACCCACCAGTCACACAGTCAAAACGCTGACTATCGAAGCAGAGCAATCCACTTTTTGGGGGAATACTTCTGTGGTGGCAGCAGTCGAGGAGCTCAGGCTACAGAAGAATGGGAGAAAGAGAGTAAGAGAGGATGAAATGAACAAAGAGAGAGACGGAGATGTAAAGCCTCTGCAGAGAAACGCCTGTTCTCTTTGGAGCTCAAGTCTGACAAACACAAGCACAGAGACCGCTGTTCTTTCTCTGCTGCCTCTCTTGCTCTCGCCCTCCCTCAGTCCATCCTCTATGTTCTCTCCCTCTTTCAATTCGACCGTCACTCTTCAGCTCAACCTTCTGCTTACTCCCACTAAATCAAAGCTTCATCAGTGTGGATCGATCCAGTCGGTGTGATCCCTCCCCGCACTGGTGTTTTTGTCCTCCGTGTTTACTCGTGATTGTGCAGCAACAAGATGGTTACTGTCCCAACTAGTTGTGCAACACACAACAGGAACAACACCTTTTCAAGTTCATGTAAGCCATATAATTCCTTTGATCTAGTTTGGCTCCAATGACAGAACCACAAAAATGTCCCTGAAAACTGAATGAAACTATAGTTGAAAGAAAATAGTTCCTACGTGAAATAGCTCACGAGGTCTGTGGGTTATCTTGAGTAACCGGGTCAAGAGACAATTGTGAGTTTTTTTTAAAAAAAAAGAATTTTTTGGCACTTTGAGCAACACGAGCCAAGTGCCATATAGTCCCATTATATTGTAGATGGCAGATATCTGTACAGCCGATATCGCCATAACTAGGCAACTCGCACCAAAACAATCTATACTGATAAACAGCACTACAGGTAAGAGGAAACATGTGTATCTTTGATTTTGTGGTAAACTGTCCCTTTAAACTTTTCAAATGCAAAACATTTGAAGTGATTTAATGAGGATCAACCCGCATCACAAGTTCCCTTGATTCTTGTCTTTTATTGATTTTAATGTTGTTTCGTTTTGTTTTTTAATGGAAAAATTCTGTAAAAGTCGGAAAGAAGTTCGAAAAAAAAAAAAAAACCCAAACGATTATGATAAACGAGTGAAACTTAATGAGACAGTTGTGGGAATGTCCCTCTCCTGACAGCTGAGGAAATAAGACATTCAGGTTGCACCGCTCTTGTGTGTTTTACATTTAGATCAATCGGACCGTGAAACGCATCGTCATCCATGTAATTCTCCACTCTGCCAGGAGGCCTGATTAGTGATTTGTTCAGCACTAAACCGGTATTGACCCTCAGCACTCGGCATCGACTAAAGGGGTGTGAGGAGAGGCGGATGGAGAGTCTATCTTTTTATTGACGGCTGCAACGGCGTTGCCGTCGTCCAACCCCCCCCCCCACTAATTGGCCTTTCAGTGAGTAATTAGTTCATGTCACTCTCCACGAGTGTGTTTTGTGTGAGTGCATGCAAGCTATCATTGTATACGAGAGTACTGGCACTGCGTTTATGTCGAGTATGTGTCAAAACACTTGGCCAGCGAGATTGTTTCCGGTTCCGATTGTGAAGAAGAGAGTGAAGACAACGGAGAGAAAGAAACAGAATGAACGTAATCATTTCTGCAGCACAACGACAGGATGTGCCCTCGCCCCGTAGTATGACACAGCACATCTGGCATTCAGTCTCCTCCGAATAACGACTCGATTTCACTCGACTTCCTGAGACTAGCCGTTACAGTTTGTGCCTCTGTGATACGCATGTCCATGAGGAATTTGCATCGTGTATTTATTTGGATGTTTTCCATGATTTGACTGCTGGTCACGTCAGAGGAAACAAGATTGCAAGTGAATATGAGATATGCGTTCGCCTCCCGCTCAAACTTTCTCTTGCACAGACGCACACATGAAAAATATCGTGTGCCGGCCTCGCTAGCAATCGCGATACAGTGACTTCATTTGCGCCTCACAATTTTCGGCTCCGTCATCCTCCACAGTGTTGCTCAACCACTGCAGCATGACAAATGCATTTTCGCAACGGTTTGGAGCTTCAGGACTCTGTCAACATGGTGTGATTTGTAGTCATCATTCACGTTACATAAACTCATCTGAAAAAAAAACCCCAGCGTCGCTGCCAAATGATTCCCTAGTTCCTCAAGTTGAGGCGTGTGTGTTGGACAGATACACACTGGGGCGGTGCTTGCTGGTAGTTTCAGTTGTCTCCGGTCTTTTCTCTGCTCTACCTTCATTTTATTTCTCTCCACTTGACGTGTGGTGATCTCTCTCTCTCTTTCTCCATTCAGATTCCTGTAGAGAAGCGTCCCTGCTCTTTATTTTCTGTCCCTCTAGCTCTTACCTCCTCACTGCTTTCATCTCTATTGCAGATGCAATGGATGTAAATAATACATCTTTCCCCCCCGAGAGCCTGGCCATGTTAGAGCCTCTTCTGTCCTCATGTCATATAAATCTGGGCCACCGATCTTTGCCCGTCATACTCCAGGTGTCTGACCTGCATCTTCTCAGAGAAAGTTTTCACACGCTTATTCAGCCGAGCACCTGGACAGGGCTCTGCTAAGTTGGACAGAGAATCCACACACAAGACGTATGGCTATAGTTGTTGTTGGCATACGTCTCTTTATCACCTTCTCATCTCAGAAAATGGGAGCTGAATTTTCCTGGTTCTTCTCTGGCGTTAGCTTCACCTGGGAGAGAAAGAGAAGCAGGGAAAAGATCGGATGTCTGTATTTGAACTAGGTCAGACCCTGCAGCAACGGACCCACAGAGAGATCACAAATCTTTTTGCCTATTTTATTTAAAGCTATTTAATTCCTATGTCTTTATAATCTGTAGACATGGACGTGGATCAAAGCACAACACAGTGTAAATTCTCTTTCACTTCATACTGTTCTGTTTTGCATTCGGACCCATTAGAGGTCATCCTCTTGATATGTGGTATAGATTTAAGGCATTTTAATGACTGATTTTATTATATTTTTTAGAATGCTGTTCATATATGAACATAGCATCCTGCAGAACAAATACAGTCCAGTGTGAAATACATGTTGGTGTAATATACGAGGTGTACTACCAAATAAATCATAAATCATCAATAACGGAGCTGATTAAAAACCCGAGCAAACATTTCATGAACTAAACTTCCTCCTTAGACCAAAGGGTGGTGTGACGGCGCGTCAGGCTTTCAGGCAGAGCCGCTGCAGTTAAAAAGCGCAGCACATCTCGGCGTCCTTGGTTCAGGCTGTTCGGCAGGACAGCCATGTGTTCGCTCCGGGGGGGAATGGAGCAACTCAAAACACTCTGTAGGCACATGTTGTGGCAGTTACAGCCCCCAAGTACAGAGAGAGTCATACTGTAAACACACACACAGCTCCTCCCTCCATCATCACTTGTTCACTATTCTCATTCAGTGAAAAGTAGGATGTCAGCAGCTTTCAGAAAAAGCTTTGATTGGCGGCCTAAACGATGCTCCCGTTCTCCCAAAAATGGTACTTGACTGACTGAACACTTGAACAGAAAAATAAAGCTCTTTAGATATTTTGAAATGACAATTAAATTCAACCTCTACTGTGTATATTGCATTAGTGTAGTCTATTGTATTGCAGAGGCAGCTTTTCTCACCTTTTCATCCCACATTTGGAAGCTTAGTTCTGTAGCTAGAAAAAAACTTCCTCTTCTTTCTTCCTCAAAACTAACACAACAGGTGTCCAACTTCCCTGCTGTGGTAGCTTGTTCAGTTTCTTTCTTTTTTTTTTAAAGGTTGTGTTGGAGTACAGAAGGGGCCTCGCACTGTTTCTTTTTTCCTGTCTAAGGAATGCTGAAGAGGCCTTTATCCTTGGTTGTATTCTGGGTGACTCCATGGTGGCTCTTTGTTACAGTACAGAGCCTCAGTTGATGAGTTCAACTTTTAATTTACTTGTACAAGCATGCATTATTGTGTGTGTGTGTGTGTGTGTGTGTGTGTGTGTGTGTGTGTGTGTGTGTGTGTTTTTGGGGGGGGGGGGGATATGGGATAGGGATGTAAACAAATAATCATCTCTAAACGAACGCAAACAGCATTTAGATTTTTTCGCAGTAATATTTGTAATTTACAGACTGATCTCAGAAGTAAATGCAAAATGGCAAATACATTTATTTTTTATTTTTTCATAGACACTACAAACCAACTTTATTTTCATCTGGATCTGCATGCACAATCTCTGTTTTTTATATTAAGCAATATGACCCAAAAAGCTATCATTGCCCGTTTGTTTGTTTAATCAATTTTAAATTTTTTAATTTCTCCTCTTTTGGGAGAATAGCTTTGCATTTTTTTTGTAGGCAAGAATCAAATGCAAAATCATGTTTTGTTATTTGATCATTCAGGTACATGGTTAAATTATTAGCATTTTGTATATTTTGTTATACATTCATACTTGTACATACAATTTGGATGTTTTCGAACAACTTTTTGCTTAAAGCCTCGCTCACCTCTGCTATAAATCTGACGACATATATTTTTGTGAACTTCAGATTTTAGCTTTGCATTAAACCCTTCGTATGGGATCTGATTACCTCTTCACCTGCCCTCTGCAGTGCTCAGTCATGCTGAGATAAGTCCTTGTTCTCTGTTGCATTAGAAGAGATTTGAGCCATCGAAGATTGTAACTAGATGGAGCGGGACCTGTGACCTGTGACCCGTTGCCCTTTCACCTTTTCTAGCCCTCCATGCCCCCAATGTGAGCTTAAAACCATTCCCACAGTGAAGGAATTCACTAAGTGGGAGGACCAACCTAAGTGTTAATGCTCCCAACAGCCGTGATTTGTGAGCAGCCCTCCTAAAACTAAAAACAAGTCGTGCTATTCGAATGAATAACAAAGGACTTCCATTGTATGAACTGTATGAATTTTTTTTTTATTGTTTTATAATTGTGCTTTTCTTAATTTCTTAATCTAAACCATTCCATACATTTCCCTTATAAATTAAAACCCACGCTCCTCGCTCTTCATAATGGTGCCAAGGCAGTGTTTTTATAAATACGATGTTCCTTTAAGGTTATGACCCTGCTCTCTGTCTACACATAAAGACAACGACCGCTCTATTACTTAAGATTATTTTAGCAAAACATCTTCACATTTTAAGTAGCATCTTTTACAATGAAGGGGATTTATGTTCGCTTGCAATCGAAAGTGATGATGGAAATGATGCCATCAGCGTAAAGAGTCGCTAAGCAGGATTTTGGCAGCGTTAACTGTCATCACAATAACAGCCGCACTCAAACTCTGCTTCTTGTTTCTGCAATTTCAGTGCCTGTGAATTAGTCTGTAAACGGACTCTTCCCATCATTCTCCAGGGCGGTGAGGAGGAGCGGCTTTGTCCGGACATCATGTGCACGCGGGCCTTTCCTGACCTCGTCCCTGAGTGCCAGCTGTTCCCAGGAGAGGTGGAGGAGCCTGAGGAGGAGGTGGCAGACGAGGGCAGGGAGAGGGAATCGGACCGAGACAGTGCAGTGGAAAGCACCCAAGGGTCAGACACCTCCGACGGGCCCATCCGACCTGAAGACAAGGAAGACGCACTGGGGCATCTCTTTTTCCCTGGGGAGAAGTAAGCTTTTTTTACTACTACTGCTTTACTGTCTGTCTCACTGTCTCTAAATCAGTCCACATTCGGTGATGCTCCTTGACCTTCATACATGGGGACAAATATCTGTATCTATTTATATTGATTCTCGTCGCTGCTGTTTCCTCAATCAGACTCTCTAAAATTCTCTGTCAAACTAAAAATATAAAAACATTATTTTTCAAATAAATGCAAAAGTCATACAGCCACAGGAGCCTCTCTCTGCTACTTTTTCTGTTTAGCGTATCAATCCGCAAGGGACATTTTGGGGAAAATAAACTCAATTAAGTAAGTATAACACCCCCCTTCTTTTTCCTCAGGTGTGGTCAGACCAGCGTCTCGGTGACCTCCGACCTGTCCCTGAACGAGGAGCAGTTCGAGGACTACGGAGAAGGGGAGGAACCGGACTACGCTCCCAGCAGCCCCTGCCCGGACGACGAGACTCGAACCAACGGGTGCTCCGACCTCGGCTCATCCGTTCCCTCTAGGTAAGAGAGGGTTAGAGAGGGAAACATTGTGAGACATCGTTCCTCGTGTTTGAGTGCCAAGGGGGACACTAGTAGGTTATCGGCACCTCAAAACTGTATACCTGAGCCACTAAAATAACCAAATCCACAATGGGTCTATGCCACCTCACCTAAGATGACGACCTCCTCTGTTTACAACTTAAAGAATAAAACGTTAACAAAGTGCTATTTAACACAGTAAAAGCTATATCGTTGTAAAGTGGTCAACATGGTGACGGTGGCTATTTTTGGCGTCACAATAACAGTCAAACATTTGAATATTAAAATACTTATGTTAAGTCCCTCCCCAGCATCCTCTGAAGAAACTCAAGTTTTGTCAAATTCTCTCTCAAACTCTCAGCGTTGGCTTGTTTTAAAAGGAATTTGGCTAATTAAACTCCTTCATTGAAATGATTGTGTTGCTAATTGGACAATCACACCATGATCACCTCGTGAGTACAAAATCATTATCCTGCTGTTTTGGGCGTGACAGGGAGTGATGTGGTGAAAGTGCAGGGTCAGCGTAGTTACTGCACAAATAGCCTTAATTTATTATTTATTTTATATTATCCGGCATTTCCTTCCAGGGCCAGCAGCACATTTCTGGTGGCCCAGCAGTGCAAATAAAAGGTTCTCGGAGGTTAGGTTCTGATTAAGACATTGACCATTTCCTGTAGCTCCAATTAAATATTATGGACTTGAGGCTCCACTCCGCAGAATCATTTCCTGACTCTTATTATTATTATTATTATTATTATTATTAGAGTCTTGACTGTAGAAGTGTAGCTTAGGAGTTCTTGCCCCGAAGGCCACATTAATATTCAACAAAGGCCTGTGTTTAATGGGATTAAGTCTGCCGGCTGATAGAGTTGGGAATGCTGCTCCTTTCTCGCATACCAAGCAGACAAATCTCACCAAATGGAGCTGGCATGGAGATTTAAATTCAAAATGAGGCCCCGGATTTACACGAAGTGAAAGAAGTTTGAGTGACTACAGCACAAAGTGGGTTTAAAGGCTCACACGCTAATTTTGGTATTTTGGCCTCCTAAACCAATTTCTTAGAGTTTTTGGAGGTTGTGATTTTGAGAACTCTGTGTTGACTTTCGGGAAGTTATTGGAGACTATAATAAAAACAGGGAGTGTATCTTCATGGCTGCAATACAATCCTCATTTTGGCAACAGATTTGGTAATGAGGTCATAGTTTCGCTGTCTTGCTTTAAGCGTTTCACAACATACTGTAACACAATAACTAAGAGGCTGCAAGAAAAACTTCTGGATTCAAATATTCATTCCAAACAAAGTGCTATTGTCGAGTACCTTTGTAGCAAAGGAGTTTTCTTGGCACCAGCTCGCAGGTTTTATATCAGCCTCACTCTTCTACGCACTCGAAGTGTCGTATGCTCACGCATGCACATGTTACCAAAATGGCGATCCCCTCAGCGTGTCGAGCAGATAAAAACTGTACGCACGTCTCTCTGTGTGTGTGTGTGTGTGTTCACAGTGCGGGCCAGACTCCTCATAAGGTGCGTCAGCATTACACCGGTGAAATGATGGATGTCTACTGCTCTCAGTGCAGCAAAAAGGTCAACCTGCTGAACGACCTGGAGGTTCGCCTCAAAAACCTCAAGGCTAACAGGTAGGACACACACACACCGGCAAACAACACAGTATCACGCAAGATCTGCACCTACCAAAACCCAGGTGTTAGTACAGCTTCAATAAGAAGTGGCTCTGTGAGCTATTTCTACGCAGTTTTCAGCTCTTTCCTGTCCTCAGCGCTCTTATCCTGACTGCAAACCTGCCAAATCAAATCGCCATCATGTCTTTGTATTCGATAACTCCACAGTGAAATGTACTGTAGCAGAAACGCAATACCAGATGACAGAAACAGATAAGAGTGACTTACTTCTGTGAGTAATTAGCCATAATTATCCAGGCGGTTTTGAACACAACCATTGTACATTAGAACACAATAATTGAATTATGTGCCTCAGGAACTATACACCACGCGGTCACCACTGTAACTAATGCCAGCTATTATTTGTGTTGTACGGGATAGTGCGATATAGAGTATGTCTGAAGTGTTCCTCCTGCTGTTCCTATGCAATCACACACACACACAAACGCCAATCGATTGTTACGTATTGCGGTCGCTCCTGTGCTGACCTCCCCAACCATTGTAATAGGGAATCTATTATTGGAAACATCATCCATTAATACAGACCGCTGGCTACCTGCGAACACAAGAGTGCAGACACGGAGACGACACGACGTTGTAGAATAATGTTTTTGGATATAGTGTGAAGCGGGAAGGTAATTTTGTTGCTTTACGACTTGGACACACTGCTGACTCTGCAGGGTTTCTCCCCAGAGAGAAACGTCTCTATAATCCAACGCGTCTCTCCTAATTAGACATACGCCTCCCCCTTATAAATAATGAAGTAGAGATGGGCAGAGCGGAAGAGTTAGGGAGTGGGAAGAGCAAGAGGTAAGGGAGAGTGAAAATGAAATTGATTGGAGAATTGAGTGAGTTCGTAGGAAGTGGATACGGACTAGTGTTGGGAATGGATCTTGATGAGTATGAAACTGTCTCAAATTTTTAAAAAAAGGCATCGTACAGCTCAGTCCAAAGAACGGTGGATTTTAGGCAAGGCTCGATGGATTCAGAATGGACAGAGGAAGGAGCTTTTGCCACGAAGCAGCGTACGGTATTTAAAGGATCCCTTGTGCGTGTCAAGCTCCTTCACACACGATTAATCACATTAAATTGGCCACAGGGAAGCATGGGTAATGAACCCATGAAATTAGTGGGTGGGGTTTGAAAATGGTGCACAGATGAGGAGGATACACATTAAATTCATTATAGCTTCAGTAGGATTGCTATCAATTAGTGGAAAGCAATCTTATGTTGATTGCTCCTTTTCTTCCCCACATATGATTACCTGTTGCACACCACACAAATGATCACATGAAGTGTTAACCAATTCAAATGTACGTATGTTTGTGCAGGATACAAGCATCCTGTAGCAGATCCATAAACTCAGTGTCATGAATATTTATCAAATTATTCAAAAAAAAAAATGTATTGGTATTAAATATAAATAAAACAAAAAAATAGAATTGTATGTACAACAAGAACGAGGAAGAAATTGAATCCATGGTATATAAAGGTTCTTTATACGGGAGCATTTTGGTTGCCTCTCCATGGCTCTCAACTTGGCGACGGCTTGCGGCTAACAGCGCTAAAAGAGCAAACTAAGGCAGCAGTGCTGACAGAGCTAACGGTGTTTACGGAAGGGGGAACCGTAGGCTGGGTGCGACGCCTCCATGACAACGCCGTCAGTTAGTGATTGTATGCTTAAATGTTTTTAATGTGGACTTTTTGAAGTGAGCTACAAGAGATTCAAGTAAAAAATTGAATCGAAACACATGCAAAGTGACAGAACTTAAAATGTTGAACTTGCATTCGTAGATCACCGGCACTTTCACACAAAAATGTTCAATAATAAATGAGTGCATTTTGTACAGTTCAGAGATTAAAGATAAACGCTGCAAGCAGTAATTCTCCTCTTCCATTTAGGTTCTGAAACGTTAAAGAGGACATTAGGTTAAGTGAAACATTAGTTGCAGTGGAATCGTTTTGTCACTCAGGATTGTACTCTCTCTGTAAACCTTTGCCGAGCGGATGCTCCTGTAACATCAGCCTTTTCGATCTCCACCCTTGTCAGATATTTATCAGTAATGCCTCTTGATATTGCACCGCACCGTTGCCAAAAAGACATTTTGTTTGTGTGACTTAGACAACGATACTGTTGAAGCAGAATGATTGTTTGATCTTGAACTTTTTTTAAAGTATACGACATGAGCGGCCCATTTGTGTTGGCCCCTACAGTATGTTTGCTCATTTTTGTTAATCCGATGTGAAGCCCCGACACAGACGGACGCGTCACACTGAATGATTCTTTGGGCGTTTGTTCCCCTGAGACAGTTGCTGAGCTGGCAGAAACCTCCACTCACTGAACCGGGAGCAACATCGTGTTATCATTGACATGTCCTTCAGTGTTTCTTTCCCTCTTTCCAGCGTGTCTGTCACACTGAATAGCCAAAATCTTAATTGCCATCGGCAGTTAGTTCCACTTTATTGTTGAGCCGAGTGAGTCTAGACGTATCGCTGCCATTTCACTGTAATAAAAAATGTCTGTCATTTTGTTTTTCCCCTTTTTGCAGCCCCAACAGGAAAATCACCAGCACTGCTTTTGGAAGGTAAGCCACTCACCTGTGTGTGCGTGCGTGTGTGCGTGTGTGTGTGTGTGTGTGTGTGTGTGTGTGTCTACAGGGAAGGTCACTCACTTGTACTCTGTGTGCTTGTGCATTATACAACCACATATTCGCTCTATTTATTGACATAGTCACACAAACACACAGCAAGATTAGTTATCACTCGGCTGCCAGACCATTGTAGTCGAACAGTCGGTTAATTAGTAACTGGTTATTCAGGAAACAAAATCAACCCCGCACGACATCTGGGTGGAATTAATCTGATCTGAAGCTGTAAAATCTTTTGTTTCCGGAGTTGATAAAAACTACAAGACTTTGGACATCAGCTTTTTTACGTGTCAGCCATGTATCCCCCCCCCCTTCAAGGCCCGTTGGTCTGTACTAAGTGAAATGTTTTGTGTCCAGGCTTTTGTCCTATTTCCACTTGCAGTAACTGAGTTGTAGCGACAGGGTGAAAACGGCCTGTCAGACCTGATCTATGTATTCAATATAAGGTTTGGCTCTCTCCCCTCGTTCCCGCGACTGTACTCTGTGTCTGGTTTGATTACGTCTTCCACTTTATTGCTCTCTTTATCTGTTCTTCTGCTCCAGCTCCTTCCTGTTTCCTCCTTTTCATGCCAGCCGTGGCCGGAGGCGTTTGTGTTTTCGTACGTACGTCCGGTCAATTCTCATAAATGCGATATCTAAGAAACGCCTGGAGGGAATTTTCTGCCAATTTGGCACAGACGTCCACCAGGATTCACAGTTATCTGATAGTCAAAGGTCACTATGACTTCACAAAACTCAAGAATGTATATGCTAATTATGGCATTTTCACTCAAATGTCTGATAGGATAAAAGGATGAAGTGATGACATGTTGGACAGACATGGATGTAAACCGCGGCCTCACTAGTTTGGCAGAGACGTACAACCATGAGGCGGTGATTCCTCCCCATGTTGCTAATCTCAGTAATGGAGCAGAAACTTGCTGCTCTCAGAGAGGGCAGCTGTAGTCGCATCACGGCATGAATGTCACGCTTTCAGGCATCTACAACAAAGTGTGTGTGTGTGTGTGTGTGTGTGTGTGTGTGTGTGTGTGTGTGTGTGTGTGTGTGTGTGTGTGTTTGAATTCTGTTTGCACCAGCATCCCTTCCTGGCACCATCCTTATAGTCCTATACCTTCGATGCAAACTCGCAGTAGGGTCACTGCAGACTAGAGCATACTCACTCTTCCTCACACATACACACACACACACACGCACACATATATATATATATCTGGTGCTCACCTGGATCTATTCGGGGAAGGTTCTTTAAGTGTATATGTGTCTCTGTGTGTTTGAGCAGGCAGCTGCTTCACAATAGCAACTTGAGCAGCAGTAACGGCAGCACGGAAGACCTTTTCCGAGACAGCATCGACTCCTGTGACATCGACATCAACGAGAAGGTACGATTGCGTTTGTGTCCTTATTTGTGTGTGTGTGTAGTTTTGTCTGTCCATGTGTTGATCTGTGTCAGCGGACTGCTCTCCTGTTTCTGTGTGGATACTAAAAACTCATTAACGTTATCTCACCTTCAGCATTCTTAGAGCTCTTAGCACTAAAATCACATAGTAAAGAGTCGCTCCCGGTGGATGCGCGGCTTAAGTTCAGAATGCTTATTCATAGGATGAGCCTCGTCAGGATTCCTCTTACGTCTGCCAATAAAAGGGACTGGGTTATCATTATTTATCCTTTAAAACCTCTGGAGTTGCACAATGGCTTTTAGGAAGTCAGGGAAGTGTTGTTGTTTAATGCCAATGTGATTTTGTTTTGTTGAGGGATAACTTTCATCACCATCAAAAATCATCTTGAATGCCTTAATATAATCACATTATTAATCACATTATTACGACCACGGAATTCAGGATTTAGTAAACTGTCTCTGTTCCTCTCAGGTGAGTTCTCTGGAGAAGAAGGTTGCAGAACTGGAGAGCGAGATCCTGATGAGCGGAGAGCTCAAGTCCAGGCTGAAGCAGGAGAACACGCAAATAGTACACAGGTAGAGTCAGACAACTGGGTCTCGCAAAAAAAAAGCCACCCTCAGCTCGAGTGGTGATACCGTTTTGAATGAATTTTGCGTGTTCAACCGTCTCAGGGTTCACGAGCTCGAAGAGCAGCTGAAAGACCAGGAGACGCGAGCAGAGCAGAGCGTGGAGGAGGGCCTGAGACGACACCGGGAGTCCTACAGCAAGATGGAGAGAGACAAGAACACGCAGATAGAGCTGCTGACCAACCGGTGAGGAACTCACCGATGGCCGAGCACACATACACGCATGTTGTTACGCTAATGTATGAACCCGTGAGAGTGTATAGTCGGATGCAGACGGTGTTCAGTGTAAAGAGCTGGACGCTTGTGAGAGAATGTGAATATAAACTGACGTAAAGGGATTTTGTGTTTTTAGAGTGAAGCAGGTGGAGGAGGAGAACAGTGAGATGAGTCTGAGCTTGTGCCGGTTCAAATCACAGACGGAGAAACTGGATGAGGTAAGCCATGTTTACTTTTATCCTGTTAGTGTTTTACTTCATTCTGTCCTTTTACACATCGTGGTCAAAAACTGAAAGAGGCATGTAGCCTCTTGTGGCTCCGGAGGGGGGGGGGGGGGGGGGGGGTGGAGTTAGAAAGAAGTGAGCTTACCAGACCTCTGTAGCTGCTCCTCAGTGAGGCTAGTGGCTCGAGGCTACACGAGCCACTCCTTGCATGACACGCGCAAATCTCCACCCGAAAATCGGCAGCAGCGTTGTAATGTGGGTAACGCAGGTACCGGGCTCTCGACTTGGAAGAAGAATGTTTGGAATAACAAGGACAAGGGGCCTCATGCAAGAGGCACTCGTACGAACAGATTTGTTAAGTGACGTGTACGAGTGATGCAGAAAAACTTGCCGCATTCACCAATTTTCTCGTATTTTGATTACGACCTGTCGTAGGAGTCATGTGCAAATAATCTGCTGTTGCGTGGCATCTGGTGTTGTTGAGGAGGAGGGGCCAACTTTGAATGTTGTGTTTTCAAACAGCAACTGACAGATCTCACTCATTCTGCCTTTAACTCTATATTTAAATACCATATCAAAGACCTGTGTCGTTTAACAGTATGTATACACGTGTCTTACCATTAGATATGTGCGTCTTAGTGGGTTTGCACATTTTGAATGATCGCATGCTGTAAATAGGAACGCCTGTCTCATAAGTGAGAGTATGTTTGCGTGTCCGTTTTGACGCGCACAAAAACAAACTGTCCTTTCTCAGGAGAAGCAAAGGATGACGGACAAGCTGGAGGACACCAGTCTGCGCCTGAGGGACGAGATGGACCTCTACAAGAAAATGATGGACAAACTGAGACAGAACAGACAGCAGTTCCAGAAAGAAAAGGAAGCCATGCAGGAGGTGGGAGGGACTGTTCTATGCAATCAGACACGGAGTGGGTCGTCGGTTCTGCCGCCTCGTGAACCTGCAGAACACTGCGTTGACGTGTAACATCCTGTCTCTGTGCACAGCTCATTGAGGACCTGCGCCGCGAGCTGGAGCATTTGCAGCTCTTCAAGCTGGAGGCGGAGAGGACCGGCCGCAGTCGCAGCTCTTCCTCTGGGCTGGCGGACTTCAACAGCAGGACCAGGGAGGTGGAGCTCGAGCACGAGATCAAGAGGCTCAAGCAGGTACTGACGAAAGGCTGTCTTTGTTAGAGCACAGTCGCAGTGATGTGGCGTCATGCTTTAAGATGCAGAGGTAATCATTTCACATTGATTTGAGAGACTGTGCTGCTGCACAGCTTTAGATTAGATGCAACGTCTCGAAGCATCCTACATAAGTATACCCTCACAGATTGAACGCTGTCTTTCATGTGTGAATACTTGATTTATTTTAATTGTGACACATTTTTAATGAGGTACAGGTTCACTTTAGCTTTTTAAACATATTTCTCACCATTCAACATGACCGAGCTCGATGCTACTTACTCTTAAGTCTTCTGACTCACTGTCAGTCCCGTCAGGCATTTGCAGCTTTGTAATCGCCATGATGAACACAACTTCATCTAATCCTCGCATTATTTCTAAGAACAATTATTTCACACACACACAGTGGCCAATTTAGAGCCTTTTAACTGTGTCCAATGCTCCTGCACAGTGATTCAGAGTTAAATGTATCCCTGCAGAACTCTGAAGTTATAATAGTTTCCGTTTAACACAATGAATTATTGTTATTCTCCTGGCTGCTAAGTGCATCAAATTGAAGCAGGGTGATATATTATACATATTATCACACATTACCAGTGTGGTGAGGGGCTGCTAACGCTCACAGTCAATCACATTGGCTCCTCACATTCCCTTAAAAGCACCCCAACGTGTTGTACTGCAGAGTAACACGTTTTTAGTGCATTTTCTCTGCTCTTTTCTCTCCGTAATCCCAGATCCGCTGACATTTCCCTCGAGTTATCTGCCTGCCAGACTTAAATGTCATGTTACTGTTTCCATTCCTGCAAAGTGCACAGACCTGGTGCAAAGTAAACTTCAGAGACTAGAGTGTTTCTCAGATCAGAGAGTAAAAGTAGGTGTTAATGCTTCTGGAAGTTGCACAGAAGCCTTTTTTCCGGCTCATTTTCATGACAAAAAAAAAGGCAAAAACACGGAAGTTACTAAAACCACCAAACCTTGAAGCATGTCTATAAGTGGTCATTTAGAAGTGCTGGTTTGTACAGTGTGTGTCTTATTGGGGACTAAGATAATAAACTCCATGCCCCCCCACCCCCCTGTGGCCTCAGACCAGAAGGCGAATGATAATACTGTCTTTATTCCTGCTTCAATCTGCAGATACTTCTTCCTCTCTCAATATATCAGAGACTCATCCAGATGTAATGTGAGAGGCACTGCCCTGTGACATCCATGAGGATTAGCTCACTATCTTATCCTTGACTGTGCACCTCTGTAAATGTCTGTGTGTGTGTGTGTGTGTCTGTGTGTGTGTGTGTGTGTGTGTCCAGCGATTTGTGTCCCAGGACTTTCTCCCCCTTGAACTCCAGCACCTGGTGTTGTCTGGGGCTCGGCTCCGTCCTGGTCTGATGGTAAAATTGCTTCTGTGACCTCCCCATTAACCACTAATCACGACGGAGTAGAGTGAACGTGCCCGAGCTGGACCGGGGTCAGTGCTGCAATTCCCTTTTTCAATGGCTCAGGGGAGGAACGAGGGAAAGGCACACTGACTTCTTGTCGGCGCTCAAAGGCAACTTAATCACGGAGCTCTCATAACACGGCAGAAAAGCAAAAAAAAAAAAAAAAAAAAGGCAGGGGAGCAGTTTGTTCTGTAACACGCGTAACCCATGTTATGTCCTGTAGGTGTTGCCGAAATAGATTGCTGTGTTTGCTGCTGGATGAGGCACCTGAAGTGCAGTGTTTTGTCGCGTGGGTTGAGTGAGGCTTGAGTAGCGGCCATTTTTATTATTTTATCAAAAAGCATCATCGCCGCTGACAAAGCTCGCGTGGTCCAGGTGCTTATCTCATTCTCTGTCTGTATTCTTTTTAGGAGAACCAGAAGCTGAGGGAGCAGAACGATGAGCTCAACGGTCAGATCCTCAGCCTCAGTCTGTACGAAGCCAAGACGCTGTTCGCCACGCAGACCAAGGCCCAGTCCCTCGCCGCTGAGATAGAGAACGCCTCCAGAGACCAGGTGAAGATCAGGGCGGGAGACGTGCACATACGGGCGTACTTCATTCTTCAGCAGCTTCTGACTGAGTTACTATTGTTGACTGACTTGGATGGATTTAATCTGAACAATGTTCTGGGTGGTACGATCAGTAGTTAACACTCAACTGTGTTGTTTGGACACATCACAGCATGGGGGTCAAAGATCACTGTGACCTCCCAAAACAAGCTTTTGAATTCATATGCTAATTATGACAATGTCACACAAATATTAATAATAATACATTTAATTTGTATAGTGCTTTAAAAGGTACTCAAAGGCACTTTACATGGTAAGAGAAAATGTGTTGGAGGATACAATGATAAAGTGATATGACTGTTTGGCGGAGGCACACAACCTTAGGCCGGTAATTCTAGTTTAAACCAAAATGCCAAACATTCTCTGGCTCCACCTCTTGTAATGTGAGATTTAGCTGCTTTTCTTTGTTTTGTGTGCTAGAAAACTGATTTTTTTTAAATGTCATAATAGACACGAGTAAAACTAAGAGACTCTTGTGTACGCAATACGTGTTGGTGAACTGAAATGACAATGCGTTTCACAATCGTCTCTCTCTACAGTTGATGGAGGCCCTGAAGGAGCAGGAGGAAATCAACACACGTCTGCGACAGTACATGGACAAAATCATCCTGTCCATCCTGGACCACAACCCCTCCATCCTGGAGATCAAGGGCGAATAGCAGTGACTCAACTGGAATGAGAATCGGGGGATCATTCCAGTTGATTGGACAGAACCCGAAACCCGGGTCAGGAACCTGTACAGGAGAGCAGAGGGAACCAGAGCCAGGCTCGAGAAACTGGAACATATAAATAAACACGCGTCGCCACCTGCTGTTGGTGGCGGGAAGAGAACCTCTCGAATGGGATCCTGTGCTGAACTAAAAGGGAGTTTTATTTCTCGAGCAGGGATCGCTCCCTGGCCGCAGGTCAATGCTACTGTGACTCTTCTACCCTGCTCTGTTTTCATCCGCTGTCTGTTCTGTGAACTGTAGCTACTGTCAACAACTTCTGATCTCACGTGACAAAACGGGTGACTTCTCCACTGGAACATCCTGCGCTAACTGAGGATCAACAGAGTCGCCCGATGTAGTACACTGGACTCATGTACCTTGGCATGACAACTGGAACAATGTGACAGACCTGTATCCTGGTGTAATACCGGCTGTATTGTCCACAGATAGGATGTTTTAGGAAAATACAGTGAAACCAGACCCTTTTAGAGGCATGAAGGCAGACCAGACCAGCGTCGCCTGATCTATAAACTGCCCGTCTCTTCTCCCCTGTCACGTAGGCGTTCTCTGAAGAACGCATGTTGACATTTAATTCGGACCGGCGCGTTTTTTTAAGAAAGGATAGAGAAAGGTGTCAGAAGTGGTCAGAGGGAGAAAACAATAAGAGCCCCTACGACTACAAGGGAAGCGGAAGATGTGGGGCGTCAGACGGCAAGCGAAGGAGGGTTTTAAGTGAAGTCGGTGATGGTTAATCGAAGGTGAATTTGTCTTTGTTAATTCTTGAGAACATGTCTTCCAGTGAGTCAATCAGTCCGGTAAGTGGCCCTTAGAGCGTCACTTTAAGGAGCAGGTAGCTGCGACCGAGGAGTGTCTTTGAACTGTAACTTCCATGGCTGCTATTTGCTAGCAATGCATCGGCTTGAAATAAAAAGTACATCGTTGCTAGCAGTAGACCCGATGACGTTGCACAGAAATGTAAGGATATGAATGTACAGGGTGTGTGGTGACCGGTGGCCGTTGTCACACGGGTCGACCGAATCAACTCTCCATGCTCAGTGAAATCAACTCAGATATTGTACGTGAGCAGCACAGGAGACTCACTTTTTGGTACAACAAAACAAACAAACTGGAATTGGCAATCTCATTGAAGGTTGCAGATTGTTTTTTAAAAGCCCTCTGAAACTCTCTTGGTACTGTAAATATCACGAATGTACAACTGGATGTTTCACTTTCTGTGACTTTGAGTCGCTGTACTGGTTCTAGGATACGTCGTAACACACAGGTACTGTAATGAAGAGGGCATCGTTCACGAGAAGGGAAACAATTACAATCTGCTGTATTATGTAATTATTCCAAACTTAAGTTTTGCTTCCTTGCACAAAAAAAAGAAGTTTCCTTTTTGCATGGTTCCCCTCTCTCTTCTGTCTGTGCCTTTTTGAGGACATTTTTCAAGACGACGTCGCTATAGATTCACAGCATTTCCAAGGTACGTTCTGTGTTTACGTCTGACATATTTCCTTGACTTGTAAATGTTGTAATTACATATAGTGATACTTTGTATTCATGTGCCACTCACCACTCTTTTTTCAGATTGATACTATATAAACTATTTTCTACAGTTTTATCAAGAAGGAAGCCGGCGTGTCGCTTTTCGGTTTCCTATTAGAAAAGCGGTATAGAACAACGCCTTGTAAGGCGCGCAGGCCAGGTTAGCGTCTTGGGAATATTTTGTCAATGTGATGATTTTATAATGCGGTCGGGAATGTCATATTTCAGGTCTCAGTTCTTTGTTAGTCCTTTGTTAGTCCCTGGTAAGTTAATTGCTTTTCAATCTGCTTTAAAATGGCTTTTATATGGTTGTAAACTGTCTTCCTAACTTAAACAAATGGTGAGCATTATGAGCAATATTAACTTATTTACCAATACCTGTTGATTTGTGTCTTGTTTTGCTTCACAAATCTTTTTACTCTATAGCTGCTCGTTCCATATCTTGATTAAAAAAAAGAAAAAGCAGTAATTTAAGCTGTACAATTTGTCACCAACCCATTTTTGTAGCTCTTAAATTTTGAATTATTAGGGCTATCTAATGCAATGTAGTCACTATAAACGGCAATAAAAATGGCTTTGGCAGTGAGGCTGTCTCATGAAATTTCTTGTTTTATATTACGTTCATGTCTCCATGTTTCCATTTGTATCATTTCTAAAACAAAAAATCCCTTGTTCTGTGCAGACAGATCTGAAGAAGAAGCAGTGGGACAACACGGCTGGAGTTGAAAGACATGTTAAAGGGAGGGATGGATTTATCTTGGTATCTATAGATATCTAAAATATGAACCGCAGAACAAAGTATGAACCCCAATATTACACCCATGTGTGATTGGGGCCTAGCTTAAACCCAGTCTAAAATTGTTATTTGATATCAAAAGCTTTCATTCCTTTGTCTAATTTGGAAAATAGAAGAAAAAAACATTTCAGCTTGTTGCTGCTTTATGATGCTGTAAAGGAAAACAAATGCTGTACATTTCATAGATATGTATATCTTTGATGTGGCGCAAATTTGAGTGTTAGTAAGCGCTGATGGGCAGCAGAGAAGTGCTTTGTTTGAGACGCTCCTTTTTTCTGCCGCAAGGGGTCGCTGTTTGACCAATAACGTCCCGGAATAAGAGAACCACAGAACTAGTCACTGCCATCGTCCTCTGCTAAGAAACTAACAAACTAACTGAATAGCCATTTAAGCCTACAGGGGTTGGGATTTGATACTCGAACCAGATTGTAGGTTCTCTTTTAAAAATTTTAAAATGACTACAAACCCAACTCTGCAAATATTACATTGTTTTCTGGAGACACCTATGGGCGTATCGCTTCCCTCGTCCCATTCCCGCACCACACCGGGGAGGTTTGCCTCAGGCTACAGCACAGGTAAGAGGTACAGTTAGGTTTTAACGCTACACTTACATTAAAGGGATTGGCTTCACATTAAAAGCTTAACTGTGAGGTTCCCGAAGCTGTATTGTGTTAGCTGGATCGTTGTGTTTCCCCCATGCTGATGACGGTAACTGTCAACAGCCGACACGACAATAGCGGTCAATCACAAGGCTAAGTTAGCTAATGAGTTAGCTTGCTGCAGCTTTGAGTCAACAGGTAGCTACAGAGCCAAACGTTAGCTAGCTAACTTAACCGATAATGTTTCTGAAAGGAGCTGCTATCTTTGACGAAACGTTTAAAAACGATGATGTGAAAAATTAAATGAACATCTTGGTAGTAGAGTTAAATTACCGCGTGTATGAGCTAGATTGATTTTAAAGGGAGCATGGCTTACTCACGTTTTTTGATGTATCAAACAGTGACGTTTTCAAGGAATCGCTGAAGCAAATCCAACCGCAAAAGACAATATAAACTCAATTTAAGATTAAATCAATAACTTTTACAGGTTAATTTAGGGGGATTAATACTGTAGTCATACAAGGCCTCGGGGTCAGCTTCACAATTATGTCAATTTATCAACATAACTATCCTAATTCACACCAAAACAAATAAAGATATGTGTATCAGACTTAATTTTATAAAAAGGTCGCTAATTTGCAAAAGCTGTAAAAGAAAAAGAAGAAAAACGCCCAAATTTAAAAAGAAATCCAAGCCATCAAACATTGAAGCAGAACATGACTTTTGCTTCCATAACCCCGTGACGTCCAACATTAATCCTCCCCCTTGTCTTCTCTGTAGCTTTTCAAGACCATCCACAACATATTTGGCTTAATTGTGCAAATCTGAGTAATTTCTGTCAGCATTTGCAAAGAAATTCAAATTGCACGTTAGTGCTTTTTGCAACATATTTTGAAATGTACCAGGGTGTACAAAAGCTCTATTTACTGGTTTTATTATTTTGTCATTTTTCGGGGTCAGGGGATCACCAAAGTCATTAGGATTCATCCTCTGGGGACCATGAATGTACCAAATTCTATGCCAATGCATCCAATAGTTACCAAATGTAATATTTCCACGAATATCTTAAATAGTTGATTATATATTCATTTTCAATATTAATTCATTTGGGGGTGGATTTTTGATTATTGTCAAGTTGTATTTTTTTTCATCCTTTGCACTGACATCAAACGCTTCGTGTATGCATCACAGGTGTCGTGATGCCTCAAAACGGTATGAACTATGACGGTAGAAGAGGAGGAACGCGTCACAGCACCTGCAGAGTCAACAGTCAGGTCCCGGGCACGGGTGTGGTTAATGGAGCCGGTGCTCACAATGGGTGGCCGGCCGCTGCCACTGAGAGCACGGTGAATGGTGCCGAACCACCGTGCGTGGTTAATGGTGACGTTAACCATTGGTACAAGGGCAAGAGCAAAAAGGCAGCGCCCCCAAGGACACTCGGGAAACAGCAAGGCACCGCTTCAGCCGTCACTGAGGCCTCAGCAGCTGGCGGGGTCCGCAGTGCGGCCAGTCCCGGTGAAATCTCGGTGAAGGGGGACGCTGCCGCCTCGCCCTGTAGTTCTGAACGAATCGCACCACAAATCATCCTGTCGGCAACGGCCAAGAACCAGAGGAGAAGGGAGAGAGTCAAACCTAGGAAGAGGTACGCCACCTACCTTTCTTGAATAAATCGTTCAGGCATGGAGGCTCACGCCTGTCAGTCGAATCTCCCCCATATGACTTGAACGACGGCTGTTAGTTGTTAGATGAAGGAAGGCTGGTGTAGACAATTGGATCGTTTACAATGAAGATGTATCTGTTCCGTCAGACGGGTGATGTAAAAATGTGACCGCAAACAGGGATGCGAAAAATGCAACCTCACCGTTTTTTTGGGGTTGATTTCTACTCACTTAAAGTGTCGGTTCACCCAAAAATCAGAAATACACATTTTTCCTTTTACCTTTTTATCGATCTAGATTGTTTTTCGGTGTGAGTTGCTTAGTTTTGGAGATGTCGTCCGTAGAGATGTCTGCTTTCTCTCCAATATAATGAGACGGCTCACAACAAGGTCTGTGGATTATCTTGAGTTGAGCCTTTCAAATGTATTGTTTTGCCGCTTTAAGCGCCATATAGTTGCACTTTATTTGAGAGAAGGTAGACATATCTACGACCGATATCTAATTTCCCTCGGTGACTTTTCTAGAAACACGGCAGTCTTCTGTCTAGAGAAGCCTCCACTCCCACTGATGCCACCGCGAGAGGAGGAGGACTGGGAAAAGGAGATCACGGAGGTCACTCTGATTGACTGGGAAAAGAACTGTTACGGCGTCGAACCCTACGGTAAAGAAAAAACATCTAAATATTACAATTTCTGCCTCCACAGCACTGTATGTACACCATATGCTGATGTCACAAAATGCCTGCAATACATATACTAGTTATTATATACACACAGTTGGAGTCACCTGTCTTTCTTCTTTCCTTCAATAATGACTATGAGACAAAAACATAATTCAGGAACTAAAGGGAAACTAAGACATTGATATAACCAATTTCACCTTTCCGTTTGTCTCGCTCTTCCTACAGATGATTGACTGGTTTTCTGTTCCCTCCTCCAGGTCCACAAGATGTGATCCACTTTGCTTTCCGGGATTCGACTCTTCAGCAAACGGACACTGTCGACCTGCCGGTGACGGCCGCTTACAGCCCGGCCGCGCACCACCAGCACCCCGTCCAGTGGCGCTGCTACGGCACCCCCACCGAGCGAGACCAGTTCGCGGATGCCGACGAGTAAGCCAGACGTATTGCCGTGTGATAGGTTTGGTAGAAATCGGTGTTCGCGTGCCCCAAAAAAAAAGAAGCCGAGGAGTTCCGCTGCGAATCTAGTTCGCCCGCGTCGGCATTGTGCAGATTTGGGGATCCTGCTTAGAATATTAGTTTGGTCAGGATCTGTCTTATTTTACCTCATTTGAAACATTAGTGTACGAATATTAAATGTTCTCTTTAGATTAGTATCTATGCAAAGCTTCAAAATCAAATATTAATGCTGTCGTAGGTTTTGCAGGGTGGCACTTAGGTTGCGTTCAGGTTATTTTTTTTTAAATGTAGCTTTTATTTTATGTTTTATATTCAGATTTCATATTGCAACGTATTCATTTGTTAGGCTGTTGTGATCTTAAGGAATGCTTTTTGATAAACTGCCATACTTTGCTGTTGTACCGCTTCAGTGTTGTTACTGAAGAGGGTCCTGCATTTACTGTTCTTTACACGTCTTCATCATTTTCGCTAGAATTCCAAGAACTGAAGTAATAGTTTATGTACATGTTTTTCCTGCATTTTAAAATGCATGAAGTAGGAGCACTGTTTCCATAGTTGGTTATCAATTTCTATTGTTTATCGAATTTGCACGTTCACAACAAGTACATGAAGCAACAATTTTAATTTGGGGACAGCCAAGCGGACTGATTTATTATTGACAACAACAAATCGTGATATCTGATCTTCCAGACTTTCATTTCTCACAACCGCAATAAATCAAATTTCCCTTCTACCCTTTTTTTATTTTTTGTGGTCAAAGCGTGCATGTTTATAGTTTACATCCCACTGCTTTTCATTTGGTGGCACATTTTAGAAGCGATGACGGCTCTTGGCCACTAGATGGGAGAGCCGCTGTGAGATGAAGCTTCCTCTCAGTTATTCCACACACCTTCATCGGGTTCATTCCCAAGGACTTGGGAGACACAAGCACCCACTTGCACGGCTGTTCAAACCCCGTTTCTCCCCCCCGGTGTTTCGTTCAGAATGCAGCTGAAGATGGTGATGCAGAGAAACTGTTGCTAGACTGATTAATGGCGCTAAATCATTCATGTCCACAGACGCCATGTCAATAATAGATTGAGGTCATAATCTCCAGTCGTGAGCTCTGATGAGACTTTGTAGTTGGATTCTAAAAAAGCAGAGCGCTGGGGTTTATTTTTATTTATTTATTTTCCCTTCAAAAGTATACAGCATCAGATCGTTCACTGTCAAAGAGATGAAGCAGCTTTTGATGTGAGGGGCCAATGAGGAGGAGGAGTGGTGGTGGTGATGATGTCGTACTTTTCTGGTGTTCGCCGACACTTCCGATGGGGATTGAATGGTCACTGAGCACTTAAACCTCGTTAGCCCATCCACCCCCAGAGCAGGATGGGTAGTTTACTAAATGGATGGAGGAAGGACTGTCGGACTGTGAATGTCTTCATCTGTTGTGAAGCATTAGTTTCCAGGACGCTGACTGTCTCCTTTAATTTACCCCGCCGATGATGATTCATGGGGCTCGGCCTAAAGAGAAAAAGATTCGCTCCGAAGCAGAATTCACGTGCTATTTGTTTGACCTCAACACGGTTTAATAAACATTAGTGAGCACGAAGAACTCTCTCTCAAACCCAAAGCCTCTTTGACGGCAAGTGTTACACGATGCTGTCTCCACAAGCATGTGACCTAAATGCTTTTCAATCACAAAGAAAATAAAATGCTTGTTTTCTAATTTAAAAGTCCCCTCAATACGAGGATTCTGTTCACAAAACCCATCTGTTATTCATTGTCATTGCAGCAGCTCACATTTAGCTTTTTTGTGAGAGACTAAACTGGCATCATTAAAACAAACAAAAGCAAATAAAAAGTAATTTGTCTTTAGGGTGGATTTCCCCTCAAATTGCTGCAGTAGCAGTGCTGCTCTTGCATTATGATGTGGTGTGTGTGGGGGGGTATCAAATTTGCATTGTTAAGAGCTAGCGTGTTGTAATCCTGATGAGTGATTAATGCCCCGATACGTCTCAATGGACCCATTTCTCCACATCCTGCTTTCTCTCCCACGTCTACACTGCTGTTGCTGTGTGGGTCAAGTTCAGCTCTCTGCTTGTACATCAGTACATCATTATTATTGGAGTATTGGTAATACACTGACCACCCACAGTGTTTTATTGTATTGATTGCCAGATAGACTGCTGAGATGACTTTGGGAAATCAGCTCCAGGCCCTTTTTTTTTTATTTTATTTTAGTGCCACATTTGTCAGATGTGACTCACCACCAGCAGCACCAGTTATTTCCTCTGGTTCCAGCGTGGCCAGTCATCTAGCATTCAGCGTCTTCATTGATCTGCCAACATAATGGTTTGTTAGCCTGGCTCAGGAAGACACCCAGGACGATGAGAGAAGGAGGATTATCAGCTGACCGAGGCAAACGCGCTGCGGCGCAGCGGACGGACGTTTGTCAGCGGTTTTTCTAAACCCGCAGTCCTAAACAGCTAATCCTTCCTGCGCTTCCGTGTGGAGGCTGCAGCCGAACGCCCGGCCTCGTTGTACACGTGGTGACTGCAGGTCAACTCTCATGGAACAGAACCAACAGTGTAGTATTGTCTGACGTCCAAATAGTATTAGAAACACATCAGCGAGCCACACACCCGTGCAGTCTTGACTAAAGCGCCGTCCTGCCACCATTATCAGTCACCAGAGAACCAGATGAATGTGTATCCGCCGCTTAAAATAGTCCCCAACAAATCTCCTGTTTGAGTAGCCTTTGCTAAAAACTACAGTGCCCAGCTGTGTTCTGATTCTTTTCATGCCTCCAGCGACAGCCGTGGCCGGAGGTATTGTGTTTTTCGTTTTTTGTCCGTCCGTCCATCCGGTCCATTTGTGTGAGTGCGATGTCTCAGAAATGCCTGGAGGAAATTTCTACAAATTTGGAACAAACGTCCACTTTGACTCAAAGTGGAACTGATTAGAATTTGGTGGTCACTGTGACCTCACAAAAACACATTTTTGTCTACAGCTTAAGAATTGATACGCTAATTATGACAATTTCACATGTCTAATGGAGTAAAATGACGAAGTGATGACATTTACGACATGAAACTGCAACTTGACTGAGGTGGTAATTCAAATTGTAGAAATTAATCTTTAAGCCCTGTTTTATAATATATATTAATAATATATATTAATTTGGAAGCAATGGTCATTTGGGCAGAGTGCCACAGTCGGGGAACCAGAAGGTATTGCGAGACATACGAACACATTGCTGGTTTTGGTCTTTTCCTGGGATTGGCTGACAAAAAAAACCCCACATAGAGAATCAATAATAGACATTGTTGAATATTAACAGATATTCTGTGACTGCAATTCAAACAAGTTATCAGGTTTGATCTTGGGGAATCCCAAACTTGTGTATGGGTACGTACGAAGAAACGGAACCAAAATGTAACCAAATACTCTACTCATGGTATTTAATACTATTATGTCCTCCTAATCCAACGGCCTTTATAGATGCCGGATGCAATTAGGTCACCAAATCCTCTGTTCCCTCATTCTTCCAAAAACAAACAACCAGTAATGTGTTGTGTCCATTGGATCCTGTCCCACCTCCTTTTAATGACCCCCTGCAGAGCTTGACTGCACATCCAGTTCAGACGAGTTCAGTCGGGCGTTTAGCTCCGTTTCTCCTCTGTGACTCACCTCCAGTCACGTTTTTTTTTTCTTTCTTTTTTTTTAATCCCGTGCTTTCTCACGATTGATCTTGTAACAGTACGTTGGCAAGTAGGAAGACGCCTGTGGTTAGCTAACCAAGGCCAGAGCTAACCAGTACGAGAACATCAATAAATTGGCTGTTTTGGGGGCTCTGGGATTCTGGTAAACTGGAACAATTATCTGCAGTCCACTAGTGGAAATTGGTAAAAGATGGAAACTACGAGGGCCTTTTGGATAATTCGCCTCAGACGGGCTCGATCCGTGCCAGCGCCTATTTCATTTGGCGGTGTTAAATTTAATGACTCCCTGGCACTTGAAAGCTTTCTGGAAATGGTGGATAGTATTTCATGGCTTGTTTGTCGGCTGTGTGAGGATGTGAACACGTTGATTTCCATAAAGCCAATTGTATCGCACCAGAAGAAGAAGAGGGTTCGCGGTTTCCTGTCATTGTGACTTTGACCCAGTAGGAAGACGGCCAGGTTCTAGGGATCTGGGGGACAGATCATCCAAAAAGAAATGCACATCGCCTGTGGAAATAGCTGGCAGCCATGCCTGTGAAGGTTCCAGCTGCCTGGTGACACAAGCACGCTGTTTCTTAACTTTGTGATGAAACAACCCCCCCCCCCCAAATAAAGTGCTGCAACGCTTCTGACTTTTCTTCCAAGTAGGTTATCTTACTCACCGTGTCATCTGCAGCCGTTTAAGGTTGATCCAGTTTATTGGTATTTGTAATTCAGATCTAGGTGCACTGTAATTAAGTCTTAGCGTATTTACTGTTTCTGGGTGGATTGATGCGAAAGAAGCGGTTGCCACATCTGTCGAGCAGAGGAAGGGCAACGGATTTTTTTTGCTGAGTCAGAGTGATTAGAATCGGAGGGCGTTGGGCCTGGAGTGAAATCTTCACCATATGGTGAAACTGGAGCGCTGCACCAGCGCTGAACGCCTGGATCTAGTCAGTTCACTTCCTCAGCGTCGCTGTAATACGGCTCTATGTGACATTCTTGTTGTAACACGGCGGTTTCTATTAGGGCACAGTTCAGGAAATACATATGTTTGAACGTATTTCCTCCTGACTTGAATTACTGCGGCATATTTCAAGCTTTGGGGGAATGACAGTCCAGTTTGTGGACACTTACGACTGTGTGAAATATTATGAGGTCGGCTGGAGAAGATTGTGCCATCCTTAAATGTTTTACGACGCATTAACACAGACATTTCCACAGACATTTCCACAAGGGATTTCAAGTGGAAGAGAGGAAAATGCCTGAGATTCGTTTTGCTCTTATTTAGACTCGTTCTCGTCATGGCCTTCCTTGTAACATAGGAATAATATTTTCATTTTAAATGGACTGCACTTACTCCTAGAGGTCTTAGTATAGCAGGCCACTGTGTCAGTTCATAGTCCATTAAGTCTACACTTTGTATTTCTTGAAGAATTAAGAAATGTATTTTTATTTGAGATTGAAAGATTATTCTGGATTTGTTGCTTTAATAGTCGCTTTACACCAAACCTATCCAGTAGGGCTGAAACTAAGTCATTATTCTTATTCTAAATTAATCTCACAGGGATTTTCTTCTATAATCCACTTGTTATGGCCTATAATATGTCTATAAATACTGAGAAGTTACCATTTCAGTTCCCCTATACCCAAATTGACATTGACACCAACAGTCCAAAACCCAAAGATGTTCATTTTGCTCCGAGAAAACCAGCAAATATTCATATTTCAGAACTTTTTTCTGGTTTATGCTCTGTGTTGAAACAGTGTTAAACTTAAATTTCCCACTAACATATGTGGGATCGAACCCCAATCCCCAACGTGACCTTAACGCTTACACCGTTCCTCTAACGTCCTCACCCGAAGCCTTACTTCAGGTTTCAGGAGGAGGCGGTGGCGTCTTTTTGATCGTCGGTAATTAAAGGGTTATCCGTCTCCATGCGGGGGCATCATTCGGCGCTTGCAGTACCAGGCCAGGCCCAGACGGAGGCGGTGTTCGTCAGCCGTGCGTCTCTCTGACCCTCTGGCCTGTTGGGATGCTGGGCTCGTAGCTCTGGGCTGACTGCCACGCACCGGCCTGTGACGACCTGCTCGTCTGCCTACCTGTCCGCCTCCTACTTGCTTGCCTGTATATCCGCCTCCCTACCTGTTTGCTTGTCTCTTACTGACAACCTGTCTGTCAGTGCTGCCTCTCTGGACGTCTCCCGCCCGGTAGCATTTTTTATATATATATATATATATATATATATATATATATATATATATATTATATATATATTTTATTTTTTTTTTTCATGTCGGTCTTGCTGCAGTAGCTGCCGAGCTGTCGGTCTCTACCCCTCCTCCGGTCCTCTTTTGTCATCCTGTCTGGCTGTCTGGCTTCCCAGCTGGAAGGGATGTCTGGATAGGTGCTGGATAACAAGGACCCCGCAGACCCACCACGCAAATACAAGAACAGAGGCGAGAGAGGGAAGGAGGGAGGGGTGAGAGAAAGGAGGGCGGCGGCGGCTGTGACGGATGAAAGGAGAGATAAATGGAGGAGAAAAAAAAGAAAGGAGGAAGGGAGTGCGTACAGTGAGAGAAAAGGGTGAGAGGCAGGGAAGGAATGAACACAAGTGAATGGATGTGGAGAGGGAGATGTCGGAAGGGAGGATGAAGCAGATGGATAGGCTGGGAGAGCGGAGTGAGAGGAAGACGTAGTTACACTCCGCTGCTGTTCCCTTTTTCATCGAAATAACATGCAGACGCACCGTGACTCTACGGGGACTTAATATGCATAAAAACACACTCGATCTCTCTCACACCTTCTCATATGCACACACACACACACACACACACGGGCAGCATGTAGTGTCAGAATGCTGGGGTCTCTCCGCACACAGGCGTTGTGAGGAGACCTGCATGTGAATGACAGACGAGACCCGTCTAGTGTGAAGTGCTGCAGTCTGAGTTACAGATTTACAACTCGTTTGTATGAAACGTAGCTCATCAGGCAACCTGAGCCTGTCGTGTCTCTTTCTGCACACTATTCAAAATGAATATTTGGAACCTCGATGGGCATGACATGCAGCTATATGCGTTGGAGTTAAGTATTGAGTTATGCAGGGCTGAAATAATTGTCAAATGAGTCAGTTAGTCATGCAACACACAATTACTTGCAAACCGTTTTGATGATGATTACCATTGCAGTTCGAACAGTAACTATGAAAACCTACTGGTATCCCTTTCTGTGCATCCCTAAAAGCTTTTTTACTTGTTAGCAGCCGCCTTTTTTTAAGACGCATAAAAGCTTTTTGTCTTCTGACGTGTGTTACATCGTAGAACACGACGTTAGAACCTCGTGCCGACTCATCTATGCGTGATAGGGCCAACTGACTATTCACTACACAATAGAACGGACTCAGAAGAAGCAAAAACAGGTGGTAGTCGTCATTAAAAATGTCCAACTCACATATTTAGCTAAACTCCCTCTGCCTTTTAGCCACAGTGGACTGATTGCTCATAGCATAATAGCTATCTGCTGAGCTTGTCATTATATGTGTGTGCGTACGAAAGAGCTGGAAAGGGATGGGGGGGGGGGGGGTGTGTATCAGCCTCTCTGTGTGTCTTTGATCAGCAGGGCTGAACCCAGAATCCTCATTCTCCACATTGCTCTGTGGAGCGATAAGAGGAGTTGATGCTCGCTAGCTTACACCTCCCACGCCGGTCTCTACAGTACACACGCACTCGCACCGTGCACGCCATACTTCACCCAGGAATCTGTCCTTTTAAAGATGAATTACATTCACTTTCCTGTCTGCCTGCCTCTCCCTTTATCTCTCTCACACACACACACACACACACACACAATCTACGAATACATGACAAGTCCAAGGGTCCTCAACTCTTCTGCCATCCATTCAGAAAAAAACGCAACCCTTTTTTTCTGCCCCTCCCTAATCCCTCGTCTGTCTCGGCCCACTTGTTGTCTGTTTTTTTTTTTTTTTTTTTTTTTTGTAGCTGTGGTCAGCGGAGCCGTCTTTGCAGCTGTATCTAACTAACTTTCCGTAGGGGAAGGCCCGTCGGACAGCACACATTATTTGGAGATGAGAAGCAGCACCTTTTCATTGGGCAGCGACATGCAGATTCCCACATTGCGATATCTTTTTTGGCCATCTGCCTTGTTGGGATGCTGCCAGGTTTCAGTGGTGACACTTTCTCCAAAAGTACAGCTGTTCTGTCATTCTGTTGGCACACAACGTGTTTGTTCTGTTTGATTTGACTCTTTTTAGGTGTCGGTTCTTTCAGGAAGACAAATGGAGGAATATAATCGTGTGATTTTTTTTTTTTCTTTTCTTTTTTTTTTTTTTTGGGCTGAAGCAAGTAGTTGATTGATCAACTAGTTTGCAACAATTTTAGTTAAAAGAAAAAGAAAATATTTCCTTGTTTCAGCTTTTCAATTGACAAGTTGTCGGTTTTCGTTACCGTTTTATGATAATTAGCTGAATACTTTGGTGGAGTTTGACAGTTGTTTTACACAAAACAAGCAATTTGAACATATCAAAGTTGGAATGGGCATTTTCACTATTTTCTGATTAGAGCTAAAACAATTAATCGAACAGAAAATGAATCTCTGTAAAACCATATAGTAACTTATGAGTTTCTGTTTTATGTCATACTATCTAGTGTATATAGTATCTTTGGATTTGTCTGACATTTTTATGGACATATTTAACTATTTGCAAAGATTTTATAGACCAATTGATTATTTAAAAAATAACTATAATTGAACGATATTGAAAATAATTGTTGGTTACAGACCTGTTTCTGATGTACTAACCGATTACTCAGGAACATAATTGACATATTAATCCAATTCGGAATAATTGTTGGTTGTAATTTACAGGATTTCCCGAATGGCGTCCTCACATGATGCGTCACATACTGTACATCTCTCTCACTCTGTTTCACTTTGGCAAAACCACCCCTCCCCTTCAGACTGAGAAAAGTGTGCATCTGGTGGAGCGGCACCTCCGTGCTCCTGGCGCTGTAACCTGGCACCGGCAGCAGAGAGAGAGAGATGGCAGCAGGATGGCAGCTTAGCAGGCAGACAAACGGGGGGGCACACCGTATCCAGGACGAGCAAGGTCACCGGCGCAGGTTGATTGAGTGCTCGTAGGCGTGGGTGACCTCCTTCGCTTCCCCTCAGCGGCGACAGAGAGAGGAGAGCGAAGGGGAGGATGGAGTAAAGAGCTTGTGTCGCTGCCGTCTGTCCCACTTTTCTCCCTCTCTCTTCTTTCTCTTTCCTTCCTTCTCCATCTCCGTCCCTGTGGTCACACTCACAGACACGTTCTCCATTCCCACACGCTCACATATTTACACCGTACAGTACGGTACGCTTCCAAATACACTAATCGGGGCGGTTAAACTCCCTCTGCTTCTATTTTCTACATTTCCTCACCCAGTGTACATGTTAAGTGTACTTTGGTGTGCCTACACACCACCTTGCGAATGCCTCGGACCTTGACCGTGCTCATTATATAGCATCAAAGCAACGCCCTATAATTTCGAGCCTATGTTAAGTTTATCTGCGACTTTCTCTTTGCCTCAGCCCCCCTTATTCATCTCAGCCAGCTCCTTTTGGCCAGGTCGTATTATATTGTGCATTAACGCTGCTGCCATGGTTGCCGCGCGGCGCTGATCACACTTAATCACTGTGACAGACTAGCAGGTTGGTGAGTCAGCGGACGTGCACGTCCATGTGTGTCAACCACTGAAATGTATCAGGCAGGCTCAAAACCTGGCCGTCATGTGCAAATGTGGAAAGCACAGCAGGGACTGGTCTGTGGAGGGCAGAGAGTAAAAAAGGGGGCAGGGAGGTGAGGATTTAAAGGAACAGTTTAGCATTTTGGGGACATAAGCATGTTTAATTTTCTTTCCAAAAGAAGATGATTGACACCGCTGCCACATTCTGTACGCTAAATATCAAGCTACAGCAGCCAGTTAGCTTAGCTTAGCACAAAGACTGGAAATTGGCTAGTTCCACAGTGGTGAGATTGGCTAGCACTCGTCACCTCGACTGTGTGCTCATGGGAGAAGTTTGCCTTCAGGGCTTTCTGCTAGAACCATAATCTTTTCTTAAAACTAACCAAGTAGGCTATTTGCCTAAACCTAAGGAGATTTTTTGGCAGATGCAAACGTCTCACATGCGCGCTCAAGTTCTGTAAGCAGTGTGGCATGACAGTGGAATTAACAAGCTAGCTAGCTAACTAGCTAACTAGCACACTCCTGTCACAGCGTAGGAAGGCACACGAGATGACACTAGAAGAGTGACAACTTTGTTCTGCTCATTAGTAAGCTAGCTAGCCAACTAGCCAGACGCTAAATAATTGGAAATGAACAACTTCATCGACACCAAAGGCTCTTGTCGGTGGTCTTTCGCCCATATACAGTCACCTCCTCCCACAAATCTCCCTCCGGTCTCCCTACCCTCGGGCCTCTGAACAAGCATTTAAACTCCCACACTCGACACTCCTAGTTGGCATCCAAGACTTAGCTTAGCTTGTTTTAATCTTTCCTTGTGCACAACCTTGCAATGTAAAATCAGTTGTAAATTGTTGTGCACAGGAATCCATCGCCTGCTGGATTTGAGGAGCGTTTCTCGCTCCCTCTCACCTGTCACACGTCCACGAACGCCTACCTCCCGGCTTGGTCTTTGGGGTCACGACAGGGATGCGTGCTTTGTCTGGAATCTAGCCTTCCGGATGTTTCTAACAGGTGCCCTTAGACACCCCTGTATCTATGTCCGCTGAGAAATGTGGCCTGGATGTGTGTGTTTGACTGCGCGTTGGCAGTGACTCCTGCATCCTCTGGGGGTTCGTCAGGGGCACTCACTGAAAACAGATCTTCGTGGGCATCAGCAGATCCTCTGGCTGGACCACATGCTCTGTACCAATCTAGCATTTTCTCTGACACACACACACACACAGGCACATGAACGCTCCCACTCCTGTATTCACACATTATGCTTATCTGTTGACCAGAGGTTTCAATCTCTCCCTGCGCACTCTTTGTCTCACAGTCGCTCTCTCTCGCTGCCCCTCTCCCTGACAGTGGGGCCTCCTGCTTGCTTTACAGTTTCCAGGAAGCGGTTAAAACCAGTTTTGAGTTTCCCTCCCCTCCATTCCAAGCTTCCAGGTGGAGAAAATAGACTCTGCTGTCGCCCCTTGTCCAAATCTGTCCCCGTGCTTGGAGTGGAAAACAAACGGTGGAGCTGCCCGACGGGTCCAGGGGAACGTGGGAAAACTTGCGGACTGTTTGAACAAAGCCAAAGAAGAGAAATGAAGGCTTGTGCTTCGAAGCGGCTGCGTTTCACCCACTTCCTGCCGTGTCATTCGTTTGTCATTTCTTCCACCTTCTACCTATTGCCAGACACACAGGACAATAAATGTGGCGCCACGTCTCCGTCGTACGTCACAACCTGCTGTTATACATCACTGAGCCACACGAGTAGCCTCTTACGCTGTCAGCTGGTACGAGGATGCCAGGCTGTAGGACGTTTCTTCCCACAGGGGTGTCTACGTAATGATATGCTGCTCGATATAACCAATCGTGTTGAAAACGGTTCTGAATTAAGATGCGAGGATTCCTAGAAGGTGAGCAATGTTCAATCACTTCCTAGAAACCATCGTCGGTCATGCGACAGCATTGTCTGTTTCCTCTTCCAAGTAGCACCTACTGCTGCCGGGTCCCGCCTCTAGTAGTAAGCTGGGAGGCATCCAGCGTTTACAGGCAGCACTTAAATTATATATATTGTGGCCACAAAGTATGCAGTTTAATGGGACATGTGTCACATTATGACCACAAAGTCCTTTTTTACAGGTGCCATTTGTTTACCTAGAGCTAAAAAAAATCTCCCCTCACTGTAACAAAATGATGACCTGTCATTCGAGACACATTTATGAGGTGCTAACTTATTTCCGCTCAAATGTTTCAGAGAACATTGCACACCGCTCCTTCTCATCGATTTATTTTTTTTCAGGATTGTATTGGAAGGTGGTTTTTTTTTTTTTGGTCAGGCTGCCAGGCAAAGGAAACAATGATTCTACGAAAGTAAACTTCTCACACAACAGCTTTCTTCCATTTTGGCAGGTCTTTGTGAGCCGTTTTTTGGCAGGTCTCCCTCATGTGTGTGTGTGTGTGTGTGTGTGTGTGTGTGTGTGTGTGTGTGTGTGTGTGTGTGTGTGATAGTTGTTTGCCGAGTTTCAGGAAGGCTCACTTTGCCAGCGGGCCTGGAACAATAGAGTACGGTTTTCTCAGCCTGTTGCTGCTCAGTGTAGGCCTTCGCCTGCAAAGAGCGGGAGGGGAACTCCAGACTTGCCACCTCCTGCTTCTCCTCCTCCCCCTTCTTCTCCTCCTCCCCCCCCCCCCCCCCCCTTCTCTGATGACTCAGAGAAATGTGCTTGGCTCGGCTCCTGCTGCCAAATTGCAAACCGAGGTCTGATGAAAATGGAGTGCAACTCGCAGAAGATTCCTTTTATAAGAATTTGGCCGGTTTGAGGCTTTAAGCTATTTCAGATGTACCGGGTTCAATAAGTGCAATAAAAGAGAGAGATTTGTGGAAGCCGAATGGTTCATATCTCTGAACTTCATACATGTTTATGTGCTTGCGCTGTCGTGCTGGAGTCGGTTGAAGGCAGCCGGTTGCTGCCAAGCACAGTTACAAACATCGTAGCAGAGTTTCAAGGCTGTGAGTTCTTAAAAAAGGAATTGCGGATAAGATTTAACTCTGGGCAATGTGCTGATTCATGCTATCTGTTTTTTATGTAACGGACTTAAATTGAATGCCTTTCTGACACAGGGATATATGTGAATCAATTTTTCTTTACTATATATATATACAGTGGGTACGGAAAGTATTCAGACCCCTTTAAATTTTTCACTCTTTGTTTCATTGCAGCCATTTGCTAAAATCAAAAAAGTTAATTTTATTTCTCATTAATGTACACTCAGCACCCCATCTTGACAGAAAAAAACAGAAATGTAGAAATTTTTGCAAATTTATTAAAAAAAGAAAAACTGAAATATCACATGGTCATAAGTATTCAGACCCTTTGCTGTGACACTCATATTTAACTCACATGCTGTCCATTTCTTATGATCCTCCTTGAGATGGTTCTACTCCTTCATTGGAGTCCAGCTGTGTTTAATTAAACTGATTGGACTTGATTAGGAAAGGCACACACCTGTCTATATAAGACCTTACAGCTCCCAGTGCATGTCAGAGCAAATGAGAATCATGAGGTCGAAGGAACTGCCCAAGGAGATCAGAGACAGAATTGTGGCAAGGCACAGATCTGGCCAAGGTTACAAAAGAATTTCTGCAGCACTCAAGGTTCCTAAGAGCACAGTGGCCTCCATAATCCTTAAATGGAAGAAGTTTGGGACGACCAGAACTCTTCCTAGACCTGGCCGTCCAGCCGAACTGAGCAATCGTGGAAGAAGAGCCTTGGTGAGAGAGGTAAAGAAGAACCCAAAGATCACTGTGGCTGAGCTCCAGAGATGCAGTAGGGAGATGGGAGAAAGTTCCACAAAGTCAACTATCACTGCAGCCCTCCACCAGTCGGGGCTTTATGGCAGAGTGGCCCGACGGAAGCCTCTCCTCAGTGCAAGACATGAAAGCCTGCATAGAGTTTGCCAAAAAACACATGAAGGACTCCCAGACTATGAGAAATAAGATTCTCTGGTCTGATGAGACCAAGATTGAACTTTTTGGCGTTAATTCTAAGTGGTATGTGTGGAGAAAACCAGGCACTGCTCATCACCTGCCCAATACAATCCCAACAGTGAAACATGGTGGTGGCAGCATCATGCTATGGGGGTGTTTTTCAGCTGCAGGGACAGGACGACTGGTTGCAATTGAAGGAAAGATGAATGCGGCCAAGTACAGAGATATCCTGGAAGAAAACCTCTTCCAGAGTGCTCTGGACCTCAGACTGGGCCGAAGGTTCACCTTCCAACAAGACAATGACCCTAAGCACACAGCTAAAATAACAAAGAAGTGGCTTCGGAAACAACTCTGTGACCATTCTTGACTGGCCCAGCCAGAGCCCTGACCTTGAGCATCTCTGGAGAGACCTGAAAATGGCTGTCCACCAATGTTCACCATCCAACCTGACAGAACTGGAGAGGATCTGCAAGGAAGAATGGCAGAGGATCCCCAAATCCAGGTGTGAAAAACTTGTTGCATCATTCCCAAGAAGACTCATGGCTGTACTAGCTCAAAAGGGTGCTTCTACTAAATACTGAGCAAAGGGTCTGAATACTTATGACCATGTGATATTTCAGTTTTTCTTTTTTAATAAATTTGCAAAAATTTCTACATTTGTTTTTTTCTGTCAAGATGGGGTGCTGAGTGTACATTAATGAGAAATAAAATGAACTTTTTTGACTTTAGCAAATGGCTGAAATGAAACAAAGAGTGAAAAATTTAAAGGGGTCTGAATACTAATACTAACAAATTTAAATATTAGACAAAGATAACACAAGTAAACACAAAATGCAGTTTTTAAATGAAGGTTTTTATTATTAGGGGGGGGGGGAAATCCAAACCTACATGGCCCTGTGTGGAAAAGTGATTGCCCCCCCTGTTAATTTATGTTTTAACTATGGTTTATCACCTCTTTGGAAATTTCAATTTCTCTAGCCACACCCAGGCCTGATTACTGCCACACCTGTTCTCAATCAAGAAATCACTTAAATAGGACCTGCCTGATAAAGTGAGGTAGACCAAAAGCTAGACATCATGCTGCGATCCAAAGAAATTCAGGAACAAATGAGAAACAAAGTAATTGAGATCTATCAGTCTGGAAAAGGTTACAAAGCCATTTCTAAAGCTTTGGGACTCCAGCGAACCACAGTGAGAGCCATTATCCACAAATGGCGAAAACATGGAACAGTGGTGAACCTTCCCAGGAGTGGCCGGCCGACCAAAATTACCCCAAGAGCGCAGCGACGACTCATCCAAGACGTCACAAAAAAAACAACATCCAAAGAACTGCAGGCCTCACTTGCCTCAATTAAGGTCAGTGTTCATGACTCCACCATAAGAAAGAGACTGGGCAAAAATGGCCTGCATGGCAGAGTTCCAAGACGAAAACCACTGCTGAGCAAAAAGAACATAAAGGCTCGTCTCAGTATTGCCAGAAAACATCTTGATAATCCCCAAAACTTTTGGGAAAATACTCTGTGGACTGACGAGACAAAAGTTGAACTTTTTGGAAGGTGTATGTCCCATTACATCTGGCGTAAAAGTAACACGGCACTTCAGAAAAGGAACATCATACCAACAGTAAAATATGGTGGTGGTAGTGTGATGGTCTGGGGCTGTTTTGCTGCTTCAGGACCTGGAAGACTTGCTGTGGTAAATGGAACCATGAATTCTGCTGTCTACCAAAAAATCCTGAAGGAGAATGTCCGGCCATCTGTTCGTGACCTCAAGCTGAAGCGCACTTGGTTTCTGCAGCAGGACAATGATCCAAAACACACCAGCAAGTCCACCTCTGAATGGCTTAAGAAAAACAAAATGAAGACTTTGGAGTGGCCTAGTCAAAGTCCCGACCTGAATCCGATTGAGATGCTGTGTCATGACCTTGAAAAGGCGGTTCATGCTCGAAAACCCTCCAATGTGGGCCAAAATTCCTCTACAGCGCTGTAAAAGACTCATTGCCAGTTATCGCAAACGCTTGATTGCAGTTGTTGCTGCTAAGGGTGGCCCAACCAGTTATTAGGTTTAGGGGGCAATCACTTTTTCACACAGGGCCATGTAGGTTTGGTTTTTTTTGTTTTCCCTTAATAATAAAAACCTTCATTTAAAAACTGCATTTTGTGTTTACTTGTGTTATCTTTGTCTAATATTTAAATTTGTTTGATGATCTGAAACATTTAAGTGTGACAAACATGCAAAAAAATAAGAAATCAGGAAGGGGGCAAACACTTTTTCACACAACTACCGGTATATCTATCTATCTAGCTAGCTAGCTAGAACCAGTATTGTCTGTCTAAATGTTTGACTGGACAGAAGAAGTTAATTTAGAATAATTAACAATAAATAACATAATTAGCCCCAGAACATGTTTTCAGATGACACAACAATAGCAATGGCCAAATAATGACACCATTTAAAAGCTAGAAACTTATAGATTACACCATTTTTAAATGTTGTTTTCCTTAGTTTCCTTTTTGTCAATTCAACAAATGAGTTTCCCTTTTGAAACGAAAATGATTTGCAGTCTGACAAAATGTTTCATTAAACATTATATATAGCAGAAATAGAATCACATTAACACTTAACAATATTTAAATCAAATATGGGTCCAACAGTAGTTCAATTCTTTTAACTGTTAAATAAGCCTAACACTGTATATTATTCATTTTAATAGCACATTTAATAAACATGTTGAGGCATAAGTAAATTAGATTTCCATTTGAAATTGTTCTAATAAATAACATTTACGAGGGTATTATATAATGTCCTTAATTCTGTAGTAAATAGTATATGTGTAAAGCAATTCCAATGTGAAGTGGATACACATTTAAATATATTACACAGAGTATATGCCAGCAGGGTTTTAAATGATTTACAAAGTGACGCACAAACAAACTTCTTGTTTCTTCTTGTCTGAACACTTGGCTTTTTCATTTAGGTTTTATGTGTCACTGTGGCTAATGTTAAGCTCCAAGCTAAATAAAAATGGTATTTGTGTCCAGTCGGCCTTCCAAACTTTGGCTTTTCTTCGTGGAGTATTTTTAAGGAGCTCTGGCAGCAGTCGGACTGCGTGCCGTCAGTGGTGTGAAGGTGTGTGTTATGCACTGTACATCTGACACTACATAGTTTTTGTTCTCGTTTGTCTCGTGGGCTTTTGTAGTCACTATTTAGCAGTGAATGAGGTGCCTTGACTCCCCTTAATCTGCTGACCACCATGCCCCTCTCCGAGTTCCTCCTCCCTCTTTTGGTTTCTTATCTATCTTTCTCAATCTCTCTCAACTGTTACTTTTCTAAAAATTACATAACCAAAAGCCCCAGATAGTTTCTGTGAGAACAATCAATTCCTTGTCGCATCCCTTCCTCTCGGGAAAATGTTCAACTTTGTGAATTAGAAATTTGGACAAAACTCCAAAAGTATAATATTAGAACGCACTCCACACAGATGGTTAAATGTGGCAGTAATAGCACAGCAGATTTTCTTGGCAGTGCTTCATAATGTATTGTGTTTAACTGTTGGCTGTAATGTATTTGGCCAGCTATAATAGCTGCTCTAAAGCTAGCATTGTCGAGGGGTCCCCCAGGGCTTGTACGTCGGCCCCGCACAGTTTCTTCTCTGGAATAGCATCTGCTTTGTTCTCAGCTCCGAAGTATCGTCCCTCAGATCACATATCTAACCGCTGTACTGATCTTAATAGCTTCAGCCTACGGCCCTCTGATACACACTGACGGACACATAAGCTCAGTTGGTCACTCTCTCACAAAGGACACATACACACACGCAGTCATAATCGAATGGCCTGTGCAGCACTGGTGATACATCTGTTCAAGGAAATGACTCACAGCAGGGCCTTAACACTAACTTTTAAACTTGGTTGTCAGGCTTGCAACGAAGCTTTAGCTTTAGCTTGCTGGAACTATGAAAATATGGTTGCCAGGTTTAGCCTCCTTTTTATATTTTGAGTAATTAAAATACTATGCAGTCAACTTAATAACTACAATTTGACATAAACTAACAAAAGCTTTATTACAGTAACCAAACAGAATTTTTTTTGATGATTCTTAGCACATCATAAGTGTTATCAGTTAACGTGTCCACGTTCGATTCCTGGTGTACAAAATACCAGAAGAGCATTTTTTTTTGGCTTGTTCATCTCAGATCCCTCACAAATAAATCCATTCTCCACCCATCCATCTACTCATGCCGTTTTTTCACTTTCAAATTGAGTTTTTCTGGATCCTTGTGCTGATTCTCACCACGGATCCATTGGCCCATCAGCATTGGAGTCTTGGATTGTGGGTCCCTCAACATCAGCTTGTCCATTATCCCTACTAGCTGAATCCCCTCTGACATACAGCTGAAACAACTGGGGTGCACGTTTTGCTCTCCTTATTTTAACATTTTTAAAAAGTGGTTTCCACTGATGGAAACCAAAGGGCAAGAATTGGCTGCCAATTTCACAAAAATGTTTGCCAATGGTTACTGTGGAGCCCGGCGCTGTAAAGGAAAGCTCAACATCCCCCAGCTACTGTGGGAGCTGTTTGAATGTGTGCACGTGAGAAAGCGAATATACTTGCTTCTTTATCTGTTTACTTGGCACTCTTGAGTGCATGTATGTTTACACACAGTTGTTCCATATGCAAAATGTAAGTGTGTGGGTGCGTGCGTGTGGGTGCGTGGCAGTACTTCACAGAGCTCTTTTGAAGGATTGTTCCACAGAAAATTTAGTTTTGTGCAAACTGGTGTTTTTTTGATGAACTGGATTCGGCCTCTTTGTTGTGCGTGTGCTTTGACAGGCATGCAAGTGCAACTGTGCAGAGGGCTCGAAGGGGTTTAATACGGTCAGCCCTGTTGCTGGTAGAAATCCCTCTGTGAGCTAGAGAAGCAGAGCAAGTGAGCTACAAAGTGTCATTGTGTGTGTGCGCGTATGTGTATATAGGTGTGTATGCCTTAGACAGAAGCAGAGCGACAGTTTGTTTGAAGCCTGCCACTGAGACAAACATCAAACACCACCTCAACTCATCGTCCCTCAGCCTGTAATCACACACAGACACACACACTATTGTGATATTGTTTTCATAATACGCTGAAGCTGCTGGTATTTTACTGTCCTCTTCTCAGTTATCTCTCTTGATCATCTCCCAGACAAATAAGAAGAAATACAGGTACAAAACAGGTGTTGTCAATCAGACGGTGCTTTGGTTTAAGACATTTGGACTCCTCTGAGGTCAGTTCTGGGAGAAGATGAGCTAAAGCATGAATTAAGATCAAAGAATTTCCTATTAAGTGACAATTTCAGACATTATGCAGTGCTTGTCAAGCAATTATTAAAATAATCAGAAAAAACAGTGATGACAGATTTATACTTTTACTTTTTTTTTTTTGATTGCTACGTTGTGTCTTTAGTGAAGCCGAAACTTGTAGGCCTTGGCGCACATGACCCAGATCGCTTGATGCCACACATCTCTAATAGGAAACTGAAAGATAGAAGTCTGTGGTTAAAACTGTCAGGGAAATTCCTTTGTGACTCACACTATGTTGGTGCTGGCTTGTTCTGAATCTGGGTTGGCGTAGGGTTTGGTGAAGTCCACCACCCTCTGGTCTCTTCTTCATCCTGTCTGGGTGGATGGGACGGCTGGAGAGTGGCCGTGGGGAGACAGGTTTTAACCCCCGCCCTTTGTAGTGAGATACAATCTGGATGATGACACTGAGTCATCCTTGCCTTTTTAAGCTCTCCTCTTTCTTAGCATCATGGCTCCTGTTCTCACCACACCCTGTCGGTGTTGCGCACACTGTACACTGTGCTGTATGTCTGCACAGTCCCCTACAGGCTTTTCCTCTAAATCTGGGTCAGGACCCAATTGAGTGTTAAGGGATGATTAAAATGTGCCTCAAATATTCTGAGAAAATTGGCGTGTTAAGCACTTCTTTTTAACCGAGACAAAGCCTTCCTGTACCCCTGCTATGTAAGAATGAAATACAGTGTAACCTGTAGATGTGTCATTTTTCATGCCAGGGGAGAGAGTTGCATCATTTGTACGGTACAGTACTCCAAATGATGCAACTCATGCTGCAGATAAGCAATTGGTCTGGGTTAACAAGGAAAAATATGTCAAAAATATGTACCGTACACAGTCTCTCTAACTGATTGCCAGCTTCACTCAAACTGTACTGTGCTGCCATTATATTATCTATGGCAATGCTAGCGATTTGGCTTCAGGGATGGCAGTGTCTGCCTGTTGGTCCAAACTGAAATATCTCAACAAATGCTACATGAATTTCAACTATTTTTTTTTCCCGCAGGCATTCATGATTCTCAGACAATGAATTCTAATGGTGATCACCTGACGTTTCTTTCACCACTATCACAAGGTTCACATTTGTGGTTTTGTGGGAAAAGTCTCAACAACTATAACATAGATTTCTCTGACATTTGGTACGGAAGAATTTGATAACATTTGGAATCCCCTGACTTTCCATTCAATGCCATCATCAGGTCAAAATTTGAATTTGTTCAATAGACCTCTTCTTTCTGTTCTGTATAGTAAACGCTGGCTAGCGAGTTTTGTTGGCTTGTTTTTTATATAATGCCATAAGAATACTCAAGTTTCTCTCAATACGTCCACTCCCTCTCCGGGTATGTTAGTGTTACTTGAGAAAGTTTACATTAACCATTGAGATCATATTAGCCAGAGCTCCCGCCTGCTCTCCTCCTGGCAAAGTAGTCTCCTGGTGAAGAGTGAGGCAAAGGGACCGTTAGAAACAGCGCTGCCGCTGGCCACCAGCTCACTCATTCTCTGTAACCAGTGTTGTATTAAAGGATGTGGAAGTTAGCAAGGTAGCTGGCTAACTAGCCAGCTGCAACATCGGTTGAATTGAATAACTTAAAGCTTCATTCATACACTGTTGGAAAACAAGCAATGGCATTTTCAATGTGTAATGTTAGCCCACATATCAAGTCTTTCCTTTATTTCAATTATTTTCTGCAACCAGTGTTGCATGAAAGAATGGCAGAATTTGCAAGCTACCCGAGTAGCCAGCCATCTGCTAGTTAGCTTGCGAAGTCCACCATGCTTGCATGCTACGCTGGTTACTGAAAATAAGCCCAACAGTGAGCCAATTTTCCATCTCTCCAACAGTTTAACCCTTTAGCAACATTTCTTTCCATCTCGCTAATAATTTAGCCAGCTGCGGTGCAGCAGCTGTGGCAACTGAGGAGGTTAACAGAAGGCTAAGCTTAATTATTAGCAACATTTTCTCTCCATCTCTGAAACACTTCGCCTATTTTGTAGTTGCTAGACCCTAAAATAACAGTTTATCATCTCAAATCTATCCAATATTGATTCTGGTACCCAACAACAAGCAAGATGACATTTTTGATGTGTAACTTTAGTAACTACTCCATTCTTTCCTTTATTTTTCCTCCAGCTAACACTGTGACATAATCATGACATTGGCTGTAAAATGCTCTATACTTTGGTTTGTGACCAAATACCTGCAAAACTATTGACATTCCCATCAGCCTCAGCTGTACTTTGTGCTAACACACTGAACTAAGAACAACATCTGCTGAACATTAGCATGCTAGCATTGTTACTGTGAGGATGTTAACATGCTAAAGCTAGCATTCAGCTCAAAGCACCGCTGTGCCCAAGTACAGCCTCAGAGCAGCTAGCAAGACTTCTGAGCTTATTTTACATCTGGACTGTATTACATCACAATATACACTCCTGGCACATACATTTCAATGCTAACCACAGCATTAAACGGCATCACCATCATTTTCCTGAGCGAGATCTCCTGTGATTAAATATTTCATTTCTAATATAGACCTGCAAACATAAGAAGTTCGTGGCCCCCGGGCAAGAAACATCATGAGGTAAAATGTACAGACCCATAACTTTATAACCTAGATTATGATTGTACGGCTGTGCTTACACTGGGCCTGAGCCAATGTAAATATACGTTTGGCTGTGCCACCACAGTCCATTGAGCTGAGTGAAATATCTGAAATAACTATGAGTCACAACTATATCACTATTGGGGATTTGCTCTGCATCATATTTAACCTTTTTGTATGCAAATCTGCTGTGGAGAAGCTTGCCTTAACATGTTGATACTGGACTCAATTGAAATGATCCTTCACATTAAACATGGCTACACATACATTTGACTTGTATAAGAGTAGTAGATCTTTATTTTTTGTATATTTTGTTGTTGGTAGAATAATTATCTAATATCTCTCAGGTAGACAGTTTCCCCCAGGGGTTGCTCCTTTCACCACCTGAAAATCAAGGCAGTTCAGAAATCTTTGAACCACGGAGAGGATTGAAATGCAGACGATCATGTGATCAAAAGGCCATAAAGCTGACGGTGAACTGTCTCTTTATGAACCTATTATCACAGTCTATACATGGCACACACACTTGTGTGTGATTCAAACTCTGTGACCCGCGGAGCGATTCCTCCTATGTAGACTGCTGGTGTGAATACTGGCACAGTGCCTAGAGAAAACATGTTTCATACTGCTGTCATGCCAAACGAGTTCAGGCAACATGGTAGAGACCCTGAAAATCAGCATTCCTTTTGGAAAATTGTCAACGGTGCTGTATTTAACATTCTGAACACTAATATAGCAGCAAACATTTATTAACTATGTAAAGATAGTGGGGTAATGTCTACCTGAGCAGAGAAGGAAGTCGCTCTACCTCCGTGAGTGTGTGTTGTAAACAGAGCTTCTCCTTGCTTTGTTGACATAGCCGCAAGGGCTTTCATTGCATGTTAGTGCATGTGAGCATCGATCACAGCCGCCGCTCTAACGGCGCTCTCACACCGGTCTCATCGCAGAAGCATAGCACCCCCTACTTCCCCCCCTAAGCTAAACACTGTTAGCTCTGTCAGCACTCTCGTCCAAGTTTGCACTGTTAGCGCTGCTAGCACCGTTAGCTATGAGCCGCTGGCTTGCCGTCGACACGTTAGGAAGCAATGGAAGTGCTCTTGTGCCTTTTGATAAGGACCAAAATAAATTTCATATTTTTCCCTCAACCAGCTACAACATTAAATTGCTGCTTACTATTGATATAATAATAATGATAGTATAACACTATGAAATGTGCCATTTTTCATTAGAAATACTTTTACCTCTGACTAAGTATATTTTGCATCAGTATTTCTAACATTGTTTATGGGTTTGCTTAAGTCATACTTTGATTACAAGACTTGCTATAACTCAAGTAAATGTAAACTTTTTCCATCATTGACATTTACATACGTACATGTTGAAACATTATTTTCAGTTGCATGGACACAGAGATCAGCTTGGGACAATACACACTATAAAAACAAGAGAAGAAACAAAACCAGATATTTCATTTTGGGATTGCAGATCGAATATTGCCACGATTATATATATATTTAAAAAAAGAAGCTGAACAGCTCCTTTTTTTGGGCTAACTCAGCCACTGAAATGAATAAATCAGATCTTGACCAGAGTGAAGGCCTGTGAAAGGCCAGTGATGATGTGTCATGAGGGACAAAAAAGGCAACCGAGGCCTTGTTTGAGGAAGGAAGTCATAGTACTTCAAAAATAGATTTGGTTTTGGCCATGGTGATCCGGTTCTGCCTGGAGATTGGGAGGGCCGGGGGGAGGATACTGAAAAAGAGAGGGAGTTTTTATTAAGAGGCAGGCTGGCTAGAGTTGATCAGGAGATTGTGTGTGTGTGTGTGTGTGTGTGTGTATATATATGCCTGTGTGTTTTTGAATGGGGCTATTTGTTCCAACGTGACTCACAGTGTTCAAGCCACGGTTGTTGCCTGAAGGGAGAGATGGAGGGAGGGTGAATGGCACTGAAGGAAAGTAGTTGATGTGGTTAAGTCATTAGGAGACTGCATGTTTCGGTTGCTATGTCAAGCTTCGGCCCACTTTTCTGATGAATCAATAACCCAAAATGGCTGCCTGTAGGAGAGACACACAGAGACCGAGACCTATCTTCTGGTTTGCCTGGCTCCACATCATTTGAACTGTTAGTCAACTCCTCCACAGATTGTGTGTGTGTGTGTGTGTGTGCGTGTGCGTGTGCGTGTGCGTGCGTGCGTGCGTGCGTGCGTGCTAGCACGGCTAAAAGTACCTTCGATACGCCATCAGTCAAACCAGATGCTGCATGTGATCGCTCACTACTGCTTGTAAATTTTGTCAGCAGCATTTTATGGAGTTGATGTTCATAAACCTGTTAGTCATGGTTCTGATTACTCAGAAAACACAAATGGAGTCTTGGATGTTTTTTAGAAACCACTGTTTGCCTGTGTTTGTTTATAAGATTCTGACTCTTAAGGCCTCTATTTGCGATTGTTTGCACGTTATTACAATTTTTTTCTAACTTTTTTGTGTGTGATTAATTCATATGTTAAAATATATTTTTCAAGTATACTTTCACACAGAACCTGAATATAACGCGGTGAAAAAGCAAGAACATTTTCTTCAGAACAAGGTTGATTTTCCTGAGCTTTCGCACCGCGAATAAAGGCACCAACCAATCACGTTGTGCGGAGTGACTTGAGTTGAGCATATATTTATGAAACAACAACGACACAGAGGCTCGGAAGTTCCAACCAGGACGGCAAACTTTCTTACTACTTCCAACCTTGACAAAGACAACGCAGACCAGAACCACTCCTTCCATTCTTGCCTTTCACAGTAAAAGCCCTAGACATATAATCACACGCGATTATTTTGCATTTTTGTTTTTGGGTTCATCCGTTGCGCCCCGGCTGTGTAAAGGCCTTTAGGGTACTGTAAGCAATTTCACATTTTCTTTAGTAATAACCATAACTTACAATTACGCCAACATTCTTTAGGAAGTCTTATTGTCAGGTGCAAAAGAATCCGGCACAGTGCCGATCACTTGCAACTCACAGAGTTCCAGTAAAAGTGGAACTTAAGTAAACATCCTACAAACTTCTATTGACACTTGTAACCATGCTAATTACTAAATATCAAGCCCTGGAGTCATGTGTCAATTCATCTGTTTAAATAAGGGTGGAGATTTGAAAAACGAAATGCAATATTATTGTTTATTCGATATTTCAACTGCCTTTAAGGCCACTTCCCATGAGCCTTAGACCACCTCGAGCTAAACGTCACGAGTCGTCAAAAGTGGCGAGTCGATGTCCAGCGTGATCTGTTCAGACATGTCTGTAATAACAGCAGGACAGAGGTTTTTTTGACAGCATGGAAAATTACTTGAGGGTCTTCATGAAAATGTTTGCGATGCTGCATGGGAGGTGTACTTTTTTTGTATGCCTCACGAAGTAATCATTTTTTAAATTTTGAAGTGGGGATTTGCCTTCTGGAAAGTAAACCCCGGGAACGCGCTTCATTTTTAAGTTAAGACACGCTCAATGACCGATCACACTGAGTTACAGAAGCTAGTGAAATAGAGGCTCACCCGGACGTGGCGTCATGACTTTCAGCACTCTCTATCCGTATGTTAAAAACTTATGAATCAAACGCTCACCACCTGTTGCTTGCATAAACATGCACACACATGCACACATCACCAGTTTTGTCTTCCGCACCCCTCCTTTGTTCCCCAGCACTCATTGTCACCCAAGTGTGAAAGAAACCTCCACTTGAGGGCCCACCGGTGAGCGCCTCTCCGGAGCTCTCCTGGAGGTCGGTCACGCACTTGTTGTCCCTTCCACCCCTCCACTCCAGCGCCGTTTGCCATGGATGTTTCAAAACCATCTGACCTGGCTGTGCTAACGGGTGGCTATTCTGGGAGAGGGATGGCAAAACCGTCTGCTACTCGCAACGGCCGTCAGAGGAAGAAAAAAATATATAGAGGGGTCGCTAAGAGGGAGCGCTCGCCGAGTGTGTGTGTGTGTGTGTGTGTGTGTGTGTGTGTGTGTTCACAGCCAACCATAGCAGTGACCAAGTGCGGTGCTGGGGTCATGCGTCTCTGTAGGCTTTAGGTATTGCTGTTGAAATTGGAGATTGCATACTCTTGCAAAACCCAGACAGACGCTGAAGTTAAGTCTCTGGCAACCACTCGTTGTCAGTTCAGCCTTTCCCCCGCATCGTTATCGACATCTTGCTTCTATAAATCAAAAATAGGGTGTTTTTGCTCACTGCGGATCAACACTCAGCTCACTTTTTAATGTTGTTGTGGTAGTAAATGTGCATAAACTTGCACAAACTTGCACATGCAGTCTGCACATGTTTGATACCGGCTTATTGGATTTTTTTTTTTTTAGATAAATGTGTATCGCATTAGCTCGGGGCAGTTGGCAGACTAACCGCCTGCCACCTTTAACAAACGGCCCATAGTGAAACATGCATTCGGGCCCTTTGAGGAAAGTGCCTGATCAACAGGTTGGGCAGCGGAACATGCCAGCGAGTGAGCGTGGCATCTCTTCTCTATTTGCATCTGAAACATCATCTCCTTCTGTGGGACTTCACTAATGCAAGCAAGGAAACGTGTGGCCGGTCAAAGGCATGAGTCATCATGCTTGACTCTTTCAGGGTTAACTCGGCGAGTTGAAAACCACCATTAGGCGCATATGCTAATAGCTCTAAAGTGTCCTAAATGTGAGACGAATACAGAACTGAACATGAACCGAAGAGTGTGACATTTTCTGAGTAGCTCTCAAGCTCCTGATTCATGTGCGGTGTTTGAAAAGTAAATGTGAATTCAATTCATTGTCTTCGAATGGATCTTATTACACTCCTGCATTAGTTCATCTTGCACTGTTACTTTTATACTTCGCAGGCATGTTGTAATCATTGTGACTTGCTGTAAGATTTTCATCCTGCTCTTAAGGATGAGGACATTTTACATTTAACACACACACACACACACGCACTAGAGACTGGTCTGTAGAGTGAGTGGGCCAGTTCCTCCTACTATTTCTCTTAATGCGTCCCTTGTGCTGGAGGTGCGGAGCTGCCAGCATTGTTCACGAGCTACACTAGACGCTAACAGCTGTGTGCTTTTACGATGATACGCACATGAGTTAACTGCGGACGTTCTATCTTTTGCAGCCACGTTTGGTTATTGTTAACAGCAGGTGTTTTTGAGTATAGGATGTGAGGGGCTGTATTCAAAGTTGGGAGGCGTGGGTTCTTCTGGCTCTGCGCCTTTTGCTGTTTTTATCCGCGTGTGTCTGCTCGGCGTCTGGCAGAAATGCAGCGCGGATGAGGTGTGTCCGCGTGTTTGCAAATGCTTGACTAGTCCCGAGGCTGTTCGTCCGACGCAGCTCCAAGGTGTGGAGTGCAAGGCTGTACGACCGGGCCTCCTGGTGCAGCTCCGCGGTCGAGCTCATGGGGTAGGCCTTGGGATGCAGCTCCAGGGTTGGGCTCATAGGCTTTATGAATGGGCCACACGATGCAGGTCTTTGGGCGGGGCGAATCACCGGTGGCTTTCTTTTCTCCATATTTTTTCTTTGAATTCATTCGATCTGTGTTTTCCCACAGTGCTTTGGGTTTCATAAGGTTTGATAACAATTGAGTAAAGTTTAATATGAGAAAAATATGTACATCAGCTCTCTATTTCTATCCAAACTTGGCTTCATGTGACATTTCCAAGCAGTTTACAATTTGCTTTGTTCAAAGCAGTTCATCATTTGGTTGAGGGTTTTGAAGGAATTTCTTGGTTTGCCAAACTGTGCCTCAGGAGCAAAAACGCTCACCACAGACTCTTTAGACGTGAATAACACCGACGTCAACGCATACCAGGTAACGAACGGAGAACTGCTGCGCTTAAAGAGACGTCCGTTTTTAAAGTTGCAGTATTTCTGTCGCTACTCTTTGTCTGAGAAAAAAAGGGGGAAAGTGTCTCGCTGGCAAACAGCGGCATGTAACATACCACAGAAGCTCCCAACAGAATGACCCAGCTTATCAAACGTTTGTGTGGGAGAAGTGTATTTTATATGCATGGAATGGCTGACTCATTACTCCTGTGTGTGTGTGTATGTGTGTGTGTGTGTCACATCCTCATATAAGCAGTTAGTTAGATCATTTACACGTCTCTTTAGCTGTCACTTTGCATAAAGAATAAAGGCCCAACTAGTTTTTATTATATTTTACATAGCAGTTGAAGCCTGATAACGTGTTTCCTCTGACAAAGAACTGGATAAGCTACCTGGGTTCTACCTCAAATATGTCTGTGCGTGAGTTATACTGTAAACCAATCCGGAGTTGTTCAATGTTCCGACCGTAGCAGAAATAATCTATTTTGTGTGGCTGTTCATTGCACACACGCACAAAAAAAACTGCAACGCTGCATGTGACTCGCACTCAAAGCAATTGAATGAATCATACTTGTTGTCTTACTTTATTTATTAGGAGCAGGGGACAAGTATTTCCGAGAAGTTATCCTGCGCAACAAGTAAGGCAAACTAGGATTTACACGAATGAGCTGCTCACATGACCAGTCGGGTGGTGTGCGTTCTTCTGGGAAGATTTTTAAAGATGGTTTGCAGATATTCTAGACTTATTGTCAACAAACCTTATGAATAGAGCAACACTAGCCATGAATTTAAACATCCTTCGATCAAGTATTTTCTGTTTATTCCTCTTCCATTGAGCTCCGTCCTAAAACTGTTAAAAACACATCAACTAAAGTAGTCCCCAACAAATGTACTGTTTACTCATGTTTTAGTAATGTTTGCTACTGCAAAATAAAAGTACCCAGCTGAGTCATGTACATGTTTAAAAAGCAGAACATAATATTAATAATTCTGACCCTTTTCTCGAGTTATGAATTAAAAGTTATAATATGCACAAAAATTACGACACAGCCAATAGTTTTGAACAGCATCTTTATTCAACATGTTACACATAATAAGTGAGCACAATCCAAGAATAAAACATTTTACAAACCTTAGTTCACTCAACTTGCACCGTCAAAGTCATTAGCTCCCGAAGGAAGCCGTCACTCATCGGGACAGCCATCTTTGCATCTGCCTCGACATGCCCTCCATTCATCCTTCAATGCACTCCACAGTCAGCCACGGTCACACATGGGCCCGCGATTCCAAGGCCTTTCTCGCTTGATTTTCACGCAGCCGTCAGCGCTGCAGCAGACAATCGCTCCTTTTCATGTGACGTCGGCGGATGAACCCAGTAAACTTGTGTCGGTGAACACTACTCTGAGTTAAAGTGGCCTGTGGCCAGCTGCCTGTGGGGGGCGCTGCCTCTCAATGCGACATCCGGCTTACACACACACACACACACACACACACACACACATCCTCAGACATTTTTGCTCAATTTGATTTCACCCGTTTGGTTACACTTTGCCAGCCGGTTTCAGCTATCAAACCAAGTCGGAGAGAATTGTGAGAGGATGTTCGGTAGTAAACTTTAATAACCCTCATCCCGGCTACCTTCCTTGTTGCTGGCCTCCGTTTCACAGACTCCTTGCCCTGGTTGTGGGACCATTTGTTTTATTAGCCGTTTTAACACCTTCAGAAGCATTTTAACTACCTGCCTGTGAAGCCTACCATGCAACATAAAAATATATATACCATTAGCTCTGTTGGGCTGCAAATCGTTCGCAGAAGTTTCAGTGAAAGCATCAGTGCGGGTGGAAAGTTGTTGAGATCCCTGAATGACGAGACGCTGGAAAAGAGGTCAGTGACACAAAACAAGACACAACTTGGGACATTTATGTTCATGACTGCGGAAAACAATACTTACCAACCATTGAGAGACATCAGGCCCTGTAGGTGAGGCATTTATAGGATGCAACAACAACAAAAAAATCACAGGCCGCATCTCAGGCCATTCTTGCAAATCATGCCTTAAAAAGAGGTCTGTTGCGCTCCGCCCCTCCCCCAGGTTAGCGGCGCTCCCCTCAGGCCAAGCAGCTGATTATTGACAACACGCCGACAACACGCCACCAACATCTTATGGTCTTTGAACCACGAGACACGGCGTGACGAAACGGGATGGAGACCTCATGACTGCCGACGGGGAGGACAAACGGGGAGGCGCGGCCTCACCCCCGCCCCTCATCGGCTCCCTCTGTGGGACGCTTTTGTCCGATAAGAGGTCACGCACCACACCTGATTTAAGTCATGTGCTCCTCATCGCTTGGCGGGCAACACAAGACAACAGGGATGTCTTCTGCTGTGTGAATGTGTGTGTGTGTGTGTGTGTGTGTGTGTGTGTGTGTGCGCGCGTTGGTGTTGAGCCGAGAGGAGCGGACACACGGACATCTGTGGCCGGGTACATCTTGTGCTCGTCCTCATGTAAGGAGCACGTTTGTTTGTTTCAGCTCACATCCTTCTTGTCTTTCTTTTCTCTCTCCATGTTTGTCATGGGTGCGTAGCTTCAGTATGAAAGCATGTCCTGTGTCCATATGAGTGGGTGCGTAGGGTCCGGGTCAAAGCTTTTTAGTACTTCAAGACCTACGCTGCTCTGGGGGACTCTTGCTCCACACCCATGACTCGTTCTGTTAAACTCTGGACCACATCTTCATTCCTGAGATTGATGTAGACACAAGCTCTATAGCTACCCATACACACACACACACACACACACACACACACACACACACAATATAACACTACTGTGAGATACATTCCTACAGCTGCAGATGCAGCTCCGTTATAAATTACAATTATTCTATCATTGAAGGCAAGATGATAAAACTGATGTCACTAACATTTTCAAGTTCCTTCTTCCAGTTTTTTTTGTCTAAAAGCCGTCATAAACGCCACACATGAATCCACATCTTCATGGACCCTTTGTGGATCCTTGCAATATTCAATTTCAGTTGGAACCTCCAAATTTGACCTAAAACCTGGCACCTACATTGCCCACAATGCAACCTACATTGCCCACAATGCAACCGATGTGACAGCCGAATGTAGCTTAAAGCTGCTAGCCTCAAGCCGAGATGAGGAGCGGGCTACAGAGGTCTAGCAAGATCGCTTCTTTCCAATGCCGCAACTACAGATTCTTTCTTTTTCTAATGAAATCCCAAATGTCGCTGACTGAAGTGACATCACTTCAGTCAATACGCAAGATATCGTGCAGCTCCCTCTGGAGCCACAAAAGGCTTTATACTACTTTCTCCACATATTCTCCCCAACACATGTAAATAGACTTTAATATGTACAATCTATGGAGTTTGCCATTAACAAAGTCGCCCAAACTTAACCACGCCCTCAGCATGTAGTGTATTTACCATGGCTACAATCTTAAACAACATTAAACCATACATCTATTGCACTACTTGTATGTGTTGGACACGTATATTGGTTGAAAAGACCAATTGAAAGTTGAGATGTTGCCACGGCAGAAAAAAAAAGAAAAGGTTTAGTCACGTTGTTGGTGATGTTGATGAACCCCACGGCCGTGCCTTTGGGGACATTTGTTGGCACAAGATTGGGTGACGCCATCCTGTCTGAGCCGTGATAAAAAAAGATTTAGAAGCGCATACTGACACATCTGCACATTGCTCCCTTCTACACAGCATACAGTCACATATACAGTAGATGCTGTGTCTCACTCACGCACACACGCGCAAACCTCCTGCTAAGCCCTTAATCACAAAACATGCTCATTTTCACCCTGCATGTTTACCCAGATGGATCAATCCAGCTGATCCAGGAGCTGCCGCACCTTGACCGTAAACTAACCCTGACAGATGGGAGCGCCTGTACGAGGACATGCTCACCTGGCACACATTTGCTTTGCTTGCGTGTTCCGTATCTACAGTATATAAGTAACATGTGCATGCAGTGGCCTTGCTTTATGCATTGACTGGTCCAATGGGGGCTGTGCTCGCTGTTGTTGGCGGTATCATTACGTATGAGTTTGTGGTTGTACTTACATGTGTGTGCATACATTTACCTGTGCGCCATACATGCATGATTAAGCCATCCGTTTGTGCATTTCGGGATTAGCAGCGTGTGTCTCAGTAACATGGGTTGTAACTCACTCTGACAGCGAGCCGAGGCCCCAGGCAGGGGGAAGCCGGGGGTCTGGCAGGTCTCAGCTGGGCTCAAAAGCAGCTCAGCTCGGCTCCGCCGGTGGCTGCGGCTCCGTGCCGCACTTAAGAGGTAGTCAAGAGAACGCCTCTCTGGGAGGCCTCTAGTGTGGAAAACGGGACAATGTCATCGTGTCTTATTGTTGGCAGCCGTGTTAGCTCCACAACAGGTTCCTAGCATTCGTACCGGCCGATTTGCACAGCGTTTGCCATTTTCCCCGTGATGAATGGCAGCAAGACCGCTGTTGCGGTCGCTGCCGGCCTGCCAGGTCTGCCTCGGAGAATCAGCATCGGTGTGGCACCTCTTAAATTTTAGCTCAAACTCCATCACTGGCTCCTTAACAGTCTCCGAGCTGCACTTATGAGCCATATGTGGGAGCCTGAATGTAAGCGAACACTCTAGCGTACACTCTGTTTAACTGATGAGATGTAACAGCAGGAGCCTGTTTACTCCGCCTGAGGGCATTTATTTTGTCTCATTTATAAAGTATTTAACATGTGTATATGTTTTCAATAACGCATGCATAGAACTTGTGATTTATCAAACGTATATATCTTATCAAAGGGGCTGGTTTACCTATTCAACATAATATAAGGGGATGTGAGAATGGTCTGTAACGTTCATTTAAGCACAATTCCGCTCCTCTCACAAATTATATACAAGGCCGTCTGTGAATTTGGTTGTGATGGTCATTTTTAAAAAGAAAAAATATAGTCATAATACGGAGATTGATATGTCCAGCCTCCTGTATTTTAGTCTAAAAGCAAGGGTTAGCAACTAGCATCGATCTGCACAAATTCTATGCTGCACATGTCGGGGGGGGGGAATGTGGGCAATGAGGTTTAACTGGCCGTTGACTTGTGCGTTGGAGCTATTTACTAACCACTAGGGACCAGTGACTGTACAGTGTGTAGCTGCTCTGAGATTTAAAAAACTGGCATAATTTTCCTAGCCAATCGAGATGAATTCCCAAAACGTTTGAGCATTTCTTAAAAACACAGCCCGTTACTTCACTTTCCACATTTCTTTTGTTTAGACTTGTTTACCATCTAATCAAGGGGACCTGCATTTTTAAGTCCTGCGTAAGTACTGCAGCAACAGCTGCGCCTTTTTCTTTTTCAAATGTTATGAACTGAATAGGCTTATTGTAACTCATGGCTCATCTGGCTGCCACTGGACCTGCATATGAATCATATGGCTGTTCCTTGCGCCCGCCTGAAATATCTTAATTCCTCATGGGAGCAATAGTTAAAAAATCCACTTTTGTATTTTAAGCAGAAGTTTAAATTCGTCTTTTTATATCACTACATTTCTAGATACAGCGTTCTTCTTCTCATTCATTTATCCATTTAATACTATCTGAAGGCAAGACACTACAGGCAAACACTGTTTTCATGCACTGGTCAATTCTGAGATTTTGGGCTATTTTGCTTCCATAACATGTCTTCTTTCAGACGAGTAGAAAGAAAACACCCAAAATATACATTAGGTGTTTATTTTACTACTTTGTCTATTTTTCTATATAAATTCACCAAAAGTTGGCACGAGATAATCCCTCGTTCTCGTATTTAAGCATAACATTTCAGAAAACTTGTAATACAAAAAATAATTGTCTTGATGTTTGTGATATCCAATAGTTAAATATATTTACCATATTCACCTGTAGTGCCTTCAAAATGTCATTTCACAATCAATATCTTTTAAAGGCCATTTTCTCAAAATGAGTTTTTCTTCAGAGCCATAAATCTTTACTTCAGTAGCACTTACATACACCAAACCTTCCAGTTTTATTACGATCTATATTCTGAAGGTTTTTACTGTGTATATATCATTCATAGCCCTATATCACATTTTATTCCTAAAAACTAAAATATAGATATTTTTATCGCTGTTGACAGTATTTTCTGATTTATCTAAAACTCCCTCTGTAAAAACCTTTTGACTCTTAATATGTCAACAAAATGAAACAATCATTTTGAACCGGGCTTCATCCAATGCTTAGATTTCTGTTCTGAAAACTTATTATCCCAAAAAGTAATTGTCCTAATGCTATTATAGAAACCGGAGAAGTTTCATGGTGATATCTATTCATGAGAAAGTTTATCCCGTTCACCCGCAGTGACCTTTTCCCCCCTTTAATCTGAAGATGCTGAGGAGGACTCGGGGAGCACATGCCAAGCACAGAATACGGAGAGACGAGGAGTGAATAGAATAAAGACCAGGATATGTTAGGTGGGTGAGAAGATTAAGCTGTGTGGAGAGGTAGAAAAGACAGGGAGAGGTTAGCGGGATTAAATGAAATGAAGGAGAAGAGCAACGGTGAGTGAGAGAGCTTAGGGCTTTGGACTCTGACCCACTTTTTAAAAATATGGCCGCCCGACAACCTGATCTGACCATCGCCACTGTGTGGTCCACCTCTCTTTCCATTCGTTACGGATGCGTGACGACCACACGCCTCTTCTCTCGGCAGTCTCTGCAGACACCCGACGAGTCGATGCAACGTTAACGCGACGGCAAGCTCGGGGGGGTCAGAGCGCCACGGGGTTTTTAAATAACAAAAACACATCGCTCCTTTCTCAGCATGTGCTCATCATACATGAATTACGCCTCAGGCTCAGAAAGAGGGCTTGAAAATATAGATCCATCTAATTATATTACACAGCGTTTCGCAAAATGGGTTTGCTCTTCTTCTCGTGTTATGAATAAAACCATTTTTTCATACAGGCAAAAAGAAAAAAGAAATTGTGCGATTCAAAGAAGTAGGCAGAACATTTCTCTTATGTAGCAGTAAGAGAACACTGGGTGCAAGCTGAAGGCTTTGGCAGAGGTTGTTGGCATTCGTTTGCTGGCAATGAGGACGCCCGCTTGGTTATTTTACAGCCAAGCAGGAGCTACAGCTACGCCAATTCTTTCACAAGAAGAAATCAAGATTTTGGCTGTTTGACTTGGATTATTTTTCTTTAATTGCCAGTATTAATAAATCATAATGAAATCATATCAATGAGACACCAAGTCACAATAGTCAGTTGTAAAGCTGCAGCTGCAATTTTTTCAACAACACAAAAGGAGGATGGGCATGTCTTAACATTCGGGAGTCTTTTTAGCAGCATACACAGTGTCGGTGTATGTTTCTTGAATATTTAACCCGCCTGCTTGGATAAACACACACACACACACTCAAAACGCCTCCTGCACTGTGTGTTGACATCGTTGGGAGTTAGGTGACGGATGCTGAGAATGCTTGGTCCTAAATTAAACCCACTGCTTCATCAAAAACATCCTGCCTTCCTGCTCGGACCGAGCTCGAGTCGACCTCTCATGGGGGCGCGCAGGTAAACTAGTGGCAACAAACGCACACACACACGCGTTTTGGTATAGCTTCTCTGAGAAAAGGTGGAAAAGTTGCCTTGTTTTCGCCATTTTATTTTCTAGTAAATGAACATCACATACTGGCTATTCTAAATATCCCCTCGCACTGTGATTCAGTTGCAATACTTGTTAAACAATCTTAATCTTACTTAATTATAACATTGCAACCACTACTCCTTTTCCCCCTGCAGCCTCCCACCCCCCTGCTTACTTTGAAATATACTTCAGGAACCACACAAATTCCTCAAACAAAGTGCACTGTATGGATTCTATACTGCGAATGGTTACATAGGGCTGAGGCTATTCATGCAGAGACGCACGCACACACACACACGAGCATGCCCACGGATAACAGATGTGAAAGAGCAAGAGCCCGACAAAGAGCATGCACAAGTTCATATACCTGTATGAATCAGTTGTATGAGCGTGTCAGTGACACAGGGAAGTCTGTGGTTTGAAGTTGCAGAAAAGAAGATTTAATACAACAAGCTAAAGAGTTAAACTGCGTCAACACATTAGAAAAAACGTCCCACTGGTTAATGAATCAAGGCATCAAGACTCTCAGCTCCATTTTGGTGTCACACGTGCGTGCGTTTACGGTAAGTTATAAGCATGACCTTTCACTTTAAATGCAGCATTGTTGCTACTGTTGGTTACAGGCACAGGTTTGAGTACTTCTTTCCATACGCTCACTGGAAAAGAGAACTTATTTACCCGCATATACACACAGTGGCAGAGTGACCCATATGCTGAAACAAGAGAGCAAAAGAATCGGGTGGGAGGCGAAGGGAGGGAGGAGGAGGAGAGCTCCGCACCACTCCGCTCCAGCTCCGCTTCCACTGGTGACCCCATGGCTGTAAATCTGACAGTACAAGACCAGTCCTTACTGTTTTTTTTACATTTTCTCCCTTTCACTTTCCCGGCACTGCACATATCACTCACAAGACGTGACTGTCAGTGTTTAATATAGACTCATCTTTTCGCAAGTCATAGTTGGATGTTTAGTCGGTTTGATGAGAAAGTTCCGAAGGTGAAATCTGGATGTCTGGTCCGAGATGTTTTTGGACCTTTATTTTTTTTTGTTCATAGAAAGTTATGAATGAAACGGATATGATCTGGCTCACCAACTACAAATATCTTAACAACAGACTAGCAAACCCATCGCCTTGACATTCGGATCAGGAGGGAGATTTTTACTCATTAAACATGCATGTCTTCTTATCTACACCCACTCCGATGCGTTCCGTGTAAAAGCTGCCAGTCAGAAAGAAAAAAAAAAATGAAAGAGGTGAGAGATAGAGAAGAGAATCTCGCTAATACAGTCAACTTCCAGGAACTCTGGACTGTGACCCCTTGATTATCTTGATGCCTGCAACACAACGCATCCCTCTGTGCCTGAGCCAGGCAGATGCCACAAAGAACAAGGCAGTTAACGTGGTGCTTACCAGCTGAAGAGGGTTAAAAAAAAAAAGTTT